>NC_056044.1:15310117-15617200 GCF_004379255.2 Salvia splendens | reverse complement strand
AAATAGAGAAAAAAATCAAAGGTTGGGAAAGTGAGTTTAAGGAGAAAATAAGTGTTAGAAGTGTCTTGGGTTTTTAGAAAAGTGGAGTCACTTTAACTCTACTTGGGATATTTTTATTTTTGAGTTACTTTTTAGCCAAATATTCCTCTCCTACCAAAGAGCCTACATTACAACAAAAAAAAAGACCTTTCGGACTTTTGATGCTTAATCACATCCAGTAGAGGAGGGATTATACTTTGAGCAAGCCTATGGTAAAATTTGCATGATGCATGATTTGAGTGTTTATACACTTAGCCATATACACTTTGAGAGTGAGAGATAAATACACTCCCCTTTTTTGGAAGTTTACCACATGGGAGTGCATGAATTCAAGGTGTTCCACGAGTTAGTAATGAAAGTGCACTAATAAGTCTTGCTTTATTTGATTGCGTTAATTCATGCTTAATCTATCTTTTCCATAATTTGAGGCAATTATGACGTCTAGTCTTTATGCAATCCGTGCATCTATTTATGTTTCTTTCTTGTTTTTGTTTGAGTACAAACAAATATTCAAGTTTGGGGGTATGATACGCTCGGATTTTGCACTATTTTAAGGCCATTTTGGGGTCTGTTTTGAGTGTCAAAGTTACATTACATGTCCATTATTTGTATATTTTATCCATTTTGGTATTTTGACGTGTTTTGTGAGAAATGTGCAAAATAGAGCTAAAAATGGCATAAAAACGTCAAAGTTCGAAAGATGGAGCAAAAGGCAACCCAGCGGACTGCTGGCACACGCTAGCGGTCGCTAAAAATCATTCCAGAAGGTTCTAACTCTCTCCAGCGCCCGCTGGGACCATGCCAGCGTGTAACACCCGTACCTTAAGTTTGAAATTAATTTTATGTAACGGAATAATTGATAAAATTATTTCGAAATGCTATGCTTCTCGGTAAATGTGATATGGGAAAAATTGTGGGTTATGTGTGTGGTGTGAAAAGGAATGTGTTTAAATTTTGTTTTTTTTTAATTGTGAACGATGGGAGGCACGTTTAAGGTCTCGTTGAAAGGTCAATGATGAAATTGCTATTCTTTAGCAAGGCGAATGAATTAAGTGGAAAGGTATGTATGTTTTATGGATAATGACGCGCGTAATTTGAGGAACGGTTGAATGAATTTTATATTTGGAACAACACCAAATATAAGTTATGTACGATTTCTCTTACTTTAATTTTTAGTTATGAAGAACGAGATAACAAAATTTAATAAAGGCCCGTGAATTTTATTTAACGAAGGAAAATGCGAAAAATATAAAAATGTATGAAATTACTTTGAACTTTCCAAAATAAATTTGAAGTCCAATTAAAAATAAATAACTTGAGTTCTAATCACTCTTTAAATACATCAAGTGGTAGTTTTTAACTTGGGCTTGTAATTTATTTATTGGTTTTAGCCCAATTGAAATTTAATTTATGGAAGCCCAAGTTTGGTTTTAAACTAGCTAAGCCCAAAAAGACCCCCCCCCCCCCCCCGTCGACGGTTTTCCATCCCCTCCCCCATGACCGATCGGTTTTACTCCTCTTTGATCCACCTCTCCACTTTCCCCATCAATATCTACACCCCAAAGCCACCCCCCCACTTACTCTTGTAACCTTTCACTTAGCAAAAAAAAAAAGAGAGAAGAGAGAAGGAGAAGCGGCGAGAGAGAGTGCCGAGAGGGAGGAGGAAGCTTTGAGCCACTACCTTGTGTATTTTCCACCATTTTCAACCATCTTGGAGGTATAATCCATTCCTTGTTTAAAGCATGTGTTGTTCTAGTTTTTCATGCATATTACATCCTTGTTTCGTAGCTTTTCTTCCATAACCAAACTAAATAGGAACCAACTTAGAATCTTCCAAACGATCGCCGTACATAGCTGAAGCTTAGAAAGAACTTAACTTTATAGTAATAGCACGTGTTTCGGGAAGTTTCGGGGTGGTTTCGGGCGTGTTCGGAGTGGCGTGGTGGCTTTCCGGCGGCTGGACCTCTCGGCGATGGCAGGGGGGTGGCTGTCCGGCGGCTGGGTCTGCCTCCGCTCCAGGCGCGACGACCGACGGCGACGGAGCAGCAGTCGGCGACAGCTGCTGTGCCATCCGGCGACGGCAGCGACCGACGACGCCAACAGCAGCTGCACGGCTGTAAGGGACGACGACGACGGGCTGGAAGCGTCGACTCCTCGACGACGGGGCAGTAGCAGCGACGTCTCTCGCCGGGGGCGACGGCGGCGTGCCTTCGTCGTGGTGGCAGTCGGCGAGAGAGAAGGAGTCGGGGAGAAAGAAAGAAGGGAGGAGAGAGAGAGGGAAGAAAGAGAGGAAGAAGATAGAGGGAATTGGGCCATGTACTTTTGTTGTTGGGCCTTGGATTAATTTTTTTTTTAGTTGTTGGGCTCTTCCTTTAATTGTTGGGGCTTCCTAATTAATTTTGAGGAATGAGGTGGACTAAGCTTAATCTTATGGGCCGGTAATTAAAATTAAATCGGGGGAAAGTATTTAATTAATTCCCGAAAGTTTTTGAAGAATGAATTATTTACCTAAGTTTGAAATAATACTTTTTTCAATGGTAAATAATTATGAAAATTTAAAGTATACGCTTAAATAATTTTTAGAAATTATTTTCGACGTTATGGAAAATACGAGGAGCCAACGAGGGAAAGAACGAGCGTAATCGGCCGACCGGCGTCGCACGCGACGCCTTGGGCGGCCGGCGAATAACCGAAAATGTGCGAAAATCGAGAAAGAGAATTAAAAGATTTTAATTAGAGTGCATGCATTCTAATTATCGTTGTTACCGAGGTTTGATATGAATTTTATGTATTTTCCGAAAAGGTGGTTCGCACGCACGCTAAAAGTCAGAACGAGGAATTTTACGGAAATCCTAAGCTTTTGAGGTGGGCTTTATTCTTTAACGTTTATTTTAAATCAATATGTTTACGGTGTTATAAGGATGTTTCTATAAGTATGTCATGCCGTGTTTATGTTTTGAAACTGCCTATCTGATTGTCTACTAGAATAAAACTCTACTAGACTTTGATGGTTAACGAATTCGGGTCTAACTAGGTTCTACGCCCTACTTAGACTAGTGCACTGATGGGGATCGTGAGCCGTCCCCTAGGTCGGCCGGTCCAGTGATCGAGATTGTGGCCATAGTCTCGTTTCACATGATGGTTCAGATATGGTATATGATGGAGGATGATGTTAGTCCGCGCGGACACTATTTCATGGAAATGGTTTTTCTTGTGCTTCTTGGTTCTTTGAAAGTGAAACCCGGGATCCACACGATGATGGCTTGACATATCTTAACGATGAATATTTTCGGGCGTGAGTTCATTGGGTGCATCAAGTACTCATCCCCTGCATATGTTTTCCCTATGTGCAGGTTGAGCGAGGTCGGGAGGCGGAGGATGTTGAGTGATGATTCAAGAACTGGTCCGGTTACTATTATGTCTTCATACGTAGTAGTAGCTAAACTCTCAAATTGCTTCAGCTATTCAATGTCCCAAGAGACTCCGTTATTTTCTTTATTGTCGAGCTCTGTTATCTTTCATGTTGTAGACTTCGGGATTGAAACGTTGGTTAACTTAAAATGGAATTTCGTCTTTGACTGTTAAGTGGTATTGCCTTGAATTGTTTGATTGTTTCCCCCTTCATCCCCGCTTCTTATTTCCCCCCACTAGTCACGATTTCCCGTGCTTCCTATCCTTAGGAAGTGCGGTCGTGACAGAGTGGTATCAGAGCGTTTTTTCCTTCTGCTCTGGACCGAGAGTCGTTTATTCAATCTAGTCTAGACTCGTTTCGCTAGACTAAAAGAATATCCGTTTAAAGCTCAACACTCCGTCTCACCGCGCTCAACATGAAAGAAGGTAAAAGTTTGAAACGAAGCATATTAGAAGTAAAAGAATGGGTGGGGCGCAGAAAGGCGCGAATTCCAAGGAATGATGAGATGACGAGACGAGGAAAACCTTGTGAAGCGCGATTAGCGTTAGATCGAAGGATTGATGAAATTGTAAAAGTACCACGTCTTTAAAAGTACGAAGCATCTATCCTTAGATGACAACAAAAAAAAAGAAGAAAAAGAAAAAAAAAAGAATTGTTATGACTTTTCCTTATGGAAATCGACAGGTATATGCACGGAAGCACGTAAGACGTTCTCTACGCGTTTTTATCTCTATCTACCTCGTTTATTCTTTTTCTACGATTGGTTGCTAAGGGAACTTACTTTTATGTAGATGGCGATCACGATCCACGCACCGCTAAGGGGAAGGTACGTCAAGAATGGATTGCGGGCGGTGGAAATGTATCGCGGGTTCGAGAGGGACGCGAGGGCCCCTTTGATATCTTATGTCTCCGATTACTTGACCTTATGGCGGGATGCTCATGGCTGTGGAGTGAGGCACTATGAGGGAATCAAGAGATTGATTGATGGACTACCGGCACCTTGGAATAGGTGGGCCGACGAGGCTTCACGGTCATACATCTGGCATAAGCTTCCCGACTACAGCATGCAGGGAGACATGCATGGTTTTGTGAAGGTTCTCTTGGAAGCACTGGTCGATGCTCGTGGTTGACCGCCACCCTATGCTCCTCCTAGGAAGGAGGCGTCTTCATCGAGCCGCAGCCCCTACAACGGGGGTCGGTACGAGAGTGAGACGCCGCAACCAAACTGCCCCAAGAGAAGGAGACTTGGGATGCGCACCTCCGCACCTCCCGCGACGGAAGTCCTTGTGGTTGATGAGCATATCGACGTCGCTACTGATGTGCGGGAGAGTGATGAGGAAGAGGAAGAAGATCCCCTTGAAGACGAGGAGGATCCCATGGAGGATGAGGAAGACCCTGAAGAAGAGCCCCTTGCGAGAGAGGTTGAAGTTGATAGCGAGGAAGGGGCAAATTACGAGAGAGCTCCCGAGGAGTAGTGTCTTCTTTTGATGTTTGTTAGTTTCGATTGTTTTGTTTTGACGAACTAGGTAGTAGTTTCTTTTTACGTTTGTTTTTCCCTCCCTGTTTCAAAGACCTTGTGGAAACACGTACTTGTTGGTTTTGAGATAATTAAGTTTCCGTTGTTTTATCGTTGTGTTCGTTTTACCATGTTGTGTATGGAAAGTTGTGTTATCGTTTTGGAAAGGTTGTGTGGAGTGGTGATGGTAAAGTTGGATTTTATACTAATGCATGTGTTGAACAGAATGCCTCCCCGACGTGCCGCAGTTCACCACGAGAATGGGGCAAGCAACGAGACCCAAAGCAGTGTGGGTCCTGAAGGACAACCACCACCACCACCTCCACCACCACCACCGCCACAGCCGGAACGGAACATCGAGAAAGAGTTCCGAAAGGAACGTCCTCCTGTGTTCGATGGAATGGGAGATCCAACCAAGGCCGAGACCTGGATTCGGGCCATAGAACGCATCTTTAAGTTCTTGAGGTGCACTGACCAGGAGCGCCTATCGTACGTGACTTATCAGCTCACCTGGTCCGCAGAATTCTGGTGGGAGACTAAGCAGCGGACAATGACGCAGGAACAGTTAGACACCCTGACGTGGGAAGACTTTAAGGAGGAACTGTATGACAAATACATTCCAAGGAGTTACCGTAAGGCAAAGGAGGCCGAGTTCTACAATTTAAAACAGGGGCGGATGACTGTGACAGAATATGACCGTGCCCTATGTGACATGTCTCGCTATGCACCCGAGCAAGTAAACACTGACGAGAAGATGGCGGAGAAGTTTTGTGCCGGTCTGAGGCACGAAATCAGGATGGCGTTGGCATGCCGTGGTAGACTCTCGTATGCCGAGTCATTATCTCGTGCATTGGACGTGGAGGAAGCGATGCCACGGGAAAGGACGGTTACGCCCACTACTCCAACACCGCCGACCTCACAGCAGAATTTTCGGGATAAGAGGAAATGGGACGGAAACCGCGCACCCTTCGACAACAAGAGGGTCCAGAATACCCTAAACTCTTCCCAGGGAAAAGGAAAACAAGCTGCTCCATTCCAAAGTGGAGATTTCCGTCAGAGAGCACCTCCTTGTGCCAAATGTCAGAAGAACCACATGGGAGAGTGCAGAGTCGGGACCAACGTGTGCTACAAGTGTGGTGGAGTCGGACACTTCACCAAAGAGTGCCCGAGCAACAACAATACTGGAGGTGGGGGAACGCCGAACGGACCTCGAAGGAATCCTACACCACCTCCGCAGCAGCAGCGTCGCCAGCCATACCCGACTCAAGCCAGGGCCTATGCCTTGGGACGCAGTCAAGCAAAAGCCCCACAGGGAGAGCCAAAACAAGATAATCTGGCAGGTATGGGAACATTACTTGACATGTCTGTTGCTGTTCTGTTTGATACGGGTGCGTCGCACTCTTTTATATCGCACTCTTGCGTGAATGCTTTAAGACTGCCTGTTGATGAACTTGAACATAAGATGAATGTGAACTCACCGGTAGGAGGCCTTATAGAAATTTCATGATCTTGCTCGAACATAGAACTCATGGTGGGAGAACTTAGTTTAGTGGCGCACAACTTGCACGTTATGCCGATGGATAACGTGGACATTATTCTGGGGATGGACTGGCTAGCTGAAAACTATGCCACTATCCGATGCCAAGAGAGGCAAATTTCGTTACAAACCCCGGGGAAGGAGCCATCTACCTTCCACGGAATTTCGATGAATCAACGAACTTGTGTGATATCGGCACTTCAAGCAACCACGATGATTAGAAAGGGGCGTCCTGCCTATCTCGTTTATCGGCAAGGACATGACAAGAAAGAAAGGAAAGTTGAAGATGTGGCGGTAGTGAGTGAGTTTCCCGACGTATTTCCCGATGCGTTGCCAGGCCCTCTTCCTGACCGACAGTTAGAGTTTACTATCAATCTGGAACCAGGAGCCGCACCAGTGTCGAAAGCACCCTATAGGATGGCGCCGAAGGAGTTGGAAGAACTCAAAATCCAGCTACAAGAATTACTGGACTTGGGTTTTATCCGACCGAGTGTGTCGCCGTGGGGAGCACCGGTGCTGTTTGTGAAGAAGAAAGACGGGACACTGAGAATGTGCATAGACTATCGGGAATTGAACAAGTTGACTCTCAAGAACAAGTATCCTCTGCCGAGAATAGACGACCTGTTCGATCAACTCAGGGGAGCAGGAGTATTTTCGAAGATGGATTTAAGGTCGGGATATCATCAATTGAGGGTACGAAGGGAGGACATACCCAAGACGGCTTTCCGAACGAGGTATGGGCATTATGAGTTTGTAGTTATGCCGTTTGGACTAACAAATGCACCGGCGGTATTTATGGACTTAATGAATCGAGTATTCCATCCATACTTGGACAAGTTCGTCCTGGTATTCATAGATGATGTGCTAGTTTACTCGAAGGATGAAAAGGAACATGAGGAGCATCTAAGGATCACGCTGGAAACACTCAGAACGGAAAAGTTGTACGCCAAGTTCAGTAAGTGTGAATTCTGGCTAAAGGAAGTAAACTTTCTGGGGCATATTGTGACGGCCGAAGGGATTCGAGTTGACCCCGCAAAGGTGGAGGCCGTACAACAGTGGAAGGCACCAAAGACCCCAAACGAGATTCGGAGTTTCCTTGGACTAGCAGGATACTACCGAAGATTTATTGAAGGATTTTCTAAAATTGCAAGGCCAATGACTCAACAATTGAAGAAGGGGACCAAGGTCAATTGGACACCGGAGTGTGAGGCTAGCTTCCAGTTGTTGAAAGAGAAATTGACCACCGCACCTGTTCTAGCCGTGCCAGAACCGGGAATAGACTATGTGGTTTACACTGATGCATCGAAGATTGGACTGGGGTGTGTTCTGATGTAGAATGGTAAGGTGATTGCCTACGCATCGCGACAGTTGAGACTACACGAGTTGAATTACCCTACTCATGACTTAGAACTAGCGGCTGTTGTGCACGCATTGAAGATTTGGAGGCACCATCTCTATGGAGTTCGGTGTGAGATTTTTACCGACCACAAGAGTCTGAAATACTTCTTTGAGCAGAAAGATTTGAACATGAGGCAACGCAGATGGCTCGAGCTAGTCAAGGATTATGACTGTGGTATCAACTATCATCCGGGTAAAGCAAACGTAGTGGCGGATGCTTTGAGCCGGAAAGCTCAACCGTAGTTGGCTACTTTTCTCACTCAGGAAGCGGAGTTGATTCGCGATTTTAGCACGATGCAATTGGAGGTAGTAAGAGCTCCGGAGACCGTGAAGGGAAAGATTGCCACCTTGGTAATTGCATCCGATCTGCGGACAAGGATAATAGAAGGGCAGCGAAATGATGAAATTTTGGAGAAAATTCGACTGAAGGTGAGGAAGGGGGAACAAGAGAAGTTTCGAGAGGAGGCTGATAATGCTCTCACCTATGAGGGGAGACTATGTGTGCCAAGCGACGAAGGACTTCAAAATGAAATTCTGACCGAGGCACACGAGACTCCATACACCGCTCATCCTGGAAGTACGAAGATGTACCAGGACTTGAAGGGATCATTCTGGTGGGATGGAATGAAGAGGGACATAGCTTCGTTTGTAGAGAGATGTTTGGCGTGTCAACAAGTAAAAGCTTTACATCAACGACCCTATGGGAAGTTGCAACCGTTGGGGATTTCGGAGTGGAAATGGGAACATATCGCCATGGATTTTGTGACGGGACTACCAAAGACCCGACAAGGGAATACAGCCATTTGGGTGATTATAGACCGCCTCACCAAGAGTGCGCATTTTATATCCATCCCTATAACGCATGGATCCGACAAACTAGCCCGGATTTACGTGAAGGAAATCATTCGGCTACATGGGGTGCCAGTAACAATCACGTCAGACCGGGATACAAGGTTTACTTCAAGGTTTTGGATAAGTCTGCAACGGGAGCTTGGTACACAACTGAATTTTAGTACTGCCTTCCATCCACAAACCGATGGACAGTCCGAGAGAACGATTCAAACTCTTGAGGACATGCTGAGAGTCGTGGTGCTCGACAGAGGAGAAAATTGGGAAGTAGTACTACCATTGATCGAGTTCGCCTATAACAATAGTTTCCAGGCGACAATAAATATGGCCCCGTATGAAGCATTGTATGGGAGGAAATGTAGATCACCACTTTACTGGGATGAGGATGGTGAAAGAAGAATACTCGGGCCAGATTCGGTCGAGGAAATGATAGAGATCGTGCGACAAATTCGACAAAGGATAAAGGAAGCTCAAGACCGACAGAAGTCGTATGCTGATGTCCGGCGTACAGATTTACAGTTCAATATGGGAGATAAGGTGTTCTTGAAAGTATCTCCGTCAAAGGGAATAACGAGGTTCGGTGTAAAGGGGAAGTTGAAGCCACGATACGTAGGGCCTTATGAAATCCTTGAGAAGGTGGGACCCGTAGCGTATAGGTTGGCACTACCACCAAGTTTTGGGACTGTGCACAATGTTTTCCATGTGTCACAATTATGAAAGTACGTGTTCGATCCCAAGCACGTGGTTCATCAAGAGGAAATGATTTTGAATCCTGACTTGAGTTATGAGGAGAAGCCCGAAGCTATTCTGGACAGGAAAGTGCAAGAGTTGAGGAACAAATCGATCGCGTCCGTGAAAGTACGTTGGAAACACCATGGCCACGAGGAGGCTACTTGGGAACTCGAGGATAAAATGAAAGAGAAATACCCGGAACTTTTCGTTAGAAATGAGTAAATTTCGGGACGAAATTTCTGTTAAGGTGGGTAGAATGTAACACCCGTACCTTAAGTTTGAAATTAATTTTATGTAACGGAATAATTGATAAAATTATTTCGAAATGCTATGCTTCTCGGTAAATGTGATATGGGAAAAATTGTGGGTTATGTGTGTGGTGTGAAAAGGAATGTGTTACTATTTTGTTTTTTTTAATTGTGAACGATGAGAGACACGTTTAAGGTCTCGTTGAAAGGTCAATGATGAAATTGTTATTCTTTAGCAAGGCGAATGAATTAAGTGGAAAGGTATGTATGTTTTATGGATAATGACGCGCGTAATTTGAGGAACGGTTGAATGAATTTTATATTTGGAACAACACCAAATATAAGTTATGTATGATTTCTCGTACTTTAATTTTTGGTTATGAAGAACGAGATAACAAAATTTAATAAAGGCCCGTGAATTTTATTTAACGAAGGAAAATGCGAAAAATATAAAAATGTATGAAATTACTTTGGACTTTCCAAAATAAATTTGAAGTCCAATTAAAAATAAAATAACTTGAGTTCTAATCACTCTTTAAATACATCAAGTGGTAGTTTTTAACTTGGGCTTGTAATTTATTTATTGGTTTTAGCCCAATTGAAATTTAATTTATGGAAGCCCAAGTTTGGTTTTAAACTAGCTAAGCCCAAAAAGAGCCCCCCCCCCTTTCGACGGTTTTCCATCCCCTCCCCCATGACCGATCGGTTTTACTCCTCTTTGATCCACCTCTCCACTTTCCCCATCAATATCTACACCCCAAAGACACCCCCCCACTTACTCTTGTAACCTTTCACTTAGCAAAAAAAAAAGAGAGAAGGAGAAGCGGCGAGAGAGAGTGCCGAGAGGGAGGAGGAAGCTTTGAGCCACTACCTTGTGTATTTTCCACCATTTTCAACCATCTTGGAGGTATAATCCATTCCTTGTTTAAAGCATGTGTTGTTCTAGTTTTTCATGCATATTACATTCTTGTTTCGTAGCTTTTCTTCCATAACCAAACTAAATAGGAACCAACTTAGAATCTTCCAAACGATCGCCGTACATAGCTGAAGCTTAGAAAGAACTTAACTTTATAGTAATAGCACGTGTTTCGGGAAGTTTCGGAGTGGTTTCGGGCGTGTTCGGAGTGGCGTGGTGGCTGTCCGGTGGCTGGACCTCTCGGCGATGGCAGGTGGGTGGCTGTCCGGCGGCTGGGTCTGCCTCCGCTCCAGGCGTGACGACCGACGGCGACGGAGCAGCAGTCGGCGACAGCTGCTGTGCCATCCGGCGACGGCAGCGACCGACGATGCCAACAGCAGCTGCACGGCTGTAAGGGACGATGGCGACGGGCTGGAAGCGTCGACTCCTCGACGATGGGGCAGTAGCAGCGACGTCTCTCGCCGGGGGCAACGGCGGCGTGCCTTCGTCGTGGTGGCAGTCGGCGAGAGAGAAGGAGTCGGGGAGACAGAAAGAAGGGAGGAGAGAGAGAGGGAAGAAAGAGAGGAAGAAGATAGAGGGAATTGGGCCATGTACTTTTGTTGTTGGGCCTTGGATTAATTTTTTTTTTAGTTGTTGGGCTCTTCCTTTAATTGTTGGGGCTTCCTAATTAATTTTGAGGAATGAGGTGGACTAAGCTTAATCTTATGGGCCGGTAATTAAAATTAAATTGGGGGAAAGTATTTAATTAATTCCCGAAAGTTTTTGAAGAATGAATTATTTACCTAAGTTTGAAATAATACTTTTTTCAATGGTAAATAATTATGAAAATTTAAAGTATACGCTTAAATAATTTTTAGAAATTATTTTCGACGTTATGGAAAATACGAGGGGCCAACGAGGGAAAGAACGAGCGTAAGCGGCCGACCGGCGTCGCACGCGATGTCTTGGGCGGCCGCCGAATAACCGAAAATGCACGAAAATCGAGAAAGAGAATTAAAAGATTTTAATTAGAGTGCATGCATTCTAATTATCGTCGTTACCGAGGTTTGATATGAATTTTATGTGTTTTCCGAAAAGGTGGTTCGCAAGCACGCTAAAAGTCAGAACGAGGAATTTTACGGAAATCCTAAGCTTTTGAGGTGGGCTTTATTCTTTAACGTTTATTTTAAATCAATATGTTTACGGTGTTATAAAGATGTTTCTATAAGTATGTCATGCCGTGTTTATGTTTTGAAACTGCCTATCTGATTGTCTACTAGAATAAAACTCTACTAGACTTTGATGGTTAACGAATTCGGGTCTAACTAGGGTCTATGCCCTACTTAGACTAGTGCACTGATGGGGATCGTGAGCCGTCCCCTAGGTCGGCCGGTCCAGTGATCGAGATTGTGGCCACAGTCTCGTTTCACATGATGGTTCAGATATGGTATATGATGGAGGATGATGTTAGTCCGCGCGGACACTATTTCATGGAAATGGTTTTTCTTGTGCTTCTCGGTTCTTTTAAAGTGAAACCCGGGATCCACACGATGATGGCTTGACATATCTTAACGATGAATGTTTTCGGGCGTGAGTTCATTGGGTGCATCAAGTACTCAGCCCCTGCATATGTTTTCCCTATGTGCAGGTTGAGCGAGGTCGGGAGGCGGAGGATGTTGAGTGGTGATTCAAGAACTGGTCCGGTTACTATTATGTCTTCATACGTAGTAGTAGCTAAACTCTCAAATTGCTTCCGCTATTCAATGTCCCAAGAGACTCCGTTATTTTCTTTATTGTCGAGCTCTGTTATCTTTCATGTTGTAGACTTCGGGATTGAAACGTTGGTTAACTTAAAATGGAATTTCGTCTTTGACTGTTAAGTGGTATTGCCTTGAATTGTTTGATTGTTTCCCCCTTCATCCTCGCTTCTTATTTTCCCCCACTAGTCACGATTTCTCGTGCTTCCTATCCTTATGAAGTGCGGTCGTGACACAGCGCCCGCTGGGCATGTTCACGCATGACAACCTCTGTTCAAACTCAATTTTCCAAAGATCCTGAAGTCCCATCAGGGCGTTCTATATGTAATTCTCTTTGTCTTCGAAAGAGCTTTGCGTTAGTACTGTGATCATCTTAATCGGAGTTTTGTGGATAAAGTTATGGCCGTTCTACCAAAGTCGCACAAAACTGTCAAGTGCAGAATTTTAGGCGGAAATTCAAAGAAGAAAAGAAGACATTACCTTATGAAGCCAAATCTTTTCCTTAACCTATGGGGCACGAAAATTGCAAATTTACTATTGCTTGGAGGAAACTTTTTACCAAATTTAAATCCTTTTCAAGTCTATATATACCCCATAACCTAATTCATAATATTCACCAATTCATAGCTCCTAAAAGGGGATCCTTCAAGGCTCTCCTCCCTCTCCACTCCTTAACCTAATTCTTCCATCGTTCCTGGAGATTGCAACAAGGTAAGAGGAGCATGATGACTTTGATAAGGCTAATTTCATGCATAGGTCTAGGGGATAAATTCGTGAATTTGCTGGGTCTAACACATGTTTTAAGCCAGGTGTATAGAGGAAATTCGCCAGGTCCAGGAAAAGAAGGAGGCAATCACACGCCCGAGGAAACTGGCGAATAAGTGAACATTGTGAAAGAAATTGCAAGACGGAGTAAATTTCAGAACTGAAGGGTAGAATGGAGATTTCTACGAAGGTTCTAGAAGATTATGTCCGTGTCTATAAAAGGAAGGTTGCATGCATTTTGGAGGGATCTTCTCGGGGGGAGACCACACTAACAGTCTGCAGCTAGTTCACTTTTCTATACACTTGGGGGGTTTCGGGCTTGGGTTTATTTTCCGCTTTCTCGTATTTTCAAGTTGGGTTGTAACACCGTCCTGTTGAGGGCGAAGAAACAAGTTTCCGTTTTTTTTGCTCGTATTTTGTGGATTTCACCGAGCTTCATTGCTCGAAGCTCGGCACTCTGTTTTATCGACTATTCCGTGTTTTATGCAAGTTTAATTTTCTGTTATGTCGATGTCTGATTTTGCTGTTGTGATTTTCTGGAGTTTGAGCTAGCTTACTTGTTTTGGATGCGTTTCGCAATTGTTTACTGAATCTGTGCAGAGTAATGGCTGGATCGGAGTGATCGGAGTTTGTTGGTGAATGAATCGGAGGTTTGAATTTGGTTTGTAGCTTGATTGTGGAAACGTTTAAATTCGGTGTTGATCGGAGTAGATCTGTTAAATCAGAAGTTATGGAGACGAATCGAGTTATGGTTGGTTTCGGATTGCTTGGATTCGGAGTGGATTAAGCGTTCGACGTGAGATCTGAGCAGAGTTGGTTTATTTTGATGCCTAGTCTTCATGTTTTCATTTCGCTTCGTCTAGTATATGTAGATCTGAGTTATTTCCGGTTTATCGTAAGTTTCCGACGACCAAACTTTTACATTCTGTTCGAATCTGGGAATGTGCTCTGTTTCCTTCATCTTCGTGTTTAATTCCATTGAAGAAATGCATGCCGTTGTGAGTTGAATGCTCAGTTAGTTATTTGCAGCTTTTCTGCCGTACTTGCTATTTCTGGGTCATGGTCCGCACTGTTGGTTGGTCTCTGTCTAGCTAAATTAGGTAGTCGTTTACACGGTCTAGGAAGTAAGCTTAATATACCGAAGTCTTGATGATGTTTGATCTCAGCATGTTTACAGCTTTCTAGGTCTAGCGTTTATATTTCCTGCCTAGGTCTAGTAGTAGTTATACCTCAACCCTGTTTGCGTGGCAGCAACCGCTTAGTCAAGAGTCTCTAAATGCTCTCTTACGTGTCCATCTTCGTGGGATCGGCCCCTGCTTCTCTATACTAATTTATAGTATTCGGGTTGAGGGATCTTTGAAGGGAGTTTTGTGTGTACAACGACAGAGAATTCTGAGTTACATTGAGTTCCTAGACCAAGTGATCTAGTGGATTCATAGGACTTGGTGTCTCGACCTCACAACATATAAACACACGCTACTCTAAAAACTCGCGACTTCAGACTTCAAGATTTAACCTTTGGTTTTGTTTGTTTATTTCATGTCTCGTACTTTAATTATTGTTTTAGTTCATCTATCTATGGATTGCTAAACAATAGAATTTTGAGGATTGATAGTAATTAATTTTTATGTAGTTCTTTTTATGTTTAATGCTCAGAACTCGTTCCACTTGATTTTTCTTGAACTTTTGTTCGACTAATTGGCCGTTACATTGATTATTGTCAATCTTTGATCGGTGATAGCTTTGATTGGTTTATCTTATATGTTCATACAATAATTGTGACATGAGTATTGATGCATGATAGGGAGAAATCGTTGTAAAACTTGAGTCAGATGACTGTACAACTAATTAGAATAACTAAAGAGTTAGTGAAATCATTATCCTTAAAATTCCTCTATTTGCTTGATTCTATCTTATTTGTTTTATGCTTTTACTTTATTTATTTTTGTTTAGTTTCAAACCCAAAACTCTTGTTTCTCTAGGTAGTATATGATGCTTAGTACATGATAGTCAGTTGCAATTCTATTCTCTGAGTTCGATATCCCGGTACTGACATTTAGCTATACTATTTCTGCTTTGTATACTTGTAAGTAGTTGTAGTGCTAAAAAATAGTGCATCAGTTGTGCGCAGTGGAATTTCTTCCACTGTGCACACCTCCGGGTTATCCCTAAAAGGTTGGTGATCATTAACCATAAAAGGGGCAGAGTTCGGTTCACTTCCCTGAAGTTCCACTACCCCATTCGCTCTTAGGGCGACGATGGTGTATGGTCCCGTCCACTTTGATTTCAACTTCTCAGGCATCAATTTGAGTCTTGATTGGAAAAACAGAACTCTCTGCCCGACTTGCAGCTTCTTCCAACTCTTACAGTTGGAGCTTCCTTTCCTCAGCACACACTTGAGGTTGCATGTTCACTTCCTTGACTGCCTAGTAAGCTTTGTGTTCAATACCCACAGGAAGAAGGAACATTTTTCTGAAAACCAATCTGTATGGTGACATGATGATCGGAGTTTTGTAAGCGGTACGATAGGCCCACAAGGCATCGTCCAACCTCTTGCTCCAGTCTTTCCTCGAAGGGCACACTGCTTTCTCTAGGATACTCTTGATTTCTCTGTTCGAAATCTCTGCTTGACCATTGCTTTGCGGATGATACGGGGTGGATAAACGGTGGTTAACCTCGTACTTCTTCATGAGAGCTTCAATTGTGCGATTGCAAAAATGAGTACCTTGGTCTTAGATTATGGCTCTGGGACTTCCATACCTGTTGAAAATGGTTGATTTAAAAAACTTTGCGACTTCCTTCGCTTCGCAGGTTACAATTGCCTTAGCCTCCACCCATTTGGGCACATAATCTACTGCGACCATGTTGTGACAGAATAGAGCAATTGTGTAATCGAGGCAACAGAAACGTAAAGAAGACATGGTTCACCAATGTTGCGTTGGCTACGTCCACGGGCGGAAACGGAGAACATATATTATTCAGAGTGTTTTCAGATTGTGGCTACAAATTTTAGATTTCAGATTATAGAATTATGTGCCCTACTCCCATATATATAGGCACACATAAGACAGGCAGGGCCTAGGAAACATAATCATATCCCAATTAGGAAACATAATCCTATACGGATTCAAGGCATACTAACAAATCTCCACCTTGACTTGAATTCTCCCTTGCAGATGCATCATTACAATGCCAGACGAACAAACTTCTCCTTCCTTGCCTCAGATTTTCCCCCATCGGGCAATTAACAGCTCATGACGTTAAGCAAGTCCAAACAATGTTGAAACTTGCTCTGGGGACCGGCTTGGTGAACATATCAGCAGGATTATCAGTAGTACCTACTTTCTTCACCTCAATTCTCTTCTCATTCTTCAGAAAATGATACCTCACATCAATATGTTTGATCCTCTCAAGATGGACTTGATCCTTGGCTAAACAAATAGCGCTCAGACTATCACAGAAAACAACAGCTTGCTCTTGATGTTGACCAAGATCACCAACTAGCCCTTTCAGCCATATTCCCTCTTTAGCAGCTTTAGTCAATGCCATATACTCTGCTTCAGTCGTAGACAAAATAACTGCAACCTGCAAAGTTGCCTTCCAACTAACAACGGAACCACCAAGAGTGAAATCAGAATCAGAATAACCAATCGCTGAACAGTTAGTATCACCTCCATAAACGAGACCAACATCAGATGTACCTCTCAAGTAACGGAAGATCCTCTCAAGTAACTCGAGACATGTTCTCCTCCTCAGCTTCAGATTTTGGTGCCTAATCAGTTAACAAATGAATGTTTATGGCACTTGGAGTATCAATAGCCTTTGATATAGACATGCCAAATCTTGACAAGATCCTCTCAATGTAGCTCTTCTGTGACAGGGAAAGCTTCTTCTTTGTTCTATCCCTCGATATCTCCATGCCCAGAATTTTATTTGCAGCACCCAAATCCTTCATATCAAACTCAGTACCGAGGTGAGTTTTCAGCTTCTGAATCTCGGACTTCGACTTTGCAGCTATAAGAATATCATCCACATACAGAACAAGATAGACCATGGAACCATCATAAGCTTTGTTGTGATATACACAACAATCATACGGACTCCTGTTGTATCCCGACTGGGTCAGGTAGCTGTCAAATCTCTTATACCATTGCCTCGGGGACTGCTTTAGTCCATATAAGGACTTCTTCAACTTGCAAACATAATCCTCCTTGCCCGGAACCACAAATCCCTCTGGCTGAGTTATGTAGATATCCTCCTTGAGCAGTCCGTATAGGAAAGCCGTCTTCACATATAGTTGCTCAAGCTCCAAATCATAATGTGCGACTATCGCAAGTAACACTCTGATGGAAGTGTGTCTAACCACTGGTGAGAATATCTCATTATAATCAACCCCCTCCTTCTGCGTGAACCCTCTTGCAACTAGCCGAGCTTTGTATCTAACACCCTCATCTGTTGTGGTCCCTTCTTTCTTCTTGAATATCCACTTGCAAGTAACAACCTTTCTCCACTTCGGCCGTTTGACTAGCTCCCAAGTCAGATTTTTCCATAGCGATTCCATTTCATCTCCCATTGCAGCGAGCCATCTAGCACGCTCACTACCCAAAACAGCTTCCTTGTATGTGGATGGTTCATCTTCCACCTCACTGGCAACCTGTAGTGCATATGCCAACATGTCCTCAAAACCGTACTTCAATTGTGGCTTCACACCTATCCTCCTGGCTTTGTCAATAGCAATGCTTCCTAGTCAACCCAGCCTGGAAAAGAATGCATCTCGCTCTTTCCAGCAGTGTCTGATTCATGCGTTCTTCCACACCATTCTGCTGCGGCGTATGTCTGATAGTGTGATGGCGAACAATCCCCTCGTTCTTACAGAACTCACTGAACTCAGACGAACATAATTCCAAACCATTATCAGTTCTCAGTCGCTTGATCTTCCTCCCTGTCTGATTTTCCACCAAGGTTTTCCACTGTTTGAACTTCTTGAAAGCGTCACCTTTATGCTTCATCATGAACACCCAAGTCATCCTCGAGTAGTCATCAATCATCGACACAAAATACTTGTGACCTCCAATAGATTCAGCACGTGATGGACCCCAACAATCCATATGAATGTATTCGAGCGTCCCCTTGGTCCGATGAACAGCCTTCTTTAGGAACTTGTTGCGATGAAGCTTCCCAAAAAACACAGTGTTCGTAGAAATCCAGATTCTTCACTTTATACCCAGAGAGAAAATCACGCTTTGACAGAATTTGCATCCCTCGTTCCCCCATGTGACCAAGCCTCATATGCCATAGCTTTGTCAAACTCTCGGCCGGAATCTCGGATGATGCAGTATCAGCAGAGCTTGTCACGATGGAACCTTTTAGAATATACAAGGTACCCAATTTCAAGGCTGTCAGAACCACCTTCAAACTTTTCATAATATGCATTAGTGCACCTTCACCTTTGAAGCTGAATCCCTTACTGTCAAAGGTACTCAGAGATATCAGATTTTTCGTCATCTGTGGAACATGCCTGACATCGTTCAAGGTGCAGAACACCCCATCATGCGTCCTTATTCTGATTGAGCTAATGCCAACCACCTTACACACATCACTTTTGGCCATGGTAATATTGCCTCCATCTATCTGCTCGTAAGGGGTGAAATACTCCATGTGCGAACACAGATGGTACGATGCTCCTGAGTCAAAAATCCACACACCGTTGTTGTGTGGCTGGTCATCTGCAACCAGTTTACTTCAGAATCTGAGTCATCAGCTTCTGCTACAGTTGCTGAATCATTGACATCTACTTTCTTCGAACAATCATAATTCCAGTGCCTTGGTTCACTCTGATACCAGTTTGTTGTGACAGAATAGAGCAATTGTGTAATCGAGGTAAACAGAAACGTAAAAAAGACATAGATTTACGTGGTTCACCAACGTTGTGTTGGCTACGTCCACGGGTGGAAACGGAGAATAGATATTATTCAGAGTGTTTTCGGATTGTGGCTACAGATTTCAGATTACAGAATTATGCGCCCTACTCCGATATATATAGACACATGAGATAGACTGGGCCTAGGAAACATAATCATATCCCAATTAGGAAACATAATCCTATCCCAATTAGGAAACATAATCCTATACAGATTCAAGGCATACTAACAGACCAGAATGTAAGAATTCCCATAGGATGAAGGAAAAGGGCCCATAAAATCCATCCTCCATACATCAAATATCTCGCAAACCACGATGGGTACTTGTGGCATTTCATCTTTTGCAGAAATTCCTCCAGTTAACTGGAATCGGCTACACCTTCTGTAGAACTCGTAGGCATCCTTATGCAAATTCGGCCAATAGAAGTCGCTGTCTAGAACCCTCATGGCTGTCTTTTTTGGACCGAAATGACTGCCGCATGTAAGAGAGTGACAATGAACCAATATGTCTTCCTGGTCCCACTCGGGTATGCACCACCTAATGACTTAATCAACTCCCATCTTTCATAAATAAGGGTCATCCCAAAAATAGTACTTGGCTTCGCTCTTGATTTTTAACCTCTGAGCTCTAGTCACCTCTGGTGTAGAGGAAAATTCTTCAGTTACCAAATAATTCGCTAGATCAGCGAACCACGGCACAGCTTGCCTCTTGCTTACTTCATTCAAAAATGCATCTGGATCAGTTGAATCGAGCATATTCGTTAGATTGATTAGGACAGTCGATCCCTTGGCATAGTACCGATGTTCTTCCGAAAAAGCATCGGGAATATCCTCTTTATCTTCCCCTGAATTATTATACTCACATGATCAGCAACTCTATTCTCTATTCCTGTCTTATCTTATGCCTCCCAGTGGAACTCTTGCAACAGTAATGCCCAACGGATCAGTCTGGGTTTTTACTCCTTTTTCGCCAGCAAGTACTTGATTGCTGCATGGTCAGTGTACACAATAACTTTGGAACCAAGTAGATAAGGGCGAAATTTTTCAAAGGAGTATACAATGACGTAACTCTTCCCATCGATTCTCTGACCCAAAACTGCTCCCACTGCAAAATTTTTATAAGAACGAGGAAGTAAAATCTTTCCGTGAGGAACTGGTTTCAAATTGAGAATAGTATTTTCTAATGTTTGAGAAAAGAGCAAGTTTTGAAGAGAAATTATGAGTTTTAATTCGAGTTTGAGTTTTAAAGTATGAAAGTGTTTTGCTTTGCGATGTTAAAATGTTGTGTGTTATACTTGGTTATCTTTATGTATGAATGATGATGAAGTATGTTGTGAACATAGAATGCTTATGTTGTAGGCAAGATTGAATACGCGCGAACCGTAGTTTAAGTTGAGATAATCTATCACTTTCCCGAGTAACGAAAACGAACGAGAATCAGAAAGTTTGGGGTGAACCCCTAATTTGTCAAGGCACGACGAGGCAAGGAGATCGAGAGTGCGAATGGAGGCCGGTGAACCATGAAACTTTTCTTGGAATTACGTGAAACTTTGGAGCAAGCTAGGTGGGAACCATTTTATCTCTAGTAGGATAGTTACTATTTCCTATAGTTTTCCCTAAATGATAAAATAAAAAAGAATATGAAGAAAATTTCAAGAAGAGGAAGATCACGAAGACGAAATGAAGTTTCAAACACGAAAGTGGGTGCAAGACAAGATGATGGAGAAACTCTATATTCGAAGGACGTAAGCAAATTTCGGGATGAAATTTTTGTTAAGTTGGGTAGATTGTAACACCCCGACTTTTTGTTTATTCTCCAAACGACGTCGTTACGCATCTGAAATTTTTTTTGCCTTTATTTATTTGTCGAGAGAAGTATTTCACTTTTTGAGCCAAACAATTATTCTTTCCTAGCCCAATTTGAAACCCAATTGTCATGAGCTCAAAACTTTTTAATTCTTCCTTCTTTGAGCCCAAAATTAATCCTGTTAATTCTAATCTAAGGATATATATCACTATTTAATATCAAATCTTCGGTAGTTATCTCAAATCTCTCCAACCACCAAATCCATCAATATCTATCAGTTTTGCCTCCATATATATATCCAATCAATCCCACGATCTTTCTACACATAAATTCAATACCAAGAAAAATCGGGAACTAAAATTTAGAGAAAGAACCGAGTTGGAGAAGAGAGTTTTCTGCCGCCTAAGAAGATAATCACCGATCAATTCCTAGCCTTGAATTCCTTGCATTCATTTAGGATAATTCTGAATCATCATGCTCTGTACAAAGTTTCAATCTTTAAGTTTAGCCTTTGTCTCAACTGAAAATTTAATCATCCGAGAAACAAATCAAAATCGATTAGGAGAAATAGAATTAAAATGAATTGGGGAGAGGGTCTTACCGGTTGTGAGACGAGACGCTGCCGACGGAAGAGCTGACCGCCTGGAGCGGCGGCGAACAACGGCGGCCAGAGGCGGTGGCGCGCGATGGAGTCAGCGGCAGCGGCGGCACCACGGGGAGATGTCGACGGCAACGCTGATCTTCTTTTTAAATCCAACCCCTTTATTAAATTGTGTGTGATTTTAAAATAGTAGAAATAGTTTATTATTACTTTATTGTTGATAAAAGTGGGAGGCAGGGCAGTACGTGTTGCATGTTGGAAAGAAGGGAGTATATAGTTTAATTATTTATGTCTTTATTATTTGTTGTTTTGACTTTTTGGACTTAATCGTATAGCTAGTTAATTAGTAATACTAATAATGTTTGGTTCATGGGTTGGTATGGTTTATTAAGTAATTAAACTTATTTTTTTGGAAATTTACATACTGCCTTTTTTCAGTGACGACCGAGAGATTAACTATATCGAGAACTTTGGTGTTTAATTGATGAATCTGTTTTATTACATGAGAACGAATTGAGCAATCACATAGGAAGCATACATTCTTTTAATTAGATGTTTTCTCGAGTTTTAAGGAGTTTATTATTTTATTTCAAAAGGATTTTCTTTCGCAAGCGAGTAAGACGAAGTGAGAGTTTTCAAGTTAAGAACATTAAGAGAACGAGGTGGGCTTTCTAACTAAGTATTTTGTGGGCTTTCTTTTTAAATAACGACTTTGTCCTAAGCAGTTTATTTCAAGTACGAGTTATGTGATTAAATTCCAAATATATTGTGTCATGCCGTATTTTGTTTTTGAGGATGTGCCTATCTGATCGCCTGGTGGGGAGCGAGTCCCTACTAGAAGTTATGAGTTTAATCGAATTCTGATTTGTCTAGGGAGCGAGTCCCTATTCAAGCTAGTGTACACAGAGGGGATCGTGCGCTATCTCTTTCGAGTTGGCCGGTCTAGTGATCGAGAATGTGGCCACGTTCTCGTTTCACATATGAGGTTCAGATATGGTACGAGGAGAGAGAAAAATGGGCTGCGCGGCCATACTTTTGAGCGAGAAAATGTTTTGGGTGACTTGGTCTTTTATAAAACCCCGAGTTCACTTTTAAATGCTGACACAATATTTTATGAAAATTATTTTGGCATGTGTTCACTGGGTACATCAAGTACTCAGCCCTGCATTTTCTTTTAAAAATTTACAGGTTGAGCGTGACGTGCGCGGTGGGTGTTGAGCAAGGTCGTTGAAGAAATCTAAGTGTCTAGAATGTGTCATGTTTTCACCCGTGGCATATTCCTTCTCTCAAATGCTTCCGCTGAATATTGTTTCTTTTGCCAAATATTGTTGAGATAATATTTGTTTCGAGTTGTTGATTGTTGAGATAATCTGATTTTATTCGAGCTATTCCCATTTGTTTCGAGCTATGGTCGAGTTGTGTTGGTTTTCCCCTTTCTTCCCCGCTTCTTTAATCATTCCCTAGTCGCGATCAACCGTGTTTTCTATCCTTAGAAAATGCTGGCGTGACAGTTCTAACAAATCAGAGAAAATACTCATCATACACCTTTGAAAATTCCTGGTGCATTGTACAGGCCAAACGACATTCTTCTATAAGCATACGTTCCAAAGGGGCATGTGAAAGTTGTTTTCTCATGATCTTCAGGATCCACATATATCTGGAAGTACCCAATATAGCCATCTAGTAAACAAAAGTACTGCTTACCTGCTAGTCTTTCAAGCATCTAGTCAATGAAAGGTAGTGGAAAATGATCCTTCTGAGTAGCTTCGTTCAACTTTCAATAGTCAGTGCACATTCTCCAACCTGTGACCAACCTCGTGGGTACCAACTCATTCTTGTCATTCTTCACTACTTGTATTCCAGACTTTTTGGGTACCATGTGTACTGGACTGACCCATTTGCTGTCCGGAATGGAGTATATAATTCCCAAAGCTAGCAATTTAAGAACCTCCTTCAGAACTTCCTCTCTCATATTAGGATTCAACTTCCTCTATTGCTCACGGTGGGCCATGGCACCCTCTTCAACACGGATGTGATGCATGCCTGAAAGGACTCGCTCCTTCCGACTTCTCTCTTCATTCTCTTTCGTTTATATCATTGTGGCTTGCTCAAGTTGGATGTTCAAATTGATCCAGCCAGCCTATGCATGCTTGTTACCTGCAAACTGCAGATGAGTGGATCCAGTAACCAATTGGTTTAGGAACTCCATTTTGAAATCCGACCACGTCTTGATGTTGTTGGGTTCCAATCCTCTAAACCAGACATCTGCTTCGCTCTTCAGAGATAGGGATATGACTCTCAGCTTGAGATCCTCCTCACTTGACCTCTCTAGTTTTTTCTGCACTTTGCAAATTTTGTCAAACTCACGAAGGAATTCAATTGGGCTCTCAGCATCAGTTCCCAAAATGTTAGGTAAGAGGGCAAGCACTTCTGGGTTCATATACACAGCTTCCTGCCCCAGAGTGATAAATATGGCAGATGTCGGCTCAGTCACCGAGTGGGCATAGAGTGAACCTATCTCTAGGTCTTCTTCCTGATCACGCCCCATAGTGGGTTCGTCCTTGATTTCCTCCTTGTCTGGGGTGGCTATTGACTCCAGTGGACTCACAAAGGTGATGTCCTCACTTTCTTCACAATTGGCAGTCGAGTCAGTTAGTGGAGTGGGAGGTGATTCGTCTTGATCAGTCTGTGGTTCCACTCCCTCTTCTTCCTTTGTCTGCCCTTGTAACACCCTGACTTTTTCTACCATTTTTATTTGTTCTCGTAGTGACATCGTTTGTGCACCTGAAATTTTTTTTGCCTTTGTTTCGTTACTCGATAGAAGGATATATCATTTTGGGCCTATAACAATTATTCTTTTCTACCCCCAATTTATTTAATTTTCCATGCCCAATTCTTTTTTTTGAAACTACATTTTGAAGCCCAATTGGAGATGAAAACCGCCAGATTACTCTCAATAATTTGATTTCACCCAATTTCTGCTCCACATAATATGGCCATGATATGCCATGATCCACCCTACCTGAAATATATGAATAAATGGGCAACAACAGTTTCAGATATAAAAACACACGTATATCAACTCTCAAGTTTCATTATCCCACGACTTGTTTTCACAACTATAATCGAGAGAAAAGAGAGTTCTTGCGCGATGCGGAGACGGATGAACGGGCTGAACACGGAGCGACGAGAATACGAAAACATCGGTGACGGCGCTGCAATTCGGAGCGTGGGGCAGCGACGATGGAGTTCAGATCGGAGGAATTGAGAGATGAAGCGAGTTCTCTTTTAATTTTGGGTCGGAGAAGTCGACGAATTTGAGGGAGAGCATCAATGAAAAGTAAAGAGGCGGCGGTGGCTGGCGACCCCAGCGATGGCGTCGCGATTCGAGAGTCTGGAGAGGAGAGAGATACGGGCGAGCAGAGAGAGAGAGATTGGGAACAGGGGCGAAGGACAGCCGCCGTGCAGCGGCTCAGCGACGGCGGCGTCGGACTTGGAGGGCGAGCTGCGGCAGCAAACCGCAGCGGCAATCTCGATCTGGAGCAGCGGTGGCTGGACTTTGGCAGCGACGGCGAGAAGGGGGCAAGACAGCGATAATGATCCCGGCAGCGGCGCGGAGGAGAGGCAAAGGCGCACAGCAGCGGCAGTGGCGGTATGAGTAGATCCGAGGGGGGAGAGATAGAGGAAAAAGAAAAGAAAGAGAGCGGAGGGAGAGAAGAGATGGACAGACGGAGGGGAGGAAGATGGAGATGCATGAGCTATGAATTGTGAGAGAAAGTTGTTGATCATGTTTGTTGACCGTGTGATCAAGGAGAAGAGGGAGAGTTGGGCCTTTTTTATTAGTGGGCTTGTTTTGACTAATAGATTGATCAAGGAAAAATAAAGTGACGAAAGGAGCCGGTTTGTCTTTTGGCAGAAGGATATATAAAGCTGCAGCCTCGAAAATAATTGAAAGAGCATAAAAGCATGGACTCAAGGAAGGATTTTCTCCGCGAACAAAATTGGAGTCGAAGTAAGGAGCTCAAATTCAGAAAAATAAAATGAACGAGGTGGGCTTTCGAACTAAAGTTTTATTGTGGGCTTTCGTTTTAATATATTGGTTTGAGCATCATTTTATGTGACGAAATGCCTGTGATTGCGATTATTACATGATTACGTGATTTATGTGCTTAAAGTGAAAGTGATTGTCATGTGTTGTGTTGTATAGCTTTTTTGAGTGGTTGTGAATTGCTCGACTTGTTGATGTGATGTGAGATGATGCTCGACCTTGACAAAAAAGTGATTTGTGTTTCAAATATGTTTTTGAGAAAAATAAGGTTTGCAAAGGGATTATCATGCCATGTTTTTATTTTGAGAAATGCATATATGTTTGTTTAGCAAGGGAGTTGTCCCAACTAGACCTATTGAAATCGAATTCGTGTATGATTAGGGAGTGAGTCCCTACTCAGGCTAGTGTACACCAATGGGGATCGTGAGCCGTCTCTTGGGTCGGCCTGTCTAGTGATCGAGTTTGCGGCCACATTCTCGTTCACAGGATGTTGATGTTGATGTTGATGATGATGTTGTCGTTGATGTTGAGGTTGTTGAGATGATGATTATTTAGTGGGGAGTGAGTCTCTACTATGAGTTAATCGAATTCGGGTCCTAGCAAGGGTGCGTCCCTACTCGAACTAGTGTATACGATGAGGACCGTGAGTCATCGAACGGGTTGGCCGGTTTTAATGCTCGTGGAAAGTGGCCCCCTTACACGGCACCCTAAAGAACAGATATGGCAGTTTCTTAAATAATTCAAGGAGAAATGGTTGTGTTTTGAAATGATGAGGAAAAAGGATTTGAGGATGAGTTGAAAGTTTGTGTTTGAGATGATTTTTAGTGTCTTGGGCCTTTTCAAGTTAAAACCCCGAGGTCACTCAATGGTGGCATGATATAACTATTTTTACAAAATTGTTTTGGCATTTGTTCACTGAGTACATCAAGTACTCAGCCCTGCATGTGTTTTCCCTATGTGCAGGTTGAGCGGTGACGAACGCGGTGGGTATTGAGCATAAAAGTGAAGAATGTCTATCAAATGTCTAGAATACGTTGTGTCTTCATACATAGCATTATTCTACTCTCGAAATGCTTCCGCTAAATATTGTTTCTTTTGAGTTCGTGTATTGTTGAGATATTTTCATTTGGAGTTATTGATCGTTGAGACACTCTGATGTTATTCGAGCTATGGTCGAGTTGCGTTGTCTTCCCCTTTATTCCCTGCTTCTTTAACCCTCCCCTAGTCGCGATCAACCGTGTTTTCTATCCTTAGAAAATGCGGGAGTGACAAACTGGTATCAGAGCAATTTTTCTTTCTGCTCTGGACCCGAGAGTGTTTTTTCAGTCTTAGTCTAGACTTGTTTCTCTAGACTAAAATAATAAATAATAAATAAAATAAAAGTAGATTAAATAATAATTGTGTATTGATGGCTCAACATCCCGTTTCGCCACGCTCAACCGAGAAAGAGGTAATATATTTTTGTGAGAAAACTTTTATGAGAAAGTTTTGGTGAAAGAAAGATGAGAAAAATTTTGAGAAAGAGAAGAGGAATGATGGAGTGTTTTGCATGAAAGATGAAAATTGATGAGTTGTTTTGAGAATGTTGAGATTTTTGAGAAAAAAAAGTGAGTCATTTAAAAATGTTTGTTTCAAACATATATGTGAAGTGCATGAGTGTTTTGTTTGGAATGCAAATGTGTTATGAGTTTATACTTAATTATCATGAAGTATAAATGGTGTGAATTACGATGGATATTGAGATATGAGATGATGAAATGAGTTGTGAACTTAGAGTACCTAAAATATAAGCCTACTTGACCGCGCGAATCATAGTTCTAAGTTGAAAACTTAACTATTGCTTTTCCGAGCAATGAAACGAACGAGAATCTGAAAGTTTGGGGTGAACCCCTAATTTGTCAAGGCACGACGAGGCAAGGAGATCGAGAGTGCGAATGGAGGTCGATGGACCATGAAACTTTTTCTTAGAATTGCGTGAAACTTTGGACCAAGCTTGATAGGTGGACTATTTTACTATTTCCTACGTTTTCCCTGAACGGCAAGAACAAAAAGAATACGAGGAAGATTTCAAGAAGTGGAAGATAACGAAGACGAAATGAAGTTCAAACGTAAAAGAGGGTGAAAGACAAGGAAGGATGACGCGAAGTGCGCGATTTAATTTAATATAGTCTAACCTCGGGTAATTTATTAAAAGTAGCGACGATGTGACTTTGAACTACAATGTTAATTAAACGAGATGAGGAAGGTGCTTGGAAATTTGAAGACAAGATGATGGAGAAATTCTATATTCGAAGAACGTAAGTAAATTTCGGGATGAAATTTTTGTTAAGATGGGTAGATTGTAACACCCCGACTTTTTCTACCCTTTTTATTTGTTCTCGTAGTGACATCGTTTGTGCATCTGAAATTTTTTTTTGCCTTTGTTTCGTTACACGATAGAAGGATATATCATTTTAGGCCTATAACAATTATTCTTTTCTACCCTCAATTTATTTAATTTTCCAAGCCCAATTCTTTTTTTGAAACTACATTTTGAAGCCCAATTGGAGATGAAAACCGCCAGATTACTCTCAATAATTTGATTTCACCCAATTTCTGCTCCACATAATATGGCCATGATATGCCATGATCCACCCTACCTGAAATATAGGAATAAATGGGCAACAACAGTTTTAGATATAAAAACACACGTATATCAACTCTCAAGTTTCATTATCCCACGACTTGTTTTCACAACTATAATCGAGAGAAAAGAGAGTTCTTGCGCGATGCGGAGAGGGATGAACGGGCTGAACACGGAGCGGCGAGAATACGAAAACATCGGCGACGGCGCTGCAATTCGGAGCGTGGGGCAGCGACGATGGAGTTCAGATCGGAGGAATTGAGAGATGAAGCGAGTTCTCTTTTAATTTTGGGTTGGAGATGTCGACGAATTTGAGGGAGAGCTGCAACGAAAAGTAAAGAGGCGGCGGTGGCTGGCGACCCCAGCGATGGCGTCGCGATTCGGGAGTCTGGAGAGGAGAGAGATACGGGCGAGCAGAGAGAGAGAGAGATTGGGAACAGGGGCGAAGGACAGCCTCCGTGCAGCGGCTCAGCGACGGCGGCGTCGGACTTGGAGGGCGAGCTGCGGCAGCAAACCGCAGCGGCAATCTCGATCTGGAGCAGCGGTGGCTGGACTTTGGCAGCGACGGCGAGAAGGGGGCGAGACAGCGATAACGATCCCGGCAGCGGCGCGGAGGAGAGGCAAAGGCGCACAGCAGCGGCAGTGGCGGTATGAGTAGATCTGAGGGGGGAGAGATAGAGGAAAAAGAAAAGAAAGAGAGCGGAGGGAGGGAAGAGATGGACAGACGGAGGGGAGGAAGATGGAGATGCATGAGCTATGAATTGTGAGAGAAAGTTGTTGATCATGTGTGTTGACCGTGTCATTAAGGAGAAGAGGGAGAGTTGGGCCTTTTTTATTAGTGGGCTTGTTTTGACTAATAGATTGATCAAGGAAAAATAAAGTGACGAAAGGAGCTGGTTTGTCTTTTGGCAGAAGGATATATGAAGCTGCAGCCTCGAAAATAATTGAAAGAGCATAAAAGCATGGACTCAAGGAAGGATTTTCTCCACGAACAAAATTGGAGTCGAAGTAAGGAGCTCAAATTCAGAAAAATAAAACGAACGAGGTGGGCTTTCGAGCTAAAGTTTTACTGTGGGCTTTCGTTTTAATATATTGGTTTGAGCATCATTTTATGTGACGAAATGCCTGTGATTGCGATTATTACATGATTACGTGATTTATGTGCTAAAAGTGAAAGTGATTGTCATGTGTTGTGTTGTATAGCTTTTTGAGTGGTTGTGAATTGCTCGACTTGTTGATGTGATGTGAGATGATGCTCGACCTTGACAAAAAAGTGATTTGTGTTTCAAATACGTTTTTGAGAAAAATAGGGTTTGCAAAGGGATTATCATTCCATGTTTTTATTTTGAGAAATGCCTATCTGTTTGTTTAGCAAGGGAGTTGTCCCAACTAGACCTATTGAAATCGAATTCGTGTCTGATTAGGGAGTGAGTCTCTACTCAGGCTAGTGTACACCAATGGGGATCGTGAGCAGTCTCTTGGGTCGGCCGGTCTAGCGATCGAGTTTGCAGCCACATTCTCGTTCACAGGATGTTGATGTTGATGTTGATGATGATGTTGTTGTTGATGTTGGGGTTGTTGAGATGATGATTATTTAGTGGGGAGTGAGTCTCTACTATGAGTTAATCGAATTCGGGTCCTAGCAAGGGTGCGTCCCTACTCGGACTAGTGTACACCATGAGGACCGTGAGTCATCGAACGGGTTGGCCGGTTTTCGTGCTCGTGGAAAGTGGCCCCCTTACACGGCACCCTAAAGAACAGATATGGCAGTTTCTTAAATAATTCAAGGAGAAATGGTTGTGTTTTGAAATGATGAGGAAAAAGGATTTGAGGATGAGTTGAAAGTTTGTGTTTGAGATGATTTTAGTGTCTTGGGCCTTTTCAAGTTAAAACCCCGAGGTCACTCAATGGTGGCATGATATAACTGTTTTTACAAAATTGTTTTGGCATTTGTTCACTAAGTACATCAAGTACTCAGCCCTGCATGTGTTTTCCCTATGTGCAGGTTGAGCGGTGACGAGCGCGGTGGGTGTTGAGGATAAAAGTGAAGAATGTCTATCAAATGTCTAGAATATGTTGTGTCTTCATACATAGCATTATTTTACTCTCGAAATGCTTCCGCTAAATATTGTTTCTTTTGGGTTCGTGTATTGTTGAGATATTTTCATTTGGAGTTGTTGATCGTTAAGACACTCTGATTTTATTCAAGCTATTGTCATTTGTTTCGAGCTATGGTCGAGTTGCGTTGTCTTCCCCGCTTCTTTAACCCTCCCCTAGTCGCGATCAACCGTGTTTTCTATCCTTAGAAAATGCGGGCGTGACAGCCCTCTGGACTCGGTGCCTTCGAACTGAGGAAAACAAAAAACAACAAAAAGTTTATTTACAAAATTTAAACTAAGATTCTTAAATAAAACCTGAGACGCTCCGTCCATCTATGTGTTCCCTTGCTTCAGTATCTCCCTTGGTTCATACCAACAGGAAAAATGCTTGATCAACATAGATAAGGACATTGATTCTTCAAAGTTGCTACCCTGAGCTGTCTCTAAACTGAAATAAAAACAAAGAACAACAAATATTAAAAATATTTACACCCAAGGTGTCTCACAATAAACGCAGGATAAACACCATCATCCCCGGCAATGGTGCCATTTTGAAAGGATTTGAGAAAGTGAATCGGATTTGAGAAAGTGAATATACTACATTTATCTAAGTAAAATGTAGATCGACGATATATCATTTAATTTCACAAAATTAGATGTCTCGTCACATTTATTATTTGGTCAAATCCATTGACCGGGCATATTTATTCCATGATTTCTACACTTCCACCAAAATGAAACCTACTCTCTCAACTTCCTCGTTAGTCGTTACCAAGCTATATCTCCCACAATTCGAATCATATTCCCAAATTCTATCTCTAGCAGAATTATACTCCCTCTGTCCCATTAGAAATGAAACGTTTTCCTTTTTAGTTTGTCCCATTAAAAATGAAACGTTTCCTAAAATGGAAACATCTCTATCTCTACTTTTTCATCTCTCTTACTTTACTCTCTCTTCATTAACTCACAAAATAAACACTATATAAAAACTTGTGCCGATTCCCAAATGTTGCATATTTAATGGGACGGAGGGAGTAGTAAGCAAAACCTAACTTAACCTCACCTCTATTATTGTTGAAATTGAAAATTAAATAATTGGCATTTTATTAGTTAGTTGAAGTTGTTATTCCTTTTTTTTACTCCAAGCCTGTACTTTTCAACCAAATTCACTCATTACCTATCTCTTGATCTCAGCAGCATTTTATCAAACATAAAATAGGCGTTCCAATTTTCCAATTGATATACATTACTCACAGCTTAAACGTATAATTCGATATACATAATAAACAAATACCAAAAACAGGCGATGGATCGTTGGAGAAAATATCCAGACAAGAAGAGAGCAAACCCCAATAGATGAGCAGAAGTTTCTGACCAGACGTCAGCGCGTTCCCTCCCAATCCAAACTGCTGATTCTGCTCAAATCCCGCAATCTCCATTCTCTTACTCTCGAAGAAGCTCTGCGACGCGCCGCAAGTGGGGCACCTCCAATCTTCTGGAAGCTTCTCGAAGGGAAGCCCCGCCGGAATCGGGTACGACGGGTCTCCCGCGGTGTCGTTGTATTTATACCCGCAGGATCTGCACTCGTAGATTCTTGTGTTCACGACGGCGAATTTCTTCTGGAACCGTCTCGCGTCGAGATTCGTTTCCGGTTCCTTATCCTCTTGCTTGTCTTCTTTGGAAACGTCGATAGATTTGATGGAAGTGATAATTTTCGCACGGTGGAGAAGCTTGGGAAATGCGGTAGGAGGAGTAATGAAGAGCAGCCGCGGCGGAGACGGTGGTGGTGGAGAAGGGGAGGAGATGGTGAAGAGTGTGGGGGAAGAAGGTCTGTGGCAGAGGAAGAAGACATTATCATCATTTTTCTTCAGTTATTTTTGGTGCCTCTTTTTTCATTTTTGTTTTTGCTTCAATTTTCAATTTTGTAAAATAACTCCTTCTGTGGCTCCAAATTTGCCAGGGTATACAAATAAATTTCTTAGTAGTATAAGGTTTATTTATACGAAGTTAATTCGAAGTGGATAAGGCAAATTATACAGCTCCGATATATTGAGTTTTAATATTTACATTAAATTAATACCTCATTAATTTATAGGAGTATATAAAAAATTTGTATTTGAGATACGGTATAATAGTCCTTTCGTCCCTGAAATTTTATCATATTTTTCCATTGTCGTCCATTTCACAAAATTTGTCACATTTTACATTTTACCATTTTTGGTAATGGATCTTGCATTCCAGTATTTTATTCTCACTCACATTTTATTGTAATACTAATGATACTTTAAAAGTAGGACACACGTCCTACCAATTTTTTAAACCTACTTTTCATTACATTTCTTAAAATCTGTATCTGTCAAAGTGTGACAATATTTAATGGACGGAAAGAGTACCAATTGGATGACAAAAAGATATTGTACGTCATATTGTTTACACCAAATATGAAAGTCTCGCTTTATTTATAAATTTATGGAGGTAAAATTGAACTTGGGTATTAGTTATACATTAGTTTGACTCGTAGATAGGTGCAAGGCTTTTGTAACCCAATAATGTTAACATCTTCATTATTGGTAACTATTATACGAAAAAGTATAATACTGTTATTTTGTGTCTCAATGTGCTATAAATAATATTGTCCTCAAGAGATGTCTTAAACAAAGTTTTATGTATATAAAAACTTAGCTAGTTGGAATTTATTCGAATATAATAAACAATGATTTCAAAGTTATAGTACTCTTGATAAAGAATATACTTTTAAGTATATAACTAGCTCCGAACTTAATTAATTGATTGACATAAAATATCTTAAATTTGAGAATGGGATTATTAATTATAAAAAAGACTGAAAATCGGTGATACTATATATTGGAACAATATATCAAAATATTGATCATGATAGTGACTCTGACCAATATAATAAAATAAAGCTTAATTTGATTATCTCAAAAGTCCAAGACAAAGTATATTGAAATCTCATTGGATCCCTAGTAAGCTCATTAATACTTTATTTATAGGAAATTAGAATTTGAACACAATATCAAAATTTCCTCCTACACTTAAGGAACTTTGATTCTCTCTCTGCAATCTGCATTAGATGTGATATATTTTCTCTTTCCCATATTTAGAATTTGATATTTTATTGAAAATGTAACATTCAAATTTCGAGTCATGGTAATTGATAAGATTTTGAGATTCGAAACTTTTAGTGGAGTGACGGGACCCTCGTCTACAAAGAAAATTGTAAATAAAAGGTACTCCCCTAGTTCCATGTCAACAGAGTCACTTTTCTATTTTGAAAAATTTCAGGTTAATTGAGTCATTTTTATTTTTGGCAATTAGTAATACTCTTTTTTACTTTATTTTCTCTTCATTTCTCTTACTTTTTTCACCCCATTTAACACACTATTCTTAAACTCCGTGCTAAAAAGAAATGTCTCTATTAGAGCATCAACAATGGCGGATGTCCCAGCGGACGTCGGACCGGCGTGCCAAGCGTCCGCGCGGGACGTTCGCCATTGGGTCGGGAGAGGCGGACGCGGACGTCCTCGGCGGGTGTGAGGTATCCGCGGCCGTCCGCTGATGTCCGTCGTGACTTCCGCCATTGCGGTGCCACGACGGACGTCCCAATTTTTTTATTTTTTTAAACCCTATTTATACGTCTCGTTTCAAACTCTATGTATACGATTATTTTAAAAACTCTAACGTATGTATTATCGTCGAAAATGAAGGCCTAAAATAAAAATATATCATACTAGCGAGACCCCCGTTCGGCTAGCGGCAAACTATACAGATTCAAGGCATAACATGTACTTTGTCCAGAAACTTTTTATTATTATTTAATTTTGTTGAGAATTGAGATCAAGCCATGTAATCTTTGAAATATCTGCTTTAAATAATCATATGAGCTGCACAAATACCACCTGTAAAGTAAATATGTAATCCAAATTCAATTACAATGCCAAAAAATCCAAACTCCAAATTACCATTCAAAAATCTAAATATGAAAACAATTAACAAAGCAAGCAACAATGTCTTACTTTAATCAAAAGTCTAAATATAAAATAAGTAAATAACTTCAACCAAAAGTCTAAAGTAATAAAAGTTTCACATGGTTTAACAAAATTACATCATTAAGAGCAAGTATTAAAATAAAAAATTATAAAATATCAATATATATATCGGGATTACCCGGTCGGGTATCGGGATACCCGATACCCGCAAAACCCAAAATTATTATACCCGACCCCGCCCCGTTTCCCGATTTCGTCGGGTATCGAGTACCCGATACCCGGCGGGTAACGGGTCGGGTTCGGAATTACCCGTTACCTGCTACCCGTTTCGACACCCCTAAGTGGCAGGAGGTGTTTTTTGGTGTCTGCCGGGACATCCATCCCCATTGCTGACGTTCTTAAGAAGGAATGGAGGGAGTATTCATTATCTCTAGGAGCATGTCGATGAGCCTTTTATTTCAAATAAGTTGTTTGTATACTTGCATTTTAGAGTAGATTAATTTCATGAATTAACATGCAACTTTTGGAAGTCATCCTATAAATTTCTGGAATTAGGGATATTTAATACTCTCAATTTCCGTCATTAGAGCCCCGGTTTTCGTTTTAGACCGCTCGCGATTAGGTGATAGGTAGAGCGTACATTCCACTCATATTTTATTATAAAACAAATATACTAAAATGAGTCATACATTCCTCTATCTTTATTTTCATCCACTTTCCTTTATATTTCTTAAAATTCATGCTAAACTTAAATGAAACTCCTAATATTGGACGGAACCATTATCAATTGTCACATGGGCACGATCATAGGCTCTAATTTTGATTGTGAAAAGTAAAACCTATTTTTCAAAATAGCTGCAATTAAATCAGTGTTACCTATTTGATGGATGTCTTGTCTTGGATGTAATTGTTTTTTAGGGCTGACCATGTTAGACCTTGTAAATTCATGTAATTGATCGAGAGAAAAATGAAGAAAAGAAATGAAGGGAAAATTATACGTTTGAATCAGGCTATAGGCGATAGCGTGGGGGGGGGGGGGGTGACGTGCGATGGGAGCATGACATGGCCAAGGCTGGGGGACTGTTAGCCTCAAAAGCTCTCGGCTAAAGGTTGTACAAGCAAAGGGAGGCACGACGCCAAGCAACAGAAAATGACAACGCGGGGGATCGAGGCTGAGTGTGCCTCCTCCCCTTGGCAGCTCTCGGTCCCAACTATAAGAGCGAGATATATTGTTATGAATTACGAAATTTAACCTCTTAACAAATAGTACTACTTAAACAAAGAAGAAGCGGGTGAGTTTTTGTTGCCTCGTTATCAAATGAATCGTGAATATTGAGATGTTGGAAACACTTCAAAATGCAAACACTAAACAAGTAACAATCTCGTGGAATGGAATGGAATGGAATGGAACGGTGTGTGTATTATGGCCGAAATTGACTTTCTTCTTTTTCTCCTCCATCTCGTCTCTCTTTTTTTTTTTTTTTTCTGGTCTCATGTTCGTGTGTAAAACTCATCCAAACCATAACCAGAAACTCGTTACAAGTGTTCTCAAATCACGTCAACTCGCTGGAATAGACAGTCGATTTCAGCCCTGGGTGTGCAACGCGGAAAAACTCTGGTTCACAACACAACTACCCACTCTCTACAAACGTTCTATACTCTAATTCGCCTTATTTCTCCAATAGGCGGCTTGCGGTTATTGGTGGTCCCAATTCTGCTATGGAAACTTTTTAACCAAGGTCTACATTGTTCATCGGAGGAATGAGTTTAGGGCTTCCAAGATAATGCAGAACAGAGCGCAAACGATTCAAGTGCTCTGGAACTCACAACAAAATAAAATAAAGTAGAGAATCAAGTAGAGCAATGGGCAAATCTTGAGAAAAATTCAACAACGTTACTGTTGGGTGGGTGTGGGCCGCACGAACGAGAAGTCATCTTCATTCCTCGTTTCTTGTCCATTCAGAGCAAAATCCCCATCATGGTCATCATCAAGATGGTGTCCATCATTGTCGTGGTCGTGATCCAAAGGATCATTTGACCGTATGATTAAGCTGGCCGTGGGTGGTGGAGGTGTGGATGGTTCCTCGAGATCAGATGCATCATGCTCTTCATAACTAAATCCCCGAGTTGAGTGGCCAGTGGTCTTGAATCGCTGAAGCATCGTGCCCGTGGGGTGGAAAGGTGATCCCATGGAAGACGTTGGACTCGCATTCCCACCTAAGTTTCGCGTAGGGGTGTTTCCTCCCCGCCCTTGCTTCTTCTTCACCGCCATATGCCACTTCTTGAGGGCATTGGACATTTGTTCATCAAAGATGGTTTTCTTCATGTTAGATCCCATCTGGATTTCGATATTTTGGACATTTTAGATAATGTTCCCTTCATATAATTAATCTATAGAATGAATTACCGCGAAAATCAATATAACAAGATCACCTGAGCAATGAGGGCATAAAGTGGAAGTGTGATGTAGCTGCACAAACATAGGACTGCCACCCTATAATATTAACACAAAAATGAAGTCATTCCATCCAGAATGCAAGGAACCATGGTTCTTCATCACTTACCCTACACCCATCTTGGCAATCACAAGTCCGAGATTGTCATGGATGCAAGAATCAATCCCAAACTCGTACTGCACGTGAGAAGTTTTTTCCTCTAGTTAGTGACATTTTGTAAGGAAATTTAATATTGAATGTTGACTAGGGATCATTACCCAAATCCACAAGAAGTATGTCACTTGGAACGCATTCTGCACAGACGGTTACATGGATTAACATACGAGCAAAAGACAAATTATATGCATAATCATGACTACTGCAACACTGAGGTGAATCCTTTTATTACTCCTATAAACTCTATTTTTCATTTTAATTGCCCAAGTTTATAGAATATGAAAGTGGCCTACGTTGTTGTAATAGAGAATTTTTCAGTACCTGAAATAGTGTAAAATGTATGAGATGCAGCACCAACCGGGGCCGACCGAACCAAAAATATTTGTCGGAGCCTTGAACAAGAGGTATGCCCTGGACTACCGCATGTCTCTCTGTTATCTCAAGGGCCATTTTTGTCAAAATAGCTTGTAGCTTTGTGCCGACAGCTAAGATTATCTGAGACAATCATTTTGTCACTAAGTTTTTCTCTTCTTCAGCATTTGAAACTTGTATAAGTGATAAGAATCTTACAATCACGGGAATTAAGGATGCCCAAAACAGTGCTTGCCACCCTAAAATGAAACATTATGTCATAACCTAAACAACCCAGGGGACTACAGTTGTATAAAGTAATGGTAACATACCATGAACATTTAGGAGCAAGAACACAACGAATGATCCCCACAAAACTGGACTGTGAACGTATAAACGAAGTGGAAAATGAAATCATCCATATATTTGTGTGTGGAAGAGAACTATCAACTGATTGAAGAAGTAATCAGAAACTATACATCCAATTAAGAATGCTTACCTTACTCCAACAACAGTCTTAAAATCATCTTCTAATGACCTTTTGATGTATTTTTGGAAGTTGAATTTGCTTCCAGGGGCCAAATGAACCTACAAAAAGAAGTGAAGATTTAGTACTACAAAAGATTGAACATGTAAAAGAAATGACTACATAGGTCAGTCAAATTAACGAAAAGGACTTACAGAAATGAACCCATTGCGTAAAGTCAAGTAATCAGATCTGCTAACAGACCTAAAGAACTGTCGGAAAAAGCATCCCTACATGAAAGGTAAGCATCAGCGAGCTACAATGGCATAGTGACCACTGAAAAATCGAGAATACAAAAAAACACGAAGTTAAATCTCACAATGTAGAAAAACAGAGGTATTCGGGTCCAGAAACTAGTGTGTGCTCTCACAAAAGACGTCTCGTGAGTAAGCCTGAATCTTGAAGGATCTGAAAGGCGGTCCAGATAGATTGATAATAACCACTAAGTGTGTGTGCCTACTCATGTAAGGAGTTATGCAAGTTAATGAAAAATGAAGCAGAGTGTACACAGATCAATACCATTAGAAAACTCATAGTCGTGGGTAGAAGTCTCCTGCTCCCATCCTTTCCAGCCACGAATCTATACATCGTTTAGATATTCCATATCAATCAAAAGGCTCAATTTCAGATAATTTATGAGTTGTACACTGAATGCAATCTTTTCCATAATATGTTGACGAAAGGCATTTGATAGAAACCAATTCAATAGACGACATAAACGAATAAATGCAAAAACACATTGATAAACTGAATGTTGAGACGTACCTTAAGTCTTCCGAGGGCCATAGTGATGGCACTGTAGCTCACATGAAAGACAGCTAAAAAGAATATAAGAATATGAACTTGATGCAGTCCATCCACCGTCATAAGCGGTACACGCCCCTTCTAAAAATGCCAGTTATGTTAAGCAATTAATTAGATTGTGTTTATTGAAACATCATACACAGCTACCATACAACAACTTCAATAACAATGGTTAACCTCAGCACATTTATCAGAAGATTTGCCAGCTAAAACGCGGCGTTGAAGTGACAAACGCCTGCGATGGCTCTCTTCTTCTTCCTTATCAGTCTTAACCGCTTTGCAAGGAAGCATGATATCAGCAGCAGCGTGAGGTATGCAGATTTCAGCAATGTAATATTGACTGAATACAAGGGTTAGAGAGATGAAGCCAAGAATCATCAACTCTGCAGCAAAACAAACCAAATTAAGTTGTAAAAAGTGGAGAAATTTGAGCAGCAATTACAAATTTACCAGCTTTGACCTTCTCCAACGCCTCATAGAGAGCTTTCTTATGCCTATCTGTTAACCACTGCGAAAATTGGCATAAAACAAGCCCCAATTCATGGGTCAAAAATTACATTTCTAAAGGAATCAAGAATAATTTGGTAATTAATTGATGTTCTTACTGTTCCGGCTTTGTGGAGGAGCTTTTCAAGGACAATAGAGATGAGTATAATGACAGCACAAACAGCAGCAACTGCCCATGTTGCTGTATGCTGAAGATCTCTCTCTTTTTCGGCCTCTCCAGCCATACAAATTACCCACTTCTAACTTCTAACACACAGATATTCAGCTATGGCTGCCTTTTTTGCTATCTGCTAATGAAAATTGAAAAAAAAAAAATCAAGTCCACATTCATGAACTAACATATGCTTCCTCCATTAATTAGAAAGTTCAGAAAAGGGATGCTATTCTGTTCATCATGTCTTGGTTTTTGAGCATTGATTTTTTTATTAGGGCATCAGCACTTGGGCGCCCTAAGAGCATCCATAACGGTGGCGTCCGTCACCACGGCGGTCCGCGCCGTGCCATCGAGCAGCGCCGTGCCAGCGAGCAGCTGACGTGGCGCGCCCTCATTCGTCAACGGCATAGCCGTTGTGTTTAAATTATTATTATTTTTTTAAAATCGGTTTTTAATTAAAAAAACCGATAAAAAATAAAAAAAAAATTTCACTTCCCAAAAAAATTATATCCGTTTATAACCGTTTATTCTCATCATCATTCTCTCATCTCCATTCTCATCTTCAATCTCTCATATCCATTTTCATCTTCATTCTCTCACACCCTACAACACCACTATGTCCGGTCACGACGATAACCCAAGCGGCTCCCACTGTTGGAACCCCGAATAGTTCGGTTCACAACTGTTTCCTAGTCCGGAAACGGACTATTCGGCCCCTCCTCTCACCCAAGATTCGGGCGTTCCGGGTGGCTACCGGCCATACCCGGTCGACGACCAAGGTGGCTCCGATGGGCGATACAGGTGGACACCGGAGCCTAGGCCTCCCGTCCCTTCCCAAACTCCGACTCCTCCATCTCGCGCCGGTGTCCGCACACCGTACTCACCGGCGGAGAAGGATAGATTGTTCAAGGCGTACTTGGAAATATCCGAAGATGCGGTGGTTGGCACGAACCAATCCGGCGATCACTTTTGGTGGCGCGTCTCTCGGCGGTACAATGCAAACCGGCCGCCGGGAATGATCGAGCGCAACGAGAGTATGGTGCGCAACTGCATCGGCTGAGCCAACGACGAAATTGGCAAGTTCAATGGTTATTTCCTCCAGGAGTCGCGGAATGCCGGGAGCGGCCGGAGCGAGGTCGACATCATCACTGCGGCGCTGAGCACCTACCAATCCATGAACGGTAAGTCGTTCAAGTACCTAAATGTTTGGCAGGAAACGAGGACGCACCCGAAGTATCTGGGAGGCGTAACATCCTCCTCTAGCGGCTCCTCCAAACGGTCACAGTCAGCATCCCTATCCGACGCCGGCGAAGAAGTGGCTAGCCAACTCGCCGAAGCTAACTTGGGTAGCCCCGATGCCGGACCAAGCGGTTCCCGACGCCGACCGCAAGGAAGGAAGAAGGCGGCGGCCGAACGCCGTCGCGCCGCGACTCCATCTGCCCCCGCTCCCGAACCCGCACCCTATGTTCCACCTCCACCCCCGAACAACTCGTTGTGGGCCCTTTTGGCCCAACTCAATATGGCCGATAGGTCATTTATGACCCCCACGCAACTTCAAACGCACGATACCATGATATTGGGTCTCCAAAAACAATTGGGGTTGTTGCCGCCGGATGCGTAGTCTTCCTCGGGTAATATTAGCCAATAATTGTGTAATTTTTAATTTTTAGGATTTTAATTATGTAATTTTTAATTTTTAGTATTTTAATTATGTAATTTTTAATTTTTAGGATTTTAATTATGTAATTTTTAATTTTTAGGATTTTAATTATGTCTTTTTTATTTTATTTGTAATTTATAATATTTATTGAGGTTTTTTAATGAATTTTAGTATTATGGAAATGTTTTTGTGTAATTGAATTTTAAATTAATTGTGCTCGTCCTTGCGGAAGAGCACAGCTGTGGGTGTTGTGCTCTTGCCAGAGAGCAGGCAGAAAAAGTGGGGTCGGGCCCACAACCGTGCCGCTGGCAAGAGCACGGTTGTGGACGTTTCTCATCTCAATTCATGGCCGCCTCACCATTCCTCCCCCTTTCTCTCATCTCAATTTCCCCATTTTCTCATCATCTCTGCGCTTCCGGGTTTCAATCTACAGACCTAATCAATCATGGGCCAGCAGCAATTGATCTACAGCTTCGTCGCTAAAGGCACCACCATTTTGGCTGAGTACACTGAATTCAAAGGGAATTTCACCACCGTCGCTTCCCAGTGTCTGCAGAGGCTCCCCTCTTCCAGTAACAAATTCACTTACAACAGCGATGGTCGTACCTTCAGTTACCACGTCGAAAATGGATTCAATAAGCTCATTTCCTCTTAATTATTTCGATTTCTCATTTTCAAGGATTGGGGGTTCATTTGCCCTCTAACTGTTTGTTTAATTGTTAACATGTTCATGCGGTCCTGTTTCTGATGAAATTAGAATGACAAGGAGTTTTCTGATAAAATTAGAATGATAAGGAGTTGTCCAAAAACACGAGTTGCAGTAATTCGTCTGGGGTTGCACATAATGTATATTTTGTGTAGTATAATGCGTAGTTTAGCTTCTGTAATGCATTATTTGTGATATGTAATGAACATTTATCCTGACCCATTTCATTTAAGTTGTGTCGTGGCTCGATGTTTGGCGCACGTTTCTTGATTTCCCTAAGGGTTTAACAAGCCTAGGGGTTAGGGTGTAGTATGTTCTAAGTCTAAAAAACGTTGTCCAAAAACACGAGCTGCGATAATTCGTCTTGGGTTGCACATAATGTATATTTTGTATAGTATAATGCGTAGTTTAGTTTCTGTAATGCATCATTTGTGATATGTAATGAACATTTATCCTGACCCGTTTAATTTAAGTTGTGCCGTGTGTCGTTGTTTGGCGAACGTTTCTTGTTTTCCCTTAGGGTTTAACAAGCCTAGGGGCTAGGGTGTAGTATGTTCAAAGTCTAAAAAATGTGGTCCAAAAATACGAGCTGCAGTAATTCGTCTGGGGTTGCACATAATGTACATTTTGCATAGTATAATGCGTAGTTTAGTTTCTGTAATGCATTATTTGTGATATGTAATGAACATTTATTCTGACCCGTTTAATTTAAGTTGTGTCGTGTTTCAATGTTTGGCGGACGTTTCTTTGTTATTCCTTAAGGGTTTAACAAGCCTAGGGCTAGGGCGTAGTATGTTCTAAGTCTAAAAAACGTTGTCCAAATACACGAGCTACAGTAATTCGTCTGGGGTTGAACATGCATAGCGCGTAGGTATTTTTTTTAACTGATATACATAATGTACATATTGTGTAGTATAATGCGTAGTTTAGTTTCTGTAATGCAATATTTGTGATATGTAATGAACATTTATCCCGACCCGTTTCATTTAAGTTGTTCCGTGGTTCGATATTTGGCGCACGTTTCTTGTTTTTCCTAAGGGTTTAACAAGCCTAGGAGATAGGGTGTAGTATGTTCTAAGTCTAAAAAACGTTGTCCAAAAACACGAGCTGCAGTAATTCGTCCGGGGTTGCACATAATGTACATTTTGTATAGTATAATGCGTAGTTTAGTTTCTGTAATGCATTATTTGTGATATGTAATGAACATTTATTCTGATCCGTTTAATTTAAGTTGTGCCGTGTTTCGATGTTTGGCGGACGTTTCTTTATTTTTCCTTAAGGGTTTAACAAGCCTAGGGGCTAGGGTGTAGTATGTTCTAAGTCTAAAAAACTTTGTCTAAATACACGAGCTGCAGTAATTCGTATGGGGTTGCACATGCATAGGTATTTTTTTAACTGATAAACATAATGTACATATTGTGTAGTATAATGCGTAGTTTAGTTTCTGTAATGCAATATTTGTGATATGTAATGAACATTTATCCTGACCCGTTTCATTTAAATTGTGTCGTGGTTCGGTGTTTGGCGCACGTTTCTTGTTTTCCTAAGGGTTTAACAAGCCTAAGGGCTAGGGTGTAGTATGTTCTAAGTCTAAAAAACGTTGTCCAAAAACACGAGCTGCAGTAATTCATCTGGGGTTGCACATAATGTATATTTTGTATAGTATAATGCGTAGTTTAGTTTTTGTAATGCATTATTTGTGATATGTAATGAACATTTATCCTGAGTCGTTTAGTTTAAGTTGTGCCTTGTGTCGTTGTTTGGCGAACGTTTCTTATTTTTCCTAAGGGTTTAACAATCCTAGGGGCTAGGGTGTAGTATGTTCTAAGCCTAAAAAACGTTGTCCAAAAACACGAGCTGCAGTAATTCGTCCGGGGTTGCACATAATGTACATTTTGTATAGTATAATGCGTAGTTTAGTTTCTGTAATGCATTATTTGTGATATGTAATGAATATTTATTCTGACCCGTTTAATTTAAGTTGTGCCGTGTTTCGATGTTTGGCGGACGTTTCTTTGTTTTTCCTTAAGGGTTTAACAAGCCTAGGGGCTAGGGTGTAGTATGTTCTAAGTCTAAAAAACGTTGTCTAAATACACGAGCTGCAGTAATTCGTATGGGGTTGCACATGCATAGGTATTTTTTTTAACTGATATACATAATGTACATATTGTGTAGTATAATGCGTAGTTTAGTTTCTGTAATGCAATATTTGTGATATGTAATGAACATTTATCCTGACCCGTTTCATTTAAGTTGTGTCGTGGTTCGGTGTTTGGCGCACGTTTCTTGTTTTCCTAAGGGTTTGACAAGCCTATGGGCTAGGGTGTAGTATGTTCTAAGTCTAAAAAACGTTGTTCAAAAACACGAGCTGCAGTAATTCATCTAGGGTTGCACATAATGTATATTTTGTATAGTATAATGCGTAGTTTAGTTTCTGTAATGCATTATTTGTGATATGTAATGAACATATTTATCCTGAGTCGTTTAATTTAAGTTGTGCCTTGTGTCGTTGTTTGGCGAACGTTTCTTGTTTTTCCTAAGGGTTTAACAATCCTAGGGGCTAGGGTGTAGTATGTTCTAAGCCTAAAAAATGTTGTCCAAATACACGAGCTACAGTAATTCGTCTAGGGTTGCACATGCATTGCGCGTAGTTTTTTAACTGATATACATAATATACATATTGTGTAGTATAATGCGTAGTTTAGTTTTTGTAATGCAATATTTGTGATATGTAATGAACATTTATCCTGACCCGTTTCATTTAAGTTGTGTCGTGTTTCGATGTTTGGCGCACGTTTCTTGTTTTCCCTAAGGGAAACTGTCCAGGAACTGTCCAATGCTTAAAGAGATGACAATGGAGAAAGAGATGCGTAAGGGCACGAGACCAGCTTGACTCAGCGTCGATAAACACAACATCACTGATTTGTTTTTGCTCGGTGTCATTGTATTCCAAGTGTCAACATCTTATTTCTTGCATTAGTACACTATTTTCGTTCATTATTGGATTCTATATCTTCAATTACTCTATATAATTGTGAGAATAACTCAATGAAGTACCAATGTTCCCATTGATACTTCGTAATGCCTACAACATTCAAAATAATGACAACTTTTTGATACATAATGCACAGTCCCAATCAAATAATGCACATATGTATATTCCATTCATCACTTTTCCCCCACCAGCCAGTAGACAGACACATAATGCAAAATACTTGACAAACAATGCATCCCAGAACATAAATAATGTAAATTTTTAATTGACCGATGCGCACATTGATCATTAACTGAGTTAATCTCTAAATTAAAAAAAGAACTTAAAAAATTAAAAACACACGACTGATTATGACAAAAACAACAACTCACCAATATACACAATAATTCTAATAATGCATAATACATTGCAAATAATGACAACTACTTGATAGATAATACACAGCCTCATTCAAGCAGCTGAGGAATTCTGACGGGGTTCGTCGACAGTAGAGACGATCGTCCTTTCTTCCTCTAGGGTTCTTTGGCTCACCCTCATCTGCAGCCGTACCTCAGCCAATCTATCCCAAATTTCTTTGAAAGTGCTACTGGAATTACATCGTCGACTGCTTCGTCGATGTCGAGTCATAGCTGCTTCTCTGATATGGAACCACCAACATAAAACATCAGAAATTTATCATTAAAAACAGAATAAAGCATGACATGAGCTTTCTAATGCATAATACTAATGACAGCATGCATTTATTCATTCAAATAATGCGCACTTTAAAGTTCACTGAGTTAATTCACCCATATACACAATACTCTTCAAAATGAATACTATTCTGTAAATAATGACAAAAACTTGACCCATAATGCGCAAGATAAATCAAATAATGCATATATATATATATAGGGGAGCGTTATTCTCCTTTTCACATCTTAGATCCTTTTTCCTTCTTAATATTACGCGTTAGATCTAAGGCATCAACGGATCAGATTGATTCTATAAAACTGGTTCCGTGTTGCAGTATAGAAGGTGGTTGTATGCATTACAGGGTTATTATTGACATTTGACGGAAAAGTAACTGCCACATTTTGGTATCTGCGAATAATGCACCACATGGTCACGAGTAATGCATATAATTGACTATATAATGCACAATATGTGAACTGCAATGCATACGAATAAGATGTACCATGTTATGATGTTTGGACACACGTTTCTTGTTTCCCCTAAAGGTTTAATAAGCTTAGGGGCTAGGGTATAGTACGTAGACACGTATGTAATCTTCACATGGTAACGAGTAATGGATATAATTGACTATATAATGCACAATTTGTGAACTGCAATGCATACGAACAAGATGTGCTGTGTTATGATGTTTGACACACGTTTCTTGTTTCCCCTAAGTGTTTAATAAGCTTAGGGGCTAGGGTATAGTACGTACGCATTAATAACAAATTATAAAACGATACGAATAATTCACCAAATTGTCACGAGTAATGGATGTTATTAACTATATAATGCACAATATGTGAACTGCAATGCATACGAATAAGATGTACCATGTTATGATGTTTGACACACGTTTCTTGTTTCCCTAAGGGTTTAATAAGCTTAGGGGCTAGGGTATAGTACGTAGACATTACTAACAAATTGTTGTTATTGGAATATACGTATGTGCATTATTTGGTTTAGGTAGTGCATTATTTAGCTGTTAATTGTCATTATCTCAGTATATTATGCATTATTAGAGGTATTGTGTATATGGGTTAATCAACGGATTGAAGATTACATACGTGTATTTAGTAATGTCTACGTACTATACCCTAGCCCCTAAGCTTATTAAACCCTTAGGGGAAACAAGAAACGTGTGTCAAACATCATAACATGGTACATCTTATTCGTATGCATTGCAGTTCACATATTGTGCATTATATAGTTAATAACATCCATTACTCGTGATAATTTGGTGAATTATTCGTATCGTTTTATAATTTGTTATTAATGCGTACGTACTATACCCTAGCCCCTAAGCTTATTAAACCCTTAGGGGAAACAAGAAACGTGTGTCAAACATAATAACACAGCACATCTTGTTCGTATGCATTGCAGTTCACAAATTGTGCATTATATAGTCAATTATATGCATTACTCGTTACCATGTGAAGATTACATACATGTCTACGTACTATACCCTAGCCCCTAAGCTTATTAAACCCTTAGGGGAAACAAGAAACGTGTGTCAAACATCATAACACAACACATCTTGTTCGTATGCATTGCAGTTCACATATTGTGCATTATATAGGCAATTATATACATTACTCGTGACCATGTGGTGCATTATTCGTAGCGGTTTCCAGCCTAGATTAGATTACTATTGTACCCTCATAATGCACAAAATAGGACAAATAATGCAACACGTGATTAATTACCAAATGTTGATCTTGACCGTCCATTTCTCTAATCTAATGGCTGATATTAAGAAGGAAAAATGAGGAAATATAGGAAAAGGAAATGAATACATCCCTATATATATATATATATATATATATATAGGGTCCCCTTATATGCCAAACACCTCTTTAGTATAGAACTAGAGACTAAATATTGATCATTGGATTTAGATTTTAATGGCTGAGATTAAAGAAACTACATCTTAATCCCCTCATTCATCCGGTTAATTATTTGTTTCAGCCAAGGGATATAATAGTCTTTTTCTAAAGCAGTAAAATTGATTCTGCGTAAAACAAGGACCCATGAATTAGGGTAAAACTTAATTTCACCGCTTCCACTTCCACTTCCCGTCCTCACTTTTCAACTCCCCACTTCTTTTCCCACGCGGTGGAACGACTCAAATCGTCTTCTCCCACACAGCGGCAGAGCGATACCAATCATCTTCTCCCACACCAGCGGCGCGATTCCAATCGTATTCTCCCTCACCGCGATGGCCCGATTCTAATCGTCTTCTCCCACCACGTCAGCACCATTCAAATCAGTCCGTTTTCTTATCCCTAGTTATCAAACAATTATCACCATGGTGGACACAAGGTGATCCAAACTTAACAGTATTATTTTTATTCTACAATTTTACCATTCGATGAAAACTTTACAAACTAAAGTTTTGAATTTTGGTTGTCGATGAGCGGAATCTGCATTCCAGATCTGGTGGTGGTGAGTTCAGTGATACGTTAATTTAGTAAGCTTCATGTTTTTTTAACTGTATAAGGTGAATTGATTTCAATGTAAGATGAAGCAATTATATCATATGATGAAGTTATTTATTTTGGATTGTTGAAATTTTTGATTCATTTTAATTGAAATGTTTCCACTTTCGGGGTGACGTTATTACATTAAAAGATGAAGAAATTTAATGATAGGATGAAGTAATTTCATACTATAATTTCGAAATTTTGATTCATTTTCTAGTGTATTTGTGGTTAGTATTTTATGTTCTTTTTTGCTTATTTCTGTTGTAAAGATGATTCTGTAGTTCGAATTTAGTCTCTGGTGAAGTGTAGATATATGTTTTGTAATGAAATTGTTGAACACGTGTAAAACAACTGTTGCTTGTGTAAAGGTTGGGGGTGCGCAAACCAGTAGGCCATACCCGAGATTGCCGCCTGTAAGGAAACGACTGGTAAGATAAATCAATCGATGTCTTTAGATTATGGTCTAGGATGGTTCAATTGTTGTCTACATTTTTTTTATTTTTTTTTTTACTATTTTGGTTATGATTTTTGGAGTTAATGAACACTAATCAAGAGATAGGTGATTACAGTAAAGATGAAGTAGTTTAAGTGTAAGATGGAGTTTTTACATTGTTATATGAAGTGATTTGATTCAAATTTTGTTTGCTTCAAATTTGGATTATTTTTTTGGAAGGTTTAAATTAAAATATGAAGTTATTAAATACTCAGATGAAGTAATAAAAGTATAAGATGAAATTATTGTTACGTTATGAAGGTTTAAATTAGAATATGAAGATATTAAATTATTATTTGGGATAAATTTTGGATATTTGATTAATATGTGTATTTTCAATTGTATTAGACCAGAAGTGTGATGCCAAGAAGCCTGTTACGAAGAGGAATGTCAAGGTCAGGCGCACAGCTACATATGAATGGGAAAATGGATGCGATGTTGGCGAAAGTTAAAACAAGAAGATTAATTCAAGCATACACTATCCATTTTCATTGTATATTAAACCAATCGAATAAGATTTTACATATGTATTTTGAAATCTTATTCGGTTCACACTGATTATCTATTTGGTTCTACTATACTTCCATTGGTTTCAATTTTTTGTGTATCATGGTGAACCAAATTACTAGTATTGTGGAACTGGTTCTCAATTTAGGATTTCTTGGTGCTCTTCATTCAAGATATGAGTTTGGATTTTTTTCAATGGTTCAGATTTGATTCATTTTAAATGTATAAGGGGAATTGATTACAATATAAGATGAATTGAATTCTTAACAAGATGAAGAAATAATGTCATAAGATGAAATTATTTATTTTAAATTGTTGAAATTTGTTTCATTATAACTAAAATATGTCCACTTCTCGAGTGAAATTATTACACTAAAAGATAAAGAAATTTGATTATAAGATGAAGTTATATAACACAACAACCACTCCCCATAATCCATTTTTCTTTTTAAATGTATTATATAATGCTCTGATTTCTTTTTAAACTGAATAAATTTAATTTCGGATTCATTCTCTTCATCCTCTTGGTTGTCTAGTGTTGGAATAGAACCCAATGATCAATTGAAGACGCATGAATTGTGTGAAATTACAAGCGTGACTTGACAATGGAGATGTGATTGTAAACGTAAATTGATGATGGAGCTGTAATTGCAGGCGTGAATCAATAGAGATGAAATCCCAAGCTTGAGCAATGTGTGTGGCAGACAATCTATGAATCTCGTTGATCTACCTTGTTGATGTGGTGGTGATTGAATCCTTCATTAATATTGGTTGAGTGTATAAGAAAAGAAAATAGTGATACTATCTATCTACAATAATTAACGTGGGATAATGGACAAATTTTGACAATATATTCCATATATAATTGTGTATGATTTTAGGAAAGAATTAACTACTGAAAATATCAGTCTTCCAATACAACCCCTAAGCCGATTTTTAAGATTAAAAAATTAAAGATTTGAATGATTTATTATATCCACAGGATTATAAAATCGGATGGCTGAGATTTGGTCTCTGGTTCGGTCTTTAAAATTAGTTCGACATTGAATACAATCCTCTATATATATATATATATATATAGAGTCCCATTATAGCAAATCCACTCTTAAAGATCGAATTAGAGACCAAATTTAGGCCCTTAGATCATAAATTTGATGGATTAGATTAGATAATCAAGGGTTATTTTTCGCACTTCATTGCATACTCAATTTACTTCAATGCGGGGGTATTTATGTAATTTCATAATTAGGGTAAAAAATCAAAATCACCAAAAATTTACTCGTCCCGCTTACGAGTCTTCAGCTATAAGCTTCTTTTCTCTCAAAACTTCTCTCACTAACCTAGCTAAAATCCGATGAAGAATCTTCATTTCCATCGGTCATCTCCGGCAAAAACGACTGAAATCGACGACATTCATCGACGATTCAGCACTTCGATCTATCTGTTCAGAATTTAAATCGGTAGATTTAGCATCTACATCGAATCCACATATTCAAAATGGTTGATACTCGAAAAAGTTCGACCGAAAATTCTGGCCTCCACTTGCGTTTTGGCCGATCTTCTGGTGACGGTAATACACCTTTGAAGCTTTGCAAAGTTCTTAGTCTTAATTTACGTCATCAATTCCTAACTTGGAATATGATTTTTGTCAAAATAGTAGTTAAATATACTCGCAAGCAGCCGGGTAAATCAAAGACGGTCAAACAATCAAATTCGAAGCCCGATGCAGATGCTGAAAACAAAATTCCAGATCCATAAGGTAAAACCTAGAAATTAAATTGGTAAAATGAAGAAATAAATTATCATAATGAGGTAGCAGAGTATTCCAAGGGAACTGTCTATAATTGTGGATGATATGTTGTATATTGATACAATGTTTCTTATGAATGGGTTTAGGGTTTTAGGATTAAACTTAACTGTTGTGTTGTTTCCACATAAAAATGAACTACATATTCTAATTTATGATATAATAACCTCACGTGATGAAGTAATGCAAGTAATCTGTTTTACTATTATCTATAATCTATTAAATGAAGTAATATACACTGACTGGATGTATGTAAAAGGTTTAGAAGTAACAATCTATTGTACATGTAAATAGATAGTAATGAAGTTAAAGCCCTACTCCTACTATATAAAGCTAAGAAGTAGTAAATTGGTAAAATGAAGTAATAAAACATGATAATGAAGTAACATAGTCTAAAAATGAACTATCTATTTACTGTGTTGCATGGGTTAGGGTTTTAGGATCTGTGTTGTTTCCACATTAAAATGAACTACATATTCTTTTTAATGAAGTAGTAAATTGGTAAGATGAAGTAATAAATTATGATAATGAAGTAATATAAATGACCTGTTTATACAATAGGGTTTATTATTAAAATGAAGTAATAAATTAAGATAATGAAGTGTTGTACTTATTATATGAAGTATATGCACATAGTACTGTAGTAATGATATATTTTGATGGAGTAATATTATTATTATAAATTGAAATATTCTATTTCCTAAATTTTTTATTGTACTTCATTCTCACAGTTTATTACTTCATTCGTGTGGTCTGTTACTTCATTACATAGGTCATCTTCCCCATATGTGCGAATCAACATTATTATGGTATTTGCTTTTGCTTCAAAAGAAGTGGAATTGATGTACTAGATAACTCTGGAAATGGCAACAACAATGATCTCACCATCAATTATGGTGACATTCCAGAGACACTGGTTTGTATTCTTCTCATATGATTGAATTTTATTAGACTTACATATGAAATTGATACACAACTAAAAATAACATATATTTGTTTTATACATGCATAGATCATATTTTTGTCACTTCCTCACCCAAACTGGTCTTCACACAGTGCAAGACAATATCCAATGCTAAAATACAAAGATTCAAAATGCCATGGAGAACTTCTGATAAAGTTGAAGACTGTGGAGTATTTCTAATGCGCCACATGGAAATATACAAGGGTGAGCGTGAAGGTTGCTGGAACTGTGGCTTAAAAAAATCAAGTTTAGGTGTGCTCCAGAGCTTGAGGGCCAAATATTGCTCAGCGTTGATGTTAGCAAATAACAGCCATGAAAGCTTCAACAGAAAACACGTTACAGCAGCATACTACGAGGAGGAAAGCAAACACCATGTAATAGATGTTGAGAAAATGATTGCAGCATATTTAGAGAAGAAATGATGATTTTAGCATATTAAATTTTGTAATACTCATACATCTGTTTTGAGCAATTGAAAATAAAGTACCACGCTTTTTAATGTTGTTCATTATTAGCTTTAAATACTACATTAGGTAATAGATATAGTTCATTGGGTAGTAAATTGGTAGAATGAAGTAACAAACTACAAATTTGAAGTATCAGACTCTAATAATGAAGTAACATACTCTAATTATGAACTATATATAACCTCATGTGATGAGGTAATGCAAATGATCTGTTTTCATATTAACTATAACCTAGTTGCTGTGAAGTACTGAATTGCTATAATGAAGCTATTTGTGTACTAAATGAAATAATGACATTTTACTTTATGTCAATTAATAAACTAAACTATAGAACTTATAAAATATTTTCAGCCTCAACAATAAAAAAACATCATAATAAAGAACAACATAAGCCATTATAAAAATACTTTAGTCAATACTCTTTAAGATTGCAAAAAGTTTAAACAAATTCAAATTCAAAGTGTAAATGAAATAAGAAACTACGGGATTGAAGTACAGAACTTAAAGAATGAAGTACAGAACATATCCCACTGAAGTAATAAACAATTGAACAGAACTACTGGAACAGAACAGAGCAACAAGCCTCAACATTGTTGTTTCCTCTTTTTCTTCTTCTTCTTCTTCTTCTTCTTCTTCTTCTTCTTCTTCTTCTCCTCCTGTATCTTGTCATAATTCCTTGAATCATGCCGACCAACCTCGCCACATTTTGCACATTTCCGACTAGGCTTGGACAACTCTCTTAATTGTTTCTCAAGGCGTGAAAGACGTCGACCGGAACCCTTGGTGCTGACAACATCAGGTGGATGAACTTCTATTTCACTAGGGACTTGTGAGCCATAAAAATTCTCAATCATCTGTCTCTTTTCACTTATGGACAATACATTTCCCTCACCAAGTACTTCTTTTCTCACATAGTAGTTCATTATGAGTCGTATTGATCGCATACAAATTACTGTTAGTGGAAAATCAAAACAAAAATCAAAACAAAACAAAACAAAACAAAACATATTCATTCAACAAGCATATAAGTTCATTCGGCTCTATTAATACTTCATTATAATCACACAGTAGTTCATTATGAGTCGTATTGATCGCATACAAACTATTGTCGCATACAAACTACTGTTAGTGGAAAATCAAAACAAAACAAAACATATTCATTCAACAAGAATATAAGTTCATTCAGTTGTATTACTACTTCATTATAATCAAAGATTAGTTCATTATGAGTCGTATTTATCGCATACAATACAGAGCATGTCAGCATACATATTACGATAAAATCTTCATTAGTGTGTTTGTTACCGCATTAATTCGACCTTTTACTTCATTATGAATCTGTTTACACTATAGCATGAAAAAAAATTAAAATTACAAACCTTCAACAGCGTTACTTTCTCCTTCTAACTCTGAATCTGAATCTGAATCTGAATCTGTATCGAATAGAGTGCCTCCTTCATATTGTAGATCATCCAGAATTGATCCAATACTAGCTTCTTCATTATTGGTCGATGAAGATCCATCTTTAACCCCAGAATTTGTCGGTGTCGTTCCTACTCCATCGAGATGCTGATGAATTTCACGTGTGGAATTCTCCATGGATGACAATTGAGGCAGATCGTGAATTGAAGGAATTGCGAAAACTGAGGCAGATCGATCGAGAATTTGATGCAGATCGCGATTGTCCGGCGATGCAGATCGTGAATTGACGCAATTGCAAAACGATCGTGAATTGAGGAAGCAAAACTGAGGAAGCAAAACGTGATGGATGTAGAACATGAATTGAAGGAATTGCAGATTGAGGCATATCGCGATTGAGGTAGATCGTGGAGATCGATGCAGATTGAAGAAGATGTTGATGCAGATTATACAACTAACATAAATTGCAAGGAAATTGAAGAAGATTGCGTAAAAATTGATGGAGATTGCGTGAAGATTGTATGAAGATCGAAGAATTGAGAGAAGGAAAGAGATTCACGTATTTTATGCAGATTAATAAACTGATTTCCGAAAATACCCCTTAGCATGTTTTAATTGAATAAAATATTAAATTAATTGTAAATTAATCCTAACCACAAGATTAAAAAAATGGAGGGCCCTAATTTGGTCTCTAGTTCGACCCTTAAGAATGGTTCGACATTGATCACAACTCTAGGGTTGTATTATATACCAAACTAGTTGTAAACACTAAACGCCAAACACATCATTATATAATAATGCGGAGTTCATTACAACTTTATTTGTAGTTTATTATAGGGAATTCTAAGATTTAAAAACAATGACATCATCATGCATAATTTAGAAATCTGAAGTTCATTATATGTTTGTTATTAGTTCATTATAATGAACTCCATGTTATCATATAATGATGTTGTTCGGCATTTAAGGTTTAAGAGTGGTTCGGTATTGATCACAATCCTCTATATATATATATATATAATATATATATATATATATATATATATATATATATATATATATATCCCTTGTATTACTCACACATCTATATCATGTTCCATATAATCTAATTATTCACTTCAGTTTAACATATAGCATTAATTATATACTGCATATAAAATTAAAAGTATAATTTATACCCAGATAATTTAGCCGAGCTTCTGGTTCTACTCTCTACTCCTTTCAAAATTATCTTCTCTCTCATTTATCATGTCATGTTTATATCCGCCGAAGAAAAAGTCTCTCTTTTAAGTCTAGCTAATCGTGTTGTCTTACCATGCAAATATATATAGGCGAGTTTTCGAAGTGTGACCCTTCTCTTTGTCTTACCATGCAAATATATATAGGCGAGTTTTCGAAGTCGGCTAAACCGACTTTAATTTGAGATCTTTTATACAGCATAATATTATATATATACTTTGATACAATATCTTAATTTTTAAACATTTGGAATTATCTTATAACAATGACTCATCCGGCTTGTAACACATGTAAGAATTCTAAATTAACACGTACGGTATACATGTAATAGACCATGTCTTTATTTCTCTTTCTTGCAAAGTTGTCGTGGAATGTATATTTTATATACATTTCATGCACAAATATTCTATTTATATTTTCATGTATGTACACGACTATATCAATATTAGATAATGACACTAATTTTATTACTAACTAAATATATATAATATATATATATATATAACTATTTTTATGTTTCGTTCATATATAGATAAAAAAAATAATTTTAATACTAGCCATAATTACTCCACATAATTAAATAAAATAAGGTCTTATGTAATATCCGAAAACTATATTTGTAGAGCCAAAGAGAATATAACATACAATAACAACAAAAAACAAATATATATATTGCTATGCAAACTTTAAGTTTTAGGTCAGAGATGTTACAAAATATACAATCACATGGATCGCAATACAGCTACACGATTCAAACTATAATTTAGTTTGCATGAGAGTTTAAATTTTGAGAAAGAGTGAAATGAAAAAAATGAAAGAAGAAATTATGCACTGATTATGAAGTAGTAAATAATTTCCTAAATGTGTAAATGTTGATATGGAAAGCTTATTTTATCCTAAATGATTATAGAAGGGTAATTATGTAATACATTAAATTAATTAATCATAATAAATGTATTATAGATATAAAATACCTAAAATGTCCAAGTTTGTGTATACAATTTTTGTTAATTTATCACTACTCATATTTTATTTAGTAAGTGTACGTATAATAAAAATAAAAGACACAATTAATGGAAAAGAATGACATCATTAAATATGTATGTTTCGTCTTATTTTAAGTTAATGGAGTACTACTTGCTATACATTTATCGCTCAAATTTATCTTGCTTGGTTTCTAACTTTATTTCTATCAATTGCTTTACATTGTCATTTTAAATTTATAACATAAATTAAACATAAATATAAAAAATATGAATATGAAACTACTAAAAAAATCGAATAAAAGTTAAAAAAAAGAAAGGGATGATTACGTCACATTCCATTTTGTATCACTTTATTTTATCCACATACTATTGGTACACGTACAATTTAAATGACTCTTACATGTGAAATGATCTACCAAATTAATTATAGCGTTGAAATTCTGGCGTCAATTGCGGAATTTTTAAATTTCTTTCTAGTTTCATCAATTCATGAAGTTATTGCAATGCCTTAGTCTTCTCTAACCAACTGTTTTCAACTTTCAAACTTTCAGTCATGGCAACTTCCACATTATGGGTGCAACTTTATTGTCTTAAGAGAAAATTTAATAATTTGGGAGCCCCGCGGCTCCACCATCCTATTCTAGTTGTCATAATTAGGTCTGATATTTTATGATACATTACAAAAATAGATATGAACACAACTATTAAATTAAGGTTGGATTTGGATTAAATTTGAGACAGATTCAAATAATCTGTTATTAAATCAAACATTGTAGCATATAAAGTTGTTGCACACATTTAATAAGAATCATCAAGATATTTGGGTAGTACATAACCACTGGCGGAGGGAGCTCAAAAATAGATATGAACACAACTATTAAATTAAGGTTGGATTTGGATTAAATTTGAGACAGATTCAAATAATCTGTTATTAAATCAAACATTGTAGCATATAAAGTTGTTGCACACATTTAATAAGAATCATCAAGATATTTGGGTAGTACATAACCACTGGCGGAGGGAGCTGGGACAAAGGGGGTACGAGTGTACCCCCAAAAAAAAAAATTTTTTAGTAGTATTATATTAATAATATAGGTATACTGTCCCCTATTGCTATTGGGCTACTCCTGTACAAATAAAATTTATAAGTGGGCCTTTAAAGATTTATATGCCCAAAAAACTTCCCAAATTGGGCCTTCAAATTTTCCACTTTCAATTCATTGTACCGTCCCTGCCTGCCTCAGTCTGCCACCGCCACTGGTTGATCATCAGCCATCAGGTTAGTTGTTTTCCTCAAATTAACGCTCGAATTTTTGTGTAATGTAGTTATCGAATTGATTTCGTTTTCTGGTGTTGTTTGAGTTATTGTGGCTGCCCTGCCTCAGTAAATATCACATGCTCTGCTCCTCGATCATTTAAATACCAAAACCTTATAATAAATGAAAATTATTATTCTTTTATTTTAACAAGATGCTCCTCATATCATTACCAGAACACAACTTGAACAGCCTCTGAGTTCTTGAGAAAGTAAAATTTATTCGTTTTGTGTGGAAATTTATTCCAAGATTGGATTTGGAACTGGGGTTTCCTTGATTACTCATCCAATGTAAGATTTTTGTTGCTAATTACTGTTATATTACCTTTCTTGAACATTTTAGTAATTATTGTAATGAAATCGTGTGCAGGAAATAAAATAAAAAGTGATGAGAAAACAATCCGATCTTCGACAATTTATGTCCAAAAGGAGAAAAACTCATGATAGTTCAAGCTCTCCGGCTTCAAGCTCTCTACCTTCAAGCTCTCCGGCTTCAAGCACTCCACCTTCAAGCTCTCCACCTTCAAGCTCTCCGGCTTCAAATTCAATTGGTATTGTATCTCCTTCAGATGCTAGTGTGCCATTACATGAGGAAGAATTGATTTATGATATCGAAAAACTTCATCATGATCCTATTAGAAGAACCGATATAATGAAATATCCTCCAAATGAGCGAGATACAATTAGGAGGGCGTATATTCTTAGAAAACCTTGTCAGCCAAGAACTTTTTCTTTTCCTCAAAAAGAAGTTGGAGGTTCGCGTCGTCGGTTTATGGTTTCATGGTTTGATAAATGGGATTGGCTTGAATATAGTATGGATGAAGATGCTGCATTTTGTTTTGTATGCTACTTGTTCAAGAATGAAGTTGGACATGCGGGGGGTGATGCATTTGTGAATAAAGGATTTAAGTCGTGGAATAAGCCGGACCGATTTATAAAACATATTGGTGGAGTTAGAAGTGCTCATAATATTGCTTATGAGAAATATGTGAACTTGAGGGATGGCAAAAAGAAATCGATTTTGGTTTCTTTAGATAATGTTAGTGATGTGATTAACAACGAATATAATGTTCGCTTGAAGGCTTCAATTTCTTGTTTACGTTACCTATTGGGACAAGGCATGGCATTTCGTGGTCACAGGGAAGGTGAAGATTCCCTTAATAGGGGAAATTTTCTTGAACTTTTAAAATGGTTGAAGGCACATAATGAAGTTATTTCAAAAGTGACTTTGGAAAATGCCCCTGGAAATTGTCAATTGACATCTCCAACTATTCAAAAAGACATCATCAATTGTTGTGCTAAAGAAACAATGAAGAGAATTGTGGATGATCTTGGTGATGACTACTTTGCTATATTAGCTGATGAATCTAGTGATGTGTCCCAAAAGGAACAACTGGCTCTTTGTTTGCGCTATGTTGAAAAGAAAAGGGGAAAGGTAGTTGAACGATTCATTGGTCTTGTGCATGTTGGTGATACTACATCTTTGTCTCTTAGAAGTGCAATTATGACTTTACTTGTTGAACATTCATTAAGCCCATCCAAGATTCGAGGGCAAGGATATGATGGGGCTAGTAACATGAAGGGTGAGATACATGGACTCAAGACTTTGATCATGAAAGATACTCCAAGCGCTTACTACGTACATTGCTTTGCCCACCAGCTTCAACTAACATTGGTAGCCATTTCAAAAAAGAACGATGATTGTAGTTGGCTTTTTGAAACTGTTGGTATTTTGTTGAATGTAATTGGAGTTTCTTGTAAGAGAAATGAATTGCTTCGCGAAGTTCAAGCACAAAAAGTTGCTCAAGCCTTGGAAATTGGTGAACTTGAATCGGGATCGGGGTTGAATCAAGAACTTAGTTTGAAGAGGCCTGGAGACACTCGTTGGAGTTCTCACTACAAGACTCTTTTGAATATCATGGACTTATTTTCTACAATTTTTGAAGTTCTTACGATGATTGGAAAGAAAGATTCCGTTTTCGATGATAAGGGAAAAGCTCAAGGCATTTTGTACTTACTAGAGTCATTTGATTTCGTGTTTATGGCACAACTAATGACTACTATATTTGGGTACACTAACAATTTGTGTCTTGCTTTGCAAAGAAGAGATCAAGACATCATTAATGCTATGAGGCTTGTCACTTTAACCAAGGATCAACTACAGAAAATGAGGGAGGATGGATGGGAGATTCACTTGAACAAGGTAATCTCAATTTGCAATAAACATGGCATTGTTGTTCCAGATATGAAAGCTCACTATAGCCCTCATGGAAGATCAAAACGTTTTGTTCAACAAGTTTCATATCTTCATCATTTTCGTGTTGATGTGTTTATCAAAGTGATTGACTTCTTACTTCAAGAACTTGATAATCGATTCGATGAAGTTAATATGGAGTTGCTCAGATGTATGGCTTGCTTCAATCCTAAAGATGGCTTCTCTTCTTTTGACAAGGAAAAGGTACTCAAACTTGCCACTTTTTATCCTTCCGATTTTTCAAACATTGATTTGATGGACCTTGAGTGCCAACTTGATATATTCATTGGAGATATGAGAAGTGATGAAGACTTTCAGAATTTGCGAGATATTAGTTCTCTTTTGATGAAGCTTGTTGAAACAAAAAGAGATGTGGTTTATTCGCGTGTGGTTTTGCTTATCAAGTTGATTTTGATTCTTCCGGTTGCCACTGCAAGTGTAGAGAGGGTGTTTTCTGGAATGACATTTGTGAAGAATAAGTTGAGAAATAGAATGGGTGATCAACCTTTGAACGATTGTTTGGTCACTTTCATTGAGAAAGATGTGTTTCTACAAGTATCCGATGATGATATAGTGAATCGTTTTGAAGAAATGAAGACTCGTCGAAAAATAAATTAGATATAATGTAGTTTATTTTTTGAAATGTATGACTCTAAAATTTGTATATTTCAAAATATATTGCTTTTAGTATTAGTTTTTATTTTTGGTATGTTATATAATGATTTATCATATGACTCGCACCCCCGAATATAAATTCCTGGATCCGCCACTGTACATAACGATTGTTATGGTATACTTACACACAAAAAAAAAGATAATCCATGTATTTGTATTGTGGGGAAATAGTGGGGGCCTGCAATTGCAATAGAAATATCAATAATCTTGGTTTAGATAATTTTTCTCAAATAATAATTAATGCCACTTATAGCTAGTGCTCCTCTTGTTCCATGTTAATTGAGTCATTTTTCTATTATATGAATGTTCAAGATAATTGAGTCATTTTTATTTTTAGCAAAAAGTAACCATTTTCTTACTTTATTTTCTCTTGCTTTATTCACCAGTACTTAACACATTGTTCTTAATCTTCGTGTTGAAAAGAAGCGCATCTATTAACAAAGAACGACGGGAGTATTTTGTTGAGATCTAGTAATTTCTAATTAGAGATGAAGTGGAGCTATGTCTGAAGTGAGCTGGGCTAAGCCTAAGTTGTATTCAGCTGGGCTAAGCCTAAGTTGTATTGGGCCCAATCTAAGTCCAAACCCACAATGCAAGTAGGTTGGGCCAGCTAAATCATTATATTTAAAAATAAAACAAATAACATGGGTCATAACAATAGTCATAAATGCTATGTTTACCCGCACAAAAAATAGGGTATTGATAAAATGCAAACACATATATTATACAAACTCCAAACTATGATTTGGACCTTTTAAAAAATATCAACAGATGACAAAATAGTAGCATTAGAAAATGTCAACACAGTGTCAACACAAAATCAACACAGCATCAACCGTTGACATTGTGTTGACATTTTCTGTTGCTACTATTTTGTCATCTGTTGACACTTTCTAACGATCCAGATCATAGTTTGGAGTTTGTATAATATATGAGTTTGCATTTGATTACATTCTCACAAAAATAACCTTAGCGATTGATTCATTTTAAGTTTTAGTATGAAATAAAAGATCATGTGTTTTCAATTATCAGTTTCTACACGGCATTGATCGATTTGGTGATGATCTTATCTCTTTTACTCCCTGCGTCCGCCATTAGGAGTCTCATTTTTTGGCGGCACGAGTTTTAATAAATGTTAAGAAAAATGGGTGGAAAAAAGTTAGTGTGATAGGAGTACTACTTGCATATATTAGTATTAAATAAAATGTGAGTTGAATGAGTTAGTGGAATGTGAGACCATATTACCATTTATAGTAAAAGTGAACCGGGACTCCTATTCGCGGAATGACTAAAATGGAAAAACGGGACTCCTATTTGTGGATGGAGTGAGTATATAAGAGTGGATAACCCTCCCTCCTTATGAGGCATTTAAGGAAATGAGTGACCCATTTCTAATATGGTGTTCGAGCGGGCTCAAGTCGATTATGAGTATCTCTTTATCTCTTTTCTTGTTTACCCACGTGATGGAAGTCCAATGTGTCATTCATGTCCACACGTGCGGAGGCATGTTAAATATCTTAAATCTTGTCCCATATCATCTTGGTGATGATCCTATCTCTTCTACTTCCTCCGTCCACGATTTAAAGTCTCACTTTGACTCGGTGCGGGTTTTAAGAAATGCGAAAAAAGAGTCGAAAAGGTTAATGGATGTAGGTCCCACTTTATATAGTTTTATACCCTCCGTCCGCGAATAAGAGTTCCGTTTTTCTATTTTAGTCCGCCTGCGAATAGGAGTCCCGGTTCACTTTTACCATAAATGATAATAGGGTCTCACCTTCCACTAACTCATTTCACTCACATTTCATTTAAAACTAATATATACAAGTGAGACCCCTATTCCACTAACTTTTTCCACCCATTTTTCTTAATATTTTTTAAAACCCGTGCCGCCAAGATTTGAGACTCCTAATAGCGGACGAATGGAGTAATAGAATGTGAGAGTAATGAGTTACTAGAAAGTGAGGTCCATTTACCAAAAGTGGAAAAAGTAAATGTGGACATTATATTATGGACAGACGAAAATGACAAATCTAGATATTATTTCATGGACAAAAGGAATATATAAGAGTGCATAAACCTCTCCTTATGAGGTTTTTAAGTGGGTAAGTGACTCATTTCTAATAAATAACTTCTCTCTCGGTTCTAAAAAAATAGACTAATTTTTCTAATAAGAAAGTTTTGAACAAAAACACCACTAATAATGTAGACCCTATAATGCACAAACACTATTTTCACAATTCCATTACCTTTTTCTCCTTGTTTTTTACTTTTTTTTTCTATCTCGTTTTTACTTTATCAATCCCATATTAAAACTCAAACTCGTATCATTTACAAGTTTGTCAATTTTTGGGAATTGAGGGAGGACTACTTTTACTGTATAGAAAACGATTAACTGTAGAATTAGAGTTTATCTGGTGTGACACAATCATTTTCCCCAATCTCTCCGATTATACCATCATCACTACATTTTCTCCGACGCTTTTAGATTCTTCCACGGCGCCGCCGCCACTACAACCACCGACGTCTCCTCCCCTGCACGGAGGTTCACCAGAAGACGTCCTTCCGACGGAATTCCGAAGCAATTCAGTTCTTCCGGATTTTTTCTATTTCTATACTAGAATAGAGATATAATTCCTCGTTTGTACTGGAGTTTTTTTTATTCCGGGTTTGGGAGAGACGCACGACCCTCATGCGTCTCTTTTTAATGAGACGCATGACGATTATGCGTCTTTAACAAAGACGCATGAGGGTCATGCGTCTCTCTTTTTTTTAACGACGCATGAGGGTCATGCGTCTTACGTAGAGACGCATCTCCCTCATGCGTCTTTTATTTTTTTAAAATTTTAATAGACGACGCATGAGCGTCATGCGTCTTAAAGAGAGACGCATGAGGCTCATGCGTCTCTAACTTGCTAAACTCTGCCCACTGAGGCAGAATAGGCAGACGTGCGAAGGCGACGTGCACTACGGGAGGAAAGTCTTATTGCGATACACGAGCTCAACAAAGCCAAAAAAGAGAACTGGTCTCTTTGTTACGATGATGAACTGAGATGGGGAGCGCCCTCAACAAATATGTCAGAGAGCTACAACAACGTGTTGAGAGGTGTAAGAGAGTTGCGAATTAGAGCTTTGGTTGATCTGACATTTTGGAGAACAGTTGAATGGTGGGCAGATAGAAAGACAGAAATACAACATACCGAAGGTCGGTTGACCCCCTGGGCGAGGGACAAACTTGCTGCGAATGATGCGAAGGGGCAAATGCATTACTGTTCAGTACTTGACCGAGAATTAGGTCATTACCAAATTCGAAGTCGTCCACGTGTTGAAAAGGGACAGGCAAAGGGCAATAACAGACAAGATGTCGAGTTTATGGATTCAAAGTGCAGTTGTGGGAAGTGGCAGATGTGGAGAGTCCCTTGTTCACATGCGTGCACCGTGACGGATGAGGCTACTGCCTCTGCCCGAATGATTTATTTCGAATTAGAGACGCATGAGCCTCATGCGTCTCTCCCTAAGACGCATGACGCTCATGCGTCGTCTATTAAAATTTTAAAAAAATAAAAGACGCATGAGAGAGATGCGTCTCTATGTAAGACGCATGACCCTCATGCGTCGTTAAAAAAAACAAAAAAAAAGAGAGACGCATGACCCTCATGCGTCTTTATGAAAGACGCATGATCGTCATGCGTCTCATTAAAAGGAGACGTATGAGGGTCATGCGTCTTTTCCAAATCCGGAACAAAAAAAAACTCCGGTACAAACGAGGAATGAAATCTCTAATCTAGTACAAAAGAAGAAAAAACCACACCACACCACACCACACCAAAGCACTACCCATACCTAAAACCTAATCTAGATATTTTGCTAGTTCCATCCCCGTGCATCCGGTGTTAGGATGCTTCGCGGTTAATTTCGATCTCTGCATTGATTCATCCATCGGATTCGTCGGCATCGCGATTCTCGTTGTAATCAACGGAAATGGCGGGGCAGAATCCGAATATGGATCAATTCGAGGCGTATTTCCAGATAGCTGACGTGGATCGGGATGGGCGGATTAGTGGGAGTGAGGCCGTTAATTTTCTCCAAGCTTCAAATTTGCCCAGACAAGTCGTCGCTCAGGTTCTACTACTTTTTTGGTTTTCTATCTATTTTCTCTTTATCAGTGTGCATAAGAAAATAGTTCTTCTGCTCTTTAACCAGCTACCAACTCCCCATCTTAAGATTGCTAAGTGGTTTGTTGTTTTGCCACTCTTATCACTAGCTAAGTTAGTTCAAGTTGAGGGTATATTTTCTCGTGGTTAGCATGCTCAGTAACTAGATGATTAAGACATTTTTGCTTCTGTAAACTAATCATTGGATGTGAGAAGTAATAACATCCAAGTTGCTTTGAGCAACGGAGCAGCAGAGCAGGTTTGGCTTTGTTAGGCTGATCTCGGTTGTGAAGGTTACATTTGTTGTTGCCTTGAGGATTTAGACTATCTTAGCTTTGAACGAAGAGGCAGCTGAAACATTAGAGCTGTGAGGATTTGAAGGTTAAACTTGAGAGGTCAATTTGGTTTCTGTTGCTCAAGCTTAATCATCCTTGGGATTTAGAAAGAGAGCATTAAGTCCCATTGTTTTGAAGTAGGATGGGAGTAGGTTTGGATTCGTTCTCTGCTTCTTTTGTTTGCTGGTAAAGAGTTTGTTTTGGGTGCACGTGTAAATTTTCTGAAAATGTTTTTGAAATAAAGTGATACTTCTTTCCTTTGATGTTACTGACTATTAAGTACTAAGGCAACATATAGAGTAGAGGTTTACACAGTGGTTCACCAATATATTAATCTTGAAGAAAGGCAGGGTATGTCAGTACTTTCTTTCATCATAAACATTATATTTATGTCTGCGATTTATGGATGTCACTGAAAATAGTCCATATGGTGATAAGTGTTTTATTACAGTGCTGCAGCACCTACTGTAATTTTCTTACTGCTCTTATTTGAATTGAAGAGCTATTTATTGATTTAGCATGAAATGTTGTGAAATTAGACCTTCATGCAAATACCTTAATCTGTTACAGTTACAGCAATACGCCCTTTGGAAAGTTTTTGTATAATGGATACTAAATAATTATACTATTGTGCAGATATGGACATTTGCTGATCAAAATCGACTCGGTTTCCTGGGTCGTCAAGAATTTTATAATGCTCTTAAACTTGTTACAGTTGCTCAAAGCAAGCGAGAGTTGACCCCAGAACTCGTAAAGAATGCCTTGTATGGTCCAGCTTCATTCAAAATTCCTCCTCCTCAGATAAATCTTGGGCTACTGGTTCCTCAGTCTAATGCAAAGGCAAATCCATCTCCTGCACAGTTAGCTGGCCCTCAGGCACCCTGGCCAGGTACTGGTGTAAGTAGCCAGGCACTTCTAACTCAGCCAAACCAAGTGACAAGGCCTCCCCGGCCTTTGCGTCCTAGTTCTGGATTTCAATCTAAGCCAACTGTTGCAACCCATGTTATGCTTGGGACTGGTTTGATGACCACATCTCCTCCCCAAAATTTGTTTGATGCTCTTGGTGGGAATGTGGATGGCTCCCGACCTGGAATTTGTTCTCAAGTAAGCAACAACATCTTGATTCCTCATGCAACTCAGGGTGAATTTGGCCAAACGGCATCAGCTATGACTCAACTAAAAGAGCCAGAGATCAATGGGTCACTACAATCTGCATCCTCCACCCAGGTCAGAAAGGACGATCCAAAACCACTTTCAACAATAGGGAATGGTTTTTCGTCAGACTCGGTGTTTAGAGATGTATTCTATGCATCATCTTCTCAAGCACAACAGAATTCCTCTGGACCTGCATATCCAACAAGTAACGGACCTGTTTCATCGGGAATTTGGTGTTAACTAGAGACCTCTCTTCATTTAAACAGAGTGGTGTTTCTCAACCTCCAACTACTCAAGCTCAGCAATTCCAAGCCGTTGGGCAAGCAAGCCAGCATGTTTCCGCACATAAACCTCCTCTGTTTCCTGCTGCAGCTGGACAACATCCTCCTGCAGCTGGACAATCTAAGGGTCCTTGGCCAAGAATTACCCAGTCTGATATTCAGAAGTATGGCAAGGTGTTTGTGCAAGTTGACACTGACAGAGATGGGAAAATTAGTGGCGGACAAGCACATAATTTATTCTTGAGTTGGAAGTTACCTAGAGGTATGCCCTAATTCATTTGTGACTGAAAAATCTAGTTTGATCTGTACTTTCTCTGATCTGTTTTCTTCTTTTCTAACAATGCTTAAAACATGGTTAGCAGACGCTGGATATTTTCCCTCTATCCTGATATCTATTTGGTGCTCGATTATTGCAGTTTCATCTTGTATATAAGCAGTTTCTTTTCTATCTTCAGCTGATCAAAACTGATTTGAAGGGTAATAGTCATATCTACCTTCTGAAATAATTTATGATGAGTTCTTCTGTCTTTGTTGTAGCTGCTCTTGCTGTGTTACAATTTCTTATGTAAAGCAGTATTTTTATTTCAGTTTGTGTTGTGCTCAGTTAAGCTACATGTCAAACCTTTCATTCAAATGGTATGTTGATATCTGTAGTTGTCTGTCTAGCTTCTTTTGATGAATGAAAGCTTTCAGGAGGTCAACATACTTTTTCTATTGTTGGATATCACAGGCCTAGTGGGACCTAAGATGTATTATAGTGTGGTAATCATGAAGTTTGAGTGCAGTGGTGAGGGGAGTATCTATCTCTCACCCAGTGCCTTATCTGATTTATCCAATGGTGAAGGTTTCATTAGTTATAAAAGGGTGAAGTCCTGTGGGGGACATGGGGGGGTCTATTGTCCCTACCTTGTGGTGGTTGCTTTGGGTTGAAAGAATAAAGTTTCAAACTTAGGTGGGTTACTTTTAATGGTGTTTTCTGATTGTATCCTATGATTGCTTGTATTCTTTGTAAAAGCATGTCATCCTTGTATGATTGTCTGACATCATTAAAAAAAACTCTCTGCTATGCTATCAAGGCTTGTGCTATAAAGGCTGCATCCTGCTTGTTTTCCTGATATAAATTGTTGTATTTGTTTTATTAGAGATCTTGAAACAGGTCTGGGACTTGTCTGATGAAGACAATGACAGTATGCTTTCCTTGAGGGAATTCTGTGTTGCGCTTTATTTGATGGAGCGCTACAGGGAAGGACGTCATCTTCCTACAGTACTTCCCCACTCTTTTATACTAGACGACACATTGTTTCCCGCCCCAAGTCAACCTTCTGCTGTGCATGGTGTTACATCCTGGAGACCACCTTCCGGTTGGCATTTTATTCTGTTCATCTAAAACATCTATGTTGAAATTTAATAACTTGACTGAAAATCTGTCTATTCTTTTTAAGGTTTTCAACAATCCCAAGGGACTAACAATGCAAGAGCTATACCTTCTGCTGGTCCTGGAAGGCCTCCACGTCCAGTCGCTGTTCCCCACCCTGATGAGCCCAATCAACTAAAGGCTAAAGTACCAGAGCTGGAGAAGCATCTTTTGAACCAGCTTTTCACAGAGGAGCAAAATGCATTGAATAAAAGGTCTGAGGAGGCAAAGGATGCTGAGAAGAAGGTGTTTATTTTATACTGCTGTTCTATTTCTCCAGAATTTCACTCTTGTTGTGAATACTGTTTTTGTGCTTCAAATAATTTTTGGTACAATACTGGATGGAGAGGTTACTCTAGTATAGTTCATTGTGAATATATATGTATCTGGACTACCTCTTCTATCCAACCCATCCTTTTCCTCCTTGTGTATTTTTTGCATATTTCTATTCTTGTTGAAGTCACACTTTAATAGTGTATGGTCAATGCACAAGTTGGAAATCAACATTTATGATCGAAATTAGATGTCTGGTTTCTTTTTAAAGAAAAATGCTTTAATATTGATCAAACTAGTATAATTGCTTCTTATTTTTCTCAACATATCTCCAGAGATTTTAAATTAACTAGTTACTTGGTTAGTGCATCGTTGATCATGTAACTAATCATTGTTGAAGTTATTTCTCACACATCAAGTGCCCTTTTTTATAGGTAGCTATTTTTAGACCAAATAATTTAACATCCTTTCATCTAACTTTCTCTCTCCCATACACATGAACACAGAGATTCTCAAGCACACAGGAAGTAGAAATTAAATTTCAAAGTAACTTTCAGTAGAGTGACGGGATAGGTAGCTTGAACATTTGTTTTACTAGAGAAATCCCCCAACGCTGAGCATCATAATGGGATGAGAAATCCCCACAGCTGAAAGTAACCTTACTACATATACAATTTGAATCATTTAGAACATCTGACACAAAATAGGGCATTATCTTTCACATTGGAGCATTATCGAACCTTCATTTGTTTGAACATGCGATCTCTTCTATACAGGTGGAAGAACTTGAGAAGGATATTCTGGAAGTTAAACAAAAAGTTCAATTCTACCATGCTAAGATGCAAGAACTTGTGAGTTCGACGTTCATTTCTGATGTGATGATGAAAATGCGGGCATAAAGAATCAAAGATACAAATTATGTGTGGGATCTACACCTGTCAGTTTTTAATCTCAAAACTTATCTTGTTTGAGGACTTTCATTTTTAGCTTAAGTTGCAATAGCATTCATTATATGTCATTATCTCTCTGTCAACTTCTACATTACCGAATTTCTACTTTCAGTTTTTTGACCTTTTGTCACAATACGAAATTAATAATAATGAGAAATTCCCTTTTGGTTTCTTGTGAACATATGACATAGCTGCTGCATTCCTGATGTACTATTTGATTTCAGGTCCTGTACAAAAGTAGATGTGACAATAGGTTGAATGAGATCTCTGAAAAAGTTGTAGGTGACAAGAGAGAGGTATATTCTTTGATATGACTCATTCATGTTCATCTTTCTATTTGTTGACTCATTTGTCTGAGCTGTCCCTCCTCAGGCTGAATTATTATCAAAGAAATATGAAGAGAAGTACATGCAGGTCGGAGATGTGCTTCAAAATTAACAATTGAAGAGTCCACCTTTCGTGATATTCAGGTAACCGTTATGTTTGGTTTCCCTCTGCTCTATATCAATGTATTGTCAATTGTATGATTCTCATTCCTTTCAGACGTCAGATGATACTATTTTGATCATTCTGTATGTAGGGGAAAAAAATGGAACTTTATCGAGCAATTGTTAAATTGGACCAAGAGAATGCGGATGGTGCTCAGGTATGTACCACCTCCAATTAATTTAGTGGACAGTTGAAAATTTCAGAATAAAAAAGGTTCAGTGTCCACCAGGATCGAGCTAATCAAGTCCAATCAGATCTTGAGGTGCTAATGAAAGCCTTGAATGAACGGTGCAAAACTTACGGATTACGTGCAAAACCAACTTCACTCCTTGAGCTTCCATTTGGTAATCATAATATATGCATGCCTATATGCCATCTGCATCTCTTGTAATTTTGAATGATTGAAAACCACTTTATTAGCCCTATTTATACAAAGTATGTTTTGCCACAAGTTGTTGGTATTTCAAATTATTTGTCTCTGCAATCTAATCATTGTGTGGTCTGTATATCAAAACATGGTATCACGTTTATGCTTGTTTTGTGCTAAAAATCTAAATATTATACTTGAAACATGTAATGTTTGTTGTCTATAATCTAAAGCCTCACAGCTTCGGGACTCTCTACTGTAGTTATTTTTCTCTTGCTACATGGTTTTAGTGTTTGGTTTTGATACGGTTTGGAGGGTCTACAAACGGGGGAACCGCCAAGTCACATGGCCAGCGAATTCGGAGGAAACAGAGGAGGAGTAGGCGCGGTCAAAAGGGAGGCGCAAATATCTCGGCTAGTAGTTAGTTTGTTGCAGTTTCTTTAGTTATAATTTGAATTTGAATTTAGTTTGTTAGTTGTTGCTGAATTCTCTCATTGTAAGTCTATATATTGAATCTCCACAATGATGAAAATCATCTGGGGAAATCAGTATTTTGGGCGCTTAGTCGCAGGCCTCCTTGGTGAGGATTGTTCTCTCAATTCATCTCAATTCCAGTATTTAATCAATAAAGCCGAGTTCTTATTTCCCTTACTCATTAGTTCTATCTGTGTTCAACATTTAGTGTGTCTCTTAAACCGATAATCTTGAGCACTCCTTGTGCTCGCGTACTCCGGTGGCCTTAACTCTATCAGGTTTCTTGCGTGATTTTGGTTGGTAAAGTTTCTTTTACGCTTCACTTGGATAAGTGGAAGTGAGTCAAGCTAGTGGAAGATAATCTACATTTTATCTTTATACTACCATCATCTCCACAGTGCGATAGGATAAGTGCCCAGTATATATACTCGCCCACTGGTTATAGGTTTAAAGAAGTACTCACTTGGTCATACTGCCATTGTACTTCGAAGCCTCAACAAAAGACTCTGGACCTGTAAAGAGAAAAGTTAAATGGCAGCTCTACAAATAGGATATGATGGAATTTGTCATGCCTGATGGGATAAATTTTTGTTTATGGCAACCTGGCATTGAAGGCACAGCAGCTGACTGGGATGAAGATTGGGATAAGTTTGAAGGTGAAGGTACTTTTCTAAAGCTTGGATTCTTTGATGCTAAAAGTATTTTGGATGCTACCAAAGCTTCATACCTTGAAAGAGCAGAATATTCGTTTTCAAATATTTCTCACTTATTTGCCTCTGGCGGTGTTCATTCCTAAATTCTTTTAGGATTTACCTATGTCAAAGAGCTTACTCTTGAAGTGCAAAATGTGATTGCTCCTCCAAAACTAAAATCTTCCTTTAGAGAGAAGGTTTCTTCGTTGCACAACAGCACGACTGGAAAATCAACTTCTATGGCTGATGACAACTCAGAGTTGCCAAGTTCTATGGAGAGAGTAACTGTGCGAGAGACCAACAACTCAGAGCATACAGCAAGAACTCCACCTGACAGTCCAGTAGGAAGTAATGCAGTTGCTAGCCCATCCAAGGAATTCCGAGATTTGCGAATACACAAGGACTTCAATATGAATGGCTCACCACATGCATTTGACACCCAAAGGTAATGGCACTACTTGTTTCCCCATAGTCTAGACTGAAAAATATTTGCCTCTTTCTAGTAGTCTAGCTAACCTCGTCATCTGAGTTCCCGTCTAGAGGTTTTTTGATCTGTTTAAACCTTGTGGGTCTTCTTCTTCTACAAGAAATCCTGAAGTTAACTGATATGCAATTGCAGTGAATATGGGGGTGATTCAATATTTTCTGGGGACAAACGTTTTGATGATCCAAGTTGGGGTACCTCTGATTCACATTATGATGCATGCGGATGCAGCATGGGATTCCGTTTCTGTTGCTTCAAAGGTATGTCAGAAGAATGTTTTGGTGTCGGTTTTTCAAGCTTTAATTGTTTAGTGGCGACTTAACACTTTCCTTCACATTGTTACTCAGGAAGCTGGTTCTTTGTTTGGCCCTGACGACTGGGTTCTTAATCCAATCAGAACCGGGGCCAGAGGCACGGACGCATCTCTTCCGAAGCAGGGCCCATTTTTCGATTTAGTTCCGAGCACTCCATCCAACACATCTTTTCCAAAGCAGGGCCCATTTTTTGATTCAGTCCCCAGCACCCCATCCAACACATCTTTCCAGAAGCAGGGACCATTTTTTGATTCAGTTCCAAGCACACCACTTCACAATCTAAGCTCTCCTCATGCAGACAATCTGTTAGCAAGGAATAGCCCGTTCTCATTTGCGGACTCTGTGCCAACCACACCAATGTATAACTTCAGCTCATCTCCGAGAAAGTTCAGTGAAGGTTCAGAAGAGCAGCATTCATTTGACAGCTTCTCAAGATTTGATTCCTTCAACATGCAAGACAGTGCCCCATTCAGTTCACGAGAGTCCTTCGGTAGATTTGATTCGATGCGAAGCACTGGAGATTCTACTGACTTCGATCAGGGATACTCTGCTCAACCAGACACCCTCACAAGGTTTGACTCTTTCCGCAGCACTGCTGACTCTGATTATAATTTTGGAGCATTTCCTCCACCCACGTCATTGACGAGATTTGATTCCTCGAGTAGCATGCGGGATGCTGATTATGGCCATAGATTTGATGACACAGCCGATCCGTTTGGATCGGATGAGCCATTTAGGTCATCGCATGAATCTAAAACGCCATCAAGGGACTCCGATAGTTGGAAAGCATTCTAGTTTCTGCAATTTTATCATTGTATTTTTTGTGTGCAATCTTGTTTGGTATGTTGAGTGGGAAGTTCAGGTTGTAGGTGAGGCAGTTTGGTTCTTCTGATTGATAGAAATTAAGGTCACCCGCTCGTCCCGCCGAGACGAGACGGCGGCGAGACGCATTGCAGCGCCCCGTCTCGTCCCGGTCTCGCCGAGACGCCCGTCTCACCGAGACGTTTCGCTGGCTATCTCGCCACGTGGTGCGAGCTGGCGCCACGCGTGACGCCCACTCGCCGGCCCGCGAGTAGGCTTCGTCACGACGCAATAAATCATTTTTTTTAAATTTGAATTTAATAAAAAAAAATTAAATAAACGAAAACGATAATATTACCGTTTATTCGATCGTTTTTTTTACTCTATAAATACTCATATTTCATCCTCATTACACACAAATACACATCTATTCTTCCCAAATCATCTTCATTTCCTCTTCAATTTTCATCTAACCTCTCCAATTTTCATCACAAAATGTCCGGGTTTGACATCAACGCGTTTGGCGACTGGGGGGCATGTACAATGTCTTGGGTGGTTCCGGTTCCGGTTCCGGTTCGTCGACGCCGGGCACCCAAGGCTCGTAGACGCCGGCAGCGTACCAACCACCCCATTTTGATGTTGATGCATACGCTCGTCCCTCTGCCCCGAGGTATTCGCAGGGATTATCCCAAATTCGGGAGGATTATCCGGATGAACCCACTCCGGAAGGAGGACGAGGCGGTGGAAGCTCCAGGGCATTCGACGCCGAGGAGGAAGAGGCGGAGGCGGCCGAGGAGGAGGAGGATGATGTAGGCCGGCATCCGTACAGCCGCAAGGACACGATGACTGTGTACAACGCCTGGATCAGCGTCTCGTACGATCCCATCGTCGGGAATCAACAAACCCGGAAGTGCTTCTGGGAAAAGGTCACTAAGGCCTACAACGAGATTAAGCCGAAGGGGTTCCGCCGCCACACATCTCACTTTGACTGAGTCGACAGAGAGGTCAAAAAATTCTGCGGCATCTACAAGAAAGAAACGGCTCATTACCAAAGCGGCCACGGGAGCCGACATTCTGAGATCGGGTTTGCTAGTCTATTTCGACGACACCGGCAAAGAATTCAGACATGTCGATATTTGGGAGGCCGTCAAAGACGAGGAAATGTGGGCAGGCAGTGTCCGGTCCAGCTCGGGCTCGACCTTGAAGAGCACGAAGCACACGGCGGGCAGCCAATACTCGTCTAGTGGAGGCGGTTCGGGCAGCGCCGCACAAGAGGTTGCCTCGCAGGAGGTTGAGTGCACGGCGGACGATGCAGGGAGTTCTCCTATGGGCGTCGTCGGCCGCAAGGGACCAAGGCAGCGAAGGCGGCTAGAGGGAGGAGGGGCCGAGGTGAATCAAGCCAGGCGGGCTCCCAAGGGTCGCCCTCCTCCTTAATGTCCATGTACTTCACGGCCACGATGGCGGACACTTCACGGCCACGTCTGCCCAATTTTAAGCCCATCATGCTGGCATTGTGTATCTGGCGGGACAACTTGGTATTCCGCCTCCACCGCCTCCCTCGGGAAATGATTCGCCGGCAGAGTAGTTTTTATAATTTCTATAAAATTGTATTTTAAATTATGCCTTATTTTTATTTATTTTGCCAAGAATTTAATTATGTATTTTTTTAGGATTTTAAGTTGTAATTTTATTTTATTTAATGAAGTGTGTTTTTATTAATTGAATTTGTTGGAAATAAAAATAAAAAATGAAATTAAATGAATAGTTAAGGGATGAGATGATTAAGAGACGAATAAGAGATGGAGGGTCGCAGGTTCTGTCTCTTAGTTAAGAGATAGAGTGAAAAGTACAGTGTGGCCCATGAATAGTTAAGAGATGAGACGGTTGACGGATAAGAGATAGCGTTGCGGATGGCCTAAGTCCAACGGTCTTTCTTTCTTCTATTTGACAGAAATTGAGTCCGACGATTTTTTCTTTTTTGTAATTACTTTCTATTTGTAATAATACTGTATGAGAAATCTTTCTATAGCAGTCATATACATTTCTAGATTTTGAGGGACGTGTTTGTGTGGCTTATTTAAGCCGTTACATTTCAATGGTCCGTTGGATTTCATAGAAATCATTTATAATGTCTCATTTTGATTCTGTGAATTTTAAGAGATGTAAAAGTAAGTTCGTGGAAAAAGTTCTGGAAAAAGTTCTGTGTAATATGAATGCTAGGCTTGTGATCCATTGCTAATTCGCTCTCTAATTGCTAGCTACAACTAATTTAAGACCATAGTGTTTTAGAAATTTAGTGATCTAAAATTTGCCATATGTAATTTTGGTTTTTATTAATTAAATAAAAAAAAATAAAAAAACTATCAAATTAGGGTGTTGGATGAAAATGTTAATATAGTGTTTCGAAAATATCAACACAACGCTTTGAGAATGTTAACGCATTGCTTTAAGAATGACATTCTACATGTATTATATTGATATATTTTATATACTATGTTGACATTTGTTGCTGTACGAAAAAATTGAAAATTTTTTAATTTTTTTTCAAATTTCGACATCGGAACATATGCACGTGAGATTTCGTTAGAATCCTTATGAAATTATCTTTAATTTGATATATGTTGTGCGAAAAAATAATTTAAATTGTGAAAATTATATGCGTTTTAAAGGTATGAGATATTTTTTAAAAGTTAGTTACAACTAATTTGTTCTAAATTGACCTTAATACCCTTATTGATGTTTTTTGTTGATCGTATTGTCAATCCAGGGCTGATGATCTAGGCCATTGATTTAAATATCAATGGCTATTATTTAATTGTAGTTAAAAATTAAGTATTGAGTTAGCAATATAACACTCCTCTATTAATGCTATTTATATATATTAGTTTTTTAATAGAGTGAACTTTACATTAAGATTTTTAGAAAATAGGATTTGCATTTTTTATGAAAATATACAAGTCCTTCAAAAATTCTTAATTGCATATCGAGTTCATTTTCTTTTTTCTATTTTCCCATACGTAACATAAATTTACTGATATATGATGACTTTATATATTCCCTTCGTCCTTAAAAATAAGAACATTTGAAAAGATATGAGTTTTAATGTATAATTAATGAAAATAGAAAGAAAAAATTAATGAAGTATTATTAATGAATACGTCACATCACATTAGAAAGGAATAAATTCTTAAAATAAAAATGCATAATTTTAAGGGACAAACTAAAATAGAATTAGTTCTTGTCTTTACATATGGAGTTAGAAGCAATGAAAGATGTATACTTGATGTTATATACATTGAGTAAGAGAAAATATAAAGCAAAATTTTGTCCTTTAGTAATCAACAAGAGAGACTTGTCTTACTTGATTCTATTTAGTGCTATATCATATTAATGTCATTCGTAATAATAAGGTTATGATACTTTAGGCTAAACACTACAACTGTTCACGATAGGTAGTCTCATTCTCATTTATGTTCTGAATTACTACTTATTTATTTTTTCAAGGACGGTGAGTAAGATAATCTTTAGGCCATTTTTGGCATGACAGAATTGAATAGGGAGGGAATGAAATGAAGATTGGAATGGAGAGACAATTTCATCCATTCTTATGCTTAGTGAGCGCAATGAATACAAAGGGAATGAAACTGTTATTCCTTGATTGATTTCGGTCATTTGCTTGGTAACTAGAAATAATATAGGAAATAAATGAAAATTTATGCTTATTCACACAATACACACGTTGCACACAATAACTAAATACACACATTGCACACATATACATAACACACACTCACTAAATACACAAACTGCGCTCACAAAAACACACATACATTTATACTCCATCCGTCTCATTAAATATGAAACATTTGCTTTAGCTTGTGAGTTAATAAAGACATTACAATATATTTAATAATAAAATAAATATTACTATATTAAGATTACTAGCTTCACTAATAAAGTATAAAACATGCATTAGCTTGCACATATGTATTATTCATCTTAAAATATAAAATCGTTGTAAATATTATAAAAATTCAAAATTATTGTAAATATTATACAAAAGTAATACTCTCTCTGTCCGTGAATAGGAGTCTCATTTTTCCATTTTTGTCCATCCGCGAATAGGAATCCCGGTTCACCTTTATCATAAATGGTAACATGGTCTCACTTTCAACTAACTCATTCCACTCACATTTCAATTAAAACTAGTATATACAAATGTGACCCATATTCCAATAACTTTTTTCCACCCCCTTTTCTTAACATTTCTTAAAACCCTTGCAGCTAAGAAATGAGACTCCTAATGGCGGACGGAGGGAGCATAGATCAAATAGTACATATTTAAATTTCATAAATATTATTTATTTTAGTACATGGATATAGATCACAAAAAATAAGTGTATTTCTATGCTATACGTGTCAAACAGAATCAATATCAGCATGATTGGAGGCTATCAAGACTAAATTAGCAATCAAGAATCAATTAGAGACATGATTGATAGGCAATTAGACAAAATCACATTAAACACTAATTTGGAGTAGATTAAGGGCATTGATTGTATTCCATAACTAGACCACAAGCTGACCCTATATAAGGGTGGTGGACTTGTTCATTGAAAAAACAACAAAAACATTCACAATGTAGTCTTCAGTTTCATTGTTCTTTTATTTTTCTGTTTGTATTTTATTTTCTGTATTATATTTTTCAAGATGGTATCAGAGCAGCTAACGATCCGTAATTCGTTAGTTTGTTTGAAAACCAATTGTTAATATACCTATCCAAAAAAAAAATTCAGAGAGTTGTGCTCGTCGTAGACAATCTTTGAGGTGGGATTCTTGATTGCTCTAGGGACTTCCAAAACCTGGCTTGAGTTCTGTCTTGCTGCAGATGGACCAAAAGAGATCCCTCTGATTTGATCAAAAACGAAAAATTGATCCATCGGGCGAAGAAGTACTCTGGTGGCGAATGCGACGGACGGAGCTTGACCCGACCGCCATGAGAGAGAAGACAACCTCCTCCCAGATCCATCTCGAGGGCGACTCGGATCCATAGGAGGAGATGAAACGAAAGATGGCAAAACGGAACAAAGGAAATCAAGGAGGCAGAGGAGTCTCCAGGATCGGCGACCACCACGACCGGGCTGCCGGTACCGCAAATGCAACGGGTAGAATCGGCGCGTCTACCGCCGAACGAGAAGAAACGGTCGTAGCTACAGCGGTCCGATCTGGAGAGCGATCTGGAGATGATACGGCAATTAATTCGTTAAGATAACCAAACCAAATCGAGCAGAAGAGGAAGGAGACAGTGAGAGTGGTGCTAGAGAACAACCAGATGGTGTTAATTTGATGAGTCTGACCTTGATTTGACTATGACCTCGAGGTGTCGGTCGGCCTCCCTCAGCCCGCAGTGCACGCCGCCACCGTTGACATGTGCCGGCGGCACCAGCGTCAGCCACGTTAGCGTCGATGTCACGTTGGCGAGCTGCTCCGCCAACGTGGCCTCACCCTTCAGGTGCCTGCTTAGGCTGTAGAGGCCGTACGCGCCGATCGCAATTGCCGCCGCCCACGGCCAGAATACCCACGTCCAGCTCAGGTACATCCAGAAAAAAGGGCTGAAGAGCAGATTCACCGCCCATTTCGACGCTGCGATCGCCGCGGAGAGCGCGAAACACCATTTGCATATGTCGAGGGGCGTTAATTGGGCGAGGGATGATTTTAGGGATTCGAAGGAGAAAGTTTTTTAGTGGTTGCAGCCAATCTGAAGTCGAATACGAGCATTTGAGCGAGCGGATTTTGGGAATACAAGTGGATTTGCAGGTCGAATTGTGGGGAAATGGAAGAGAGCATCTGGGTGAGGTTTTCAGAAAGAAACTCTTGCGCGTAAGCTGTTTGTTGAAAGGTCTGAGAGAAATCAAATGGGCATTTTGCGAGAAAGTGGAGTTGGTGGGAGACCGGAAGAGAGGAGTTCTCGTTCTGTCCGGCCGAGGGAGAGATTAAGTGCTCCGACCGGACAAACAGAGGAGAAGCAGACCAGCGGTTTGGAGCCGGGTGAAGAGGTCTCTGCCGAAGAAGGCGAGACAGCAGCGAACGGCGAACAGGAACGGATGCTGAAGAAGAGTTGATCAAGTGCTCATGTCCAGCAAGTGTGCTATAGGAGGCAAGTTCAGCTTTTCAAGTTGATCAAGTGAGCAGATCAACTTGATCACTTGTTGACAGCAGCAACATCCTAAACCCTAAACCGGCCTACGATTGGCAAACGATTTTTTGAGAAAAGAAAGGAGAAAGAGAATCGATGGGAGAGGAAGAAATCCTGCCGGACTACTGAGAGTTTCCGAGATGGAGATGCTAAAATGAAAAGGTTTGTTGGTGGTCTCTGATGAAGCGGTGTCGCTCAGCCACTGTTGAAAGGAGGAAAGCTGAACGAAGCACCATCAATGGAAAAAAGAAAAAAGAAAAAAAAGAAATGAAACTGGCTCATGGTTTAAGCTGTGGAAAGGGCCGAAAATGGTCTTCCAAAAAGAAACGAAATTGGCTACTGGTTTGAGCCGGAATGGGCCAATAATGGTCTAAAATTGGCTCCTCGACACGAGTAAAAACTGTCAAATTGGCTCCTAAGACAAGAGCAAAAACTGTCGCAATTGGCTCCTAAGACACGAGCAAAAACTGTCGGAATTTGCTCCTAAGACATGAGTTAAAACTGTCGGAATCGGCTCCTAAGACACGAGCAAAAACTGTTAACCAAAATTGAAGAACTCTTTGATATGAGTCTAAACTATCAATGATGATTTGAAGAAGCTCTATGATACGAGCCTAAACTATCAATGAAAAATTGAAGGACTCCTAAATACGAGTATAAACTATTAATCAAACTGATGATCGTGCAAGTTAAGTATCGAAAATCTCGATACTCAACTTGAGGGGGAGTGTCAAACAGAATCAATATCAGCATGATTGGAGGCTATCAAGACTAAATTAGCAATCAAGAATCAATTAGAGACATGATTGATAGACAATTAGACAAAATCACATTAAACACTAATTTGGAGTAGATTAAGGGCATTGATTGTATTCCATAACTATACCACAAGCTGACCCTATATAAGGGTGGTGGACTTGTTCATTGAAAAAACAACAAAAACATTCACAATGTAGTCTTCAGTTTCATTGTTCTTTTATTTTTCTGTTTGTATTTTATTTTCTGTATTATATTTTCCAAGAATACGGTGGGGGCAGATATACTATATTCTCCTCGATTCTATGGAATATTTAGGCGGCCGCCCCTCCCCCAAAAATGAAAAAAAATTCCACCACTGCGCGGTGTGTGAGGGTGGTATTATTTGGGAAAATAAAATTTAATTATTTAAAATTTGAAAATTTTAGTTTTATTATAAATTTTTAAAAATTATAAATTTGAGATGATATTGAATTGAAATAACTATATAATATAAATAATATAATTTGTTAAAATCTAAAATAAGAAGAAAAGAGAATTGAAAGGAATGGTCATTCATTGGCAAAATAAAAGGAATGGATATCCCCACGAAAATGGAATGGTGATTCCTAAGAAAATAGTGTACCAAGTAAAGGAATGGACATAGGATGTCATTTCATTTCTCCATTCTATTCCATCATACCAAGCATGATCTTAGAGGGACGCGATCACAATTTGCCCTACGATGTAATATTTGGACTCATTTGTTCAAATGAAGTAAAGAAAAATTTGTGGTGAAAATCTTGTTATGCCTCAGCAAAAAGGACAGATAAGGTACAGTTCTAGGACAATCAACAACAATCTGACGAAACATGCCCATCAAGATACTGAAAGGATATGTGCTAGATTAGATTAATATGGATTAAATAATTATAGTTGGGCTACAATTATAATTAGTCCATAGGCCCAACAATCATGAAACCCTAATGACTCTTTGTCTATATAATGATTATTTATTCTCCATTGTAGGTGATGAGAAATATCGTAACATTAGAGAGAAAATACGTAAAGCTTTGTAGAGAATTCCTAGCTTTCTCTATAGAGTGATTGTACCGAGGAATTGTTCCTACATCGGATCAGAATACACGTGGACCTCGATAGTAGTGGATTCAACTTGCAGGACACAATCGTAGAAGGAAACACAACAACAAGTAAGATTTAGTTCCGTTGTGTTTTACATGCTCAACTTGCAATATGATTATGAATCTAGATCTGTTATTCCTGTCTGCAATTTCCGCTGCGCTCATTAGATGAATACAAGAATGCCTAACAGTGGTATCAGAGCTCAGGGCTCGATTCATAATTAATTTTGTTGCTTAATTAATTTGTGGATGATTTTGGAAATCAAAATTCTGAAATTGGATTTCAAAATTCTTTTACTCCTTCCACGACACCACCTTCTCCCCCAATAACAACAACTTTCACGCTCTCCGACTCTCAACAAATCGATTGTGGAGGAGTCAATGCGTCCTTCGCTTAACGTGCGCGATAATCGGTCTCGAAGGCGGCGATTTCGCGTTGGTTGGGGATCAGGAGAGAGCTATGGCGATGGATATGCAACCGTCTGCGATCGCTGTCGGGGCTCCAAGATGGAGCGACAAGAGAGCTTGCTTGCCGTGGCAGCTCAATTCGCTTGAAACGATCGTGCCGGAGAATCTGCCGCTGCCGTCGGCGCGGCGGCGGTGGGAGGCCACTGGCTTCTCGGGGACGGCTCCGGCTGATCTGAAAAACAAATCGATAAACCCTAATGGATCTTCAAAAAGAAGAGAGATGCAGATGGCAAAGTACAAACCTACAAGGCTAGGTTAGTGGCAAAGGGTTATAGTCAGCGCGAAGGCATTGACTATAATGAAACCTTTTCGCCAGTTGCTAAGATCAAGTCCATTAGGATATTACTTGCAATTGCTGCATACTACAATTTCGACATTTGGCAAATGGATGTCAAAACCGCATTTCTCAATGGAGAATTAGAAGGCGATGTCTATATGACATAGCCAGAAGGTTTTGTATCGAAAGAAAGGCCGAATGCAGTGTGCAAGCTAAAGAAGTCCATCTATGGACTTAAGTAAGCTTCGAGGAGTTGGAATATTTGTTTTGACAGAACAATCAAATCGTTTGGTTTTATCAGAAGCAAAGAGGACCCATGTGTTTATAGTAAACGCGAGAATGGAAACGTTGTCTTCCTCATCATATATGTTGATGACATCTTGATTATGGGAAGCGATCGTTCCATGATGCAATCCGTGAAAGAATGGTTGTCTAGTTCCTTTATGATGAAGGATCTGGGTGATGCTTCCTACATCCTTGGAATCAAGATCTATCGAGAGAGACCGAATAGGATGTTGGGATTATCACAATCCACTTACATAGACAAGTTGCTAAGGCGCTTCTCAATGGAGAATTCTAAGAAAGGTTTTCTTCCTATGGGACATGGCATTGTATTGTCAAAGAAGGATTGTCCTTCTAATGACAAAGAAAGAGACAACATGAAAAGGATCTCGTATGCTTCGGCGATAGGATCTATTATGTATGCCATGATTTCTACTAGGCCAGATGTGGCCTATGCGCTTAGCATGACAGGCAGATTTCAGCAAAATCCCAGTGAGGAACATTGGAAAACTGTTAAGACTATTCTTAAGTACCTTAGAAGGACTAAAGAATATTTCTTAGTCTATGGTGGACAACCAGAGTTATCAGTTACTCGGTACACCGATGCTAGTTTCCAAACAGACCATGATGACTATAAGTCTCAGTCTGGATATGTTTTTGTCCTCAATGGTGGAGCAGTGAGTTGGAATAGTTCCAAACAAGGTACAACTGCCGATTCCACCACTGAAGCCGAGTATATTGCTGCATCTGAAGCTGCCAAAGAAGCTGTTGCTTTGTTAGAGTTCGTTAAAGAACTGGGTGTCATTCCGAGTGCCAATAGTGCAATACCTTTGTATTGTGACAACACTGGTGCTGTTGCGCAAGCAAAAGAACCCAGAGCTACGAACAGGAACAAGCATGTTCCCAGAAGATATCATCTGATCAGAGAAATAATTGAAAGAGGCGACATAAAATTAGAAAGAGTACCCACTGATGATAACTTGGCTGATCCTTTCACCAAACCGTTATGTATAGCAAAACACAACAAGCACTTTGAGAGCTTAGGTGTTATGCATGTTGGTAGATGGCTTTGAATCAGTGGGAGTTACAGTTTTATATGTCTTAGAAACATTTTGTGTTGAGACAATATTACTTGATCACATTCTATGAAAATTTCATTTTCTATGGGTTTTGTGCACTTATTGGAATAATTGTTTTATATGTTTGATTTTATTCTAAATATTTGTTCCCTTGAATTGTGACTGTCGTTAATGGTGTGAGACATTAATGATATAGTATAATTCTAAAATAGCCCTAACCAATGATCATCAAGAATGAGATATTGGTGATATGTTATAGGTTAGAATGGGGTTTGCATCACATTCTTCGAGAATGTAGTTGTTCTCACAACTATGAGTTATTAGATACTCATGATGGACACATGGTATACTTTGGAGAGTATTGGTATACCCTACTATTAAACTGTTTTGTGAAGTGTCTACAGTTTATTAGTACATGAAGTATGTAATAGTCCTTGGATCTGAGGTCATTACACATTTTGTTTGTTGAGTGATGTGCTTTGACCTTGTACAACGCTTTGCCTCCCCTCGGAGGATTAAGACACGGACTTGTGTTGGGTACATCATAAGATAAATAGAAATGGTAGTTGAGCCAAGAATGAGATTCATTCCTCGATTAGAATTTCGAGAGAATACTCAAATTCTCTATATTACTTGACCATTAAGTCATTGGCCAATGCAAAGATATATTCAATTAAAGTAATTGAATATGATCGAATGGGTCATTTAATAAAGATGAGATAAAGTGATTGAGCTATTTGGATGACACATGAAAAATCTTAGGCTCAATCGGGTGGTTCGTGAATGAAAGGATGTTACTATAAACTTTGTGTAAAGGCTTGTTTACCGAATTCACGTAAACGTCCTTCATATATCGAGCTACGCTGCCAACGCAGTCTAGGAGTTTTGTGCAGACTTTGATTAGATCGTCGTCGATAATGAGGGCCTAAAGGGTCACACTATAAGTGTATTTTGATCCGCTTAAGGGTACAAAGTTGGAACTGCGTATTATATCTAATGCTAGTCCAAGTGGGAGATTGAAAGGATATGGGCTAGATTAGATTAATATGGATTAAATAATTATAGTTGGGCTACAATTATAATTAGTCCATAAGCCCAACAATCATGAAACCCTAATGACTCTTTGTCTATATAATGGTTATTTATTCTCCATTGTAGGTGATGAGAAATATCGTAACATTAGAGAGGAAATACGTAAAGCTTTGTAGAGAATTCCTAGCTTTCTCTATAGAGCGATTGTACCGAAAAATTGTTCCTACATCGGATCAGAATACACGTGGACCTCGATAGTAGTGGATTCAACTTGCAGGACACAATCGTAGAAGGAAACACAACAACAAGTAAGATTTAGTTCCGTTGTGTTTTACATGCTCAACTTGCAATATGATTATGAATCTAGATCTGTTATTCTTGTCTGCAATTTCCGCTGCGCTCATTAGATGAATACAAGAATGCCTAACAGATACTCCATGCACATTCTCCTCAGCACTCCATCCCTTCTATCTGAATTAGAGAGGGTGCGTGCATCTTCTTCAACACACACATGCTCAGACTTATCCATCATGATCAAATTCGACTTCTCCTCTTCCACAATTTTCCTTTCTTTCGCAACATCCTCTTCCCCTGCTTCCAAATTCCCATCAATATCAACATTTTCAACGCCACAAAAACAAGCAGAAGAATGTACAATCTTTTCATTAGAATCCTCAAATCCTTCCCCAACTCGATCATAATCAACAATCAAACTCTCTTCCTGGGCACACTCCAAAACATCCTAAGATGAATTCATGAGCAACAGATAAGAAGATGGGGTGCTGGTATTCGATGCACAAGGCAGCGTCGCGCTGTGCTAGACTAGGCTGCTGCAACGAGCGATCTAGACGCGGCCACGGTTGCAAGGGATGGTACGGGGGCTCCGTGGGCTGATATTCAGGCTGCCCCTGGTGATATCCAACGTAGGGAATTTTGCGGCGGCGCGTTTGAATAATAGGGCAGCTGATCATATGCCGAGGAAAGTGTGTTGTCCTGCAAGTAGGCTGGTCCCAGCAGGTTGAACACCGTGGTTGGACTGGGCTGCTAGTATTTGTCCGTCTGGTAGGGCGGAGTTCTCTGTACCGCCGGGTTGGCCACAAGCTTGACGCTGAGTGCGGCGGCGGGCAATTCTACTGATAACCCGCCCAAGCAACTGGTATCGTGTTGTGGTGACCGACGTATAAGGGCTGGTGGCAGGTGGACTGGAATTGCGGTTGTGCAGCGGCGTACAGCAGGGTCCGTAGGGTGGGTCAGGTTCGGGTTGCAATGGAGGGAGCATGGCTGCTGCCCTACACTCATGCTCAACCAATCGGGTTTCTAATCAGGCGAGCCTAGCGAGAATATACTCCAATGTTGCGACTGTTGAATTCTCCGAGGCGTGCGTCGCTATCGTGGTGCGCGGCACGATCAGGGACTCCGTTCTCCCCACTCCTAGATAGACTTCGGCCATGAACGAAGATGGGAGGATGAGAACGAGGTGAAAGAACCAGTTGATAAGGGTTTAATCCCCTATGAAGACGAACGACAGAAGAAAGTCACGAGGAAGCTCATGCCTCGACGAACAATCGGCAAAGATGCGATAAAGAAAAATAATTAAAGGAAAAAACTTGTTTCTTTAATTGATTCCATAATATGAGAGCCTCACACGTATTATAAACAAGTCAAGCCAAATCCTAAATGATATGGAAAAGATATACTCCCTCCGTCCCTTTGTAGCTGAGTCGTATTCCTTTTTTTATTATCCCACTGTAGCTGAGTCCAGTGGCGGATCCAGGAATTTATATTCGGGGGTGCGAGTCATATGATAAATCATTATATAACATACCAAAAATAAAAACTAATACTAAAAGCAATATATTTTGAAATATACAAATTTTAGAGTCATACATTTCAAAAAATAAACTACATTATATCTAATTTATTTTTCGACGAGTCTTCATTTCTTCAAAACGATTCACTATATCATCATCGGATACTTGTAGAAACACATCTTTCTCAATGAAAGTGACCAAACAATCGTTCAAAGGTTGATCACCCATTCTATTTCTCAACTTATTCTTCACAAATGTCATTCCAGAAAACACCCTCTCTACACTTGCAGTGGCAACCGGAAGAATCAAAATCAACTTGATAAGCAAAACCACACGCGAATAAACCACATCTCTTTTTGTTTCAACAAGCTTCATCAAAAGAGAACTAATATCTCGCAAATTCTGAAAGTCTTCATCACTTCTCATATCTCCAATGAATATATCAAGTTGGCACTCAAGGTCCATCAAATCAATGTTTGAAAAATCGGAAGGATAAAAAGTGGCAAGTTTGAGTACCTTTTCCTTGTCAAAAGAAGAGAAGCCATCTTTAGGATTGAAGCAAGCCATACATCTGAGCAACTCCATATTAACTTCATCGAATCGATTATCAAGTTCTTGAAGTAAGAAGTCAATCACTTTGATAAACACATCAACACGAAAATGATGAAGATATGAAACTTGTTGAACAAAACGTTTTGATCTTCCATGAGGGCTATAGTGAGCTTTCATATCTGGAACAACAATGCCATGTTTATTGCAAATTGAGATTACCTTGTTCAAGTGAATCTCCCATCCATCCTCCCTCATTTTCTGTAGTTGATCCTTGGTTAAAGTGACAAGCCTCATAGCATTAATGATGTCTTGATCTCTTCTTTGCAAAGCAAGACACAAATTGTTAGTGTACCCAAATATAGTAGTCATTAGTTGTGCCATAAACACGAAATCAAATGACTCTAGTAAGTAAAAAATGCCTTGAGCTTTTCCCTTATCATCGAAAACGGAATCTTTCTTTCCAATCATCGTAAGAACTTCAAAAATTGTAGAAAATAAGTCCATGATATTCAAAAGAGTCTTGTAGTGAGAACTCCAACGAGTGTCTCCAGGCCTCTTCAAACTAAGTTCTTGATTCAACCCCGATCCCGATTCAAGTTCACCAATTTCCAAGGCTTGAGCAACTTTTTGTGCTTGAACTTCGCGAAGCAATTCATTTCTCTTACAAGAAACTCCAATTACATTCAACAAAATACCAACAGTTTCAAAAAGCCAACTACAATCATCGTTCTTTTTTGAAATGGCTACCAATGTTAGTTGAAGCTGGTGGGCAAAGCAATGTACGTAGTAAGCGCTTGGAGTATCTTTCATGATCAAAGTCTTGAGTCCATGTATCTCACCCTTCATGTTACTAGCCCCATCATATCCTTGCCCTCGAATCTTGGATGGGCTTAATGAATGTTCAACAAGTAAAGTCATAATTGCACTTCTAAGAGACAAAGATGTAGTATCACCAACATGCACAAGACCAATGAATCGTTCAACTACCTTTCCCCTTTTCTTTTCAACATAGCGCAAACAAAGAGCCAGTTGTTCCTTTTGGGACACATCACTAGATTCATCAGCTAATATAGCAAAGTAGTCATCACCAAGATCATCCACAATTCTCTTCATTGTTTCTTTAGCACAACAATTGATGATGTCTTTTTGAATAGTTGGAGATGTCAATTGACAATTTCCAGGGGCATTTTCCAAAGTCACTTTTGAAATAACTTCATTATGTGCCTTCAACCATTTTAAAAGTTCAAGAAAATTTCCCCTATTAAGGGAATCTTCACCTTCCCTGTGACCACGAAATGCCATGCCTTGTCCCAATAGGTAACGTAAACAAGAAATTGAAGCCTTCAAGCGAACATTATATTCGTTGTTAATCACATCACTAACATTATCTAAAGAAACCAAAATCGATTTCTTTTTGCCATCCCTCAAGTTCACATATTTCTCATAAGCAATATTATGAGCACTTCTAACTCCACCAATATGTTTTATAAATCGGTCCGGCTTATTCCACGACTTAAATCCTTTATTCACAAATGCATCACCCCCCGCATGTCCAACTTCATTCTTGAACAAGTAGCATACAAAACAAAATGCAGCATCTTCATCCATACTATATTCAAGCCAATCCCATTTATCAAACCATGAAACCATAAACCGACGACGCGAACCTCCAACTTCTTTTTGAGGAAAAGAAAAAGTTCTTGGCTGACAAGGTTTTCTAAGAATATACGCCCTCCTAATTGTATCTCGCTCATTTGGAGGATATTTCATTATATCGGTTCTTCTAATAGGATCATGATGAAGTTTTTCGATATCATAAATCAATTCTTCCTCATGTAATGGCACACTAGCATCTGAAGGAGATACAATACCAATTGAATTTGAAGCCGGAGAGCTTGAAGGTGGAGAGCTTGAAGGTGGAGTGCTTGAAGCCGGAGAGCTTGAAGGTAGAGAGCTTGAAGCCGGAGAGCTTGAACTATCATGAGTTTTTCTCCTTTTGGACATAAATTGTCGAAGATCGGATTGTTTTCTCATCACTTTTTATTTTATTTCCTGCACACGATTTCATTACAATAATTACTAAAATGTTCAAGAAAGGTAATATAACAGTAATTAGCAACAAAAATCTTACATTGGATGAGTAATCAAGGAAACCCCAGTTCCAAATCCAATCTTGGAATAAATTTCCACACAAAACGAATAAATTTTACTTTCTCAAGAACTCAGAGGCTGTTCAAGTTGTGTTCTGGTAATGATATGAGGAGCATCTTGTTAAAATAAAAGAATAATAATTTTCATTTATTATAAGGTTTGGTATTTAAATGATCGAGGAGCAGAGCATGTGATATTTACTGAGGCAGGGCAGCCACAATAACTCAAACAACACCAGAAAACGAAATCAATTCGATAACTACATTACACAAAAATTCGAGCGTTAATTTGAGGAAAACAACTAACCTGATGGCTGATGATCAACCAGTGGCGGTGGCAGACTGAGGCAGGCAGGGACGGTACAATGAATTGAAAGTGGAAAATTTGAAGGCCCAATTTGGGAAGTTTTTTGGGCATATAAATCTTTAAAGGCCCACTTATAAATTTTATTTGTACAGGAGTAGCCCAATAGCAATAGGGGACAGTATACCTATATTATTAATATAATACTACTAAAAAATTTTTTTTTTTGGGGGTACACTCGTACCCCCTTTGTCCCAGCTCCCTCCGCCAGTGGCTGAGTCATTTCATATTTTGGTAAAAAGCATCAACTTTTCTTCTCTCTTACTTAATTCTCTCTTCATCTCTCTACTTTATTCTTCCTTCACTTAACTCACTTTTAACAAAATTTCTTAAATCTCGTGCCGAAAAGGAGCGCCTCTACTACAGAGGGACGAAGGGAGTAGAAAATAACAATTATAACTAAATTGGTGGAGGATCGTATCAATATACAACTAGTACTCCCTCTGTCGCTCTGTAGTAGAGGGGCTTTTTTTCGGCAAGGGATTTAAGAAAAAATGTTTTAATTAGTTAAGTAAAGGGAGAATAAAATAGAAATGAAAAAAGTAGAGAGAGATGTATAAAGAATAAAATAATACAGAGTATAGTAAGAGATAAGAACTATACTTCCTCTGTTCGACAAAGTTTGTCCCAGTTTGGCCCAGCGGGATTTTAAGAAATTGTTTGACTTTGTATTAAATGGAGGTGTGTAGTGGAATAAGGGTCCCACATTGAGGGGATTGAGGGGTGTATTTAATGTCTATATTTAGAAAAATTCCAATTGGGACAAACATAATGAGACGGACGAAAATGGTAAATGGGACAAACTTTGTGGGACAATGGGAGTATTACTTTTTGCCAAAAAATAAAAAATGACACAGCCACAATGAAACAATCCAAAAAGGAATACAACTCAGCTACATAGGACAGAGAGTGTATATGACAATCGTGAGTATTAATGATAGGACATAATTGTGGTCTTCATTAAAGAATATGAAGATACAATGTCTTTAGTAAAAAGAAATGAGTGTGAAAAGAAGACTAAAGTCCATTTTTGGTTGTACTAACATTTTACTACCTCTGTCCTTGAAAAGTATAAATTTTGAAACGATATGAGTTTTAATGCATAATTAGTAAAATAAGAGAAAATAATTGTTAAAGTAAGTGAGATGAAAAGAAAAATAAGTAAAATAAGAGATATGAAAAGAAAAAGTAGTTGGAGTAGTGTTAGTGGATTGTGGAGGTCCATGTCCTGGAATAGAAAGTTTAGAAAGTTTTTATTTTGAAGGGACGACCCAAAATAAAAATAGTTTCTTTTTAAAGGGACGGAGATAACATTTAATAAATTTTGGTCTACAACATCACGAAGTGTTTCATTTTAGCTAAAAAAGTGATACTCCCTCCTTCCCATAAAAATAGAGTCACTTTCCTTTTCTATCCGTTCCACAAAAATAACCCATTTTTATTTATGAAAAGTTCTTATCAACTCATTATCCATATACATTAATTTAGTTAGAATTATACCACTAGAGTCCACCATTAAACACTAATAATAATGTAGGTCTCACTATCCATTAATACTTTAACTACCATTCTTGATAAGGATCCAAGTAGTGTGAGATCCATTTCCCAAGGAAAACCCAAATTGATGTTTGATCTTACTATTTTTTTTATGTAATTTTCAATTTCCCAAAGCAAACAAAAGATAAAAATAGATCCAACAACAAATATTGAATCTAAGCTAAAATGATGGAAGATCAAGGAATGGAGAATATGGAAAGGAATATAAATGTCATTGATGGAATAAGCAAAATGCACTCACACCATGCTAACAAGTATCCATGGCTAAACCTTCAACTAATCCACAAGCCTCAAAGTATTTCTTTACTTCATCCATGCTTGAACTAGCAATTGATGGAAATTACATACTTGAACTAGCAATTGATGGGAAAAGCAACCTAGAAAACTAGGAATTGGATACAAACCGGGGAAACAAATTTCTCAATCTTCTAATTCAGTCATCCACTAACTTGGAAAATGAGGAAAAATACTATTTATAGCTTGGGTGACTCGCCGAGGCAGAATGGGTTCGAAAAAGGCACCCGGCCGGGTGATTTACACCCTTTGAAATTCACCCGGCCTGGTGGGATTTTTCTGCAATGCGCGGCTTTCGTAAAATGGCCATAACTCCCTCCACCGGACTCCGATTGAGGCATGTAAGATGCTCACGCGAAGCTATTTTGAAGACGAAGACATTGGTTTCATTTTCAGAGTGTTTGGACATCATCTCGATAGGCCGAGCACTGATTGAAACCGGCTGTTGTTGTAAACTTTGACGCATGTCTTTCATGATCGTATCAATTCTCCCAATCTATTTTACTTTACCAATTTTGCATTAATTCTAGTGTAATCCCAAATGTCTCTATTTTTATGGGATAGAGGAAGTAGTTCTGTTAAATAAAACGACCAACTACTCTTTGACTCGATTAGTCAATTTAATTGGTCCCGAAAATAATAATTTTACTTTTATATTTTACTCTATCTCGAAAAATATTTGATTAACTTAACAAACAAATTATTTATTTAAAAAAAATAAATTTTTTAGTTAAGTTAATAAAAAATGTAGCAAAAATAAAAAAAAATGTAATAGAAGCAAAATTATAGTGTAGAAAACCAATTTAAGCAAAAATTAAAATGTTGATAATCAATTTAATTTACTAGCGAGTTAAATTTTAGTTGGTTACAATTTAATGGCTGTGTCATTTATGAGCTAAAATGACCAATTCATCATGTGTACAATTTAAGAAATAAGGAGGTTTTTGTTTACATTCTATGATTGTCTTCAATCATCAATGGGCATAGAGTCTCATTTTGCTATTTTGTGCACATCTCAAAATAGCAAAATAAGACTATTTTTTTATAAATAAATGAAGTATAATACAGAAAATATTTTTTCTGTTTGAGTTTAGTGTAAAATCTCTAATATTTTACTAAAATGGTTTAAATTTAACGTAAATTATTGGAGATTCTCTAATAACCAGATTTTTTTGGACCCTCCACTTATTTTACTTTTTTTTAACTTATCCACACCCAAAGTTCAGAATTTACACATTATCCCCCAAAAATTGGTTCGACAATTCGTCCTAACCGAACAGAGAAGTCGCCATTCTCAAGCAGTCCTCTTAAGACAAACATCATGTGTACAATTTAAGAAATAAGGAGGTTTTTGTTTACATTCTATGATTGTCTTCAATCATCAATGGGCATAGAGTCTCATTTTGCTATTTTGTGCACATCTCAAAATAGCAAAATAAGACTATTTTTTTATAAATAAATGAAGTATAATACAGAAAATATTTTTTCAGTTTGAGTTTAGTGTAAACAGTTAGGGTAAAATCTCTAATATTTTACTAAAATGGTTTAAATTTAACGTAAATTATTGGAGATTCTCTAATAACCAGATTTCTTTGGACCCTCCACTTATTTTACTTTTTTTTTAACTTATCCACACCCAAAGTTCAGAATTTACACATTATCCCCCAAAAATTATGTGATAATATTGTTTATAATGCCAACTATGTACATTAAAATACACAAGGTAAATAATATCCTATTTTTTACCCGAGAAACATTGTCATTAACAATTTTGTGACAGTTAATATATTAATACCACTATTTTAACAAAGTCTACTATATATTTATAATTTGATTTAAATTAAAGGAGTTTTGATATTCTAAAGTTCGATCTGTTTTAGTAACCAAAGAATGAATTTAAATAATACTAGTAAACGCCGAGGATTGACAACAGAAAACAATCTTTTATTAAGTTATGTACAACACACAATGCACAATCATATTCTTGTATGTACAAAATAGAAACAACTACTACTAGAACTCACTTCCATTGAAGTACTTGGCAAAGCAATCTTCTTTGCTGCAGTATTTGATCATCACTTTGTACACTTCAATCAATAATTTTGGGAACCGACTCCTGAAATATCTATCGAATCCTTCAGGTACCGCTCCGATTAGTTCCTGACATGAACACAACACCATTGATAAATGTTTCAGCCACAATTAAATAAGTAGCAACTTTCAAACACACTGCACTACCTGAATTTCTGCAGGAATCTCCCTGTAATGACTCAGCTTGTTACGCATTACTCGTAGCAAATCGCGAACGCTATGAAACCTGTATCGCCTATAATGACCGATATTATTAAGAAATGAAGGATCCAACTTTTCATTCCATCTTCCACCTAAAGCCAAAGCTCCTATATTCTCTAACGATTTCAAGAGATCCGACGGAACCTCTCTGTCTTCCAGTTCCACCCTATCACTCGTGTCACGGAGAAAGGAAAGCCGCATCTCAGGGCTCCAAAAAAGGGGATGGTTAAGCACATCGCTCGCCTTTGGCCTTTAAAATTGCAAGTTCAGATTATTTGTAAGAGTCACTATTGAGCAGTTACCATCAGTAAGAGGGAATGGAAAATCTACCTCATTTCAGAATTGGGATTTAGCAATTGCAAGAGTAGATCAACTGCTTCTGGGATATGATCCAGCAGGGAAAGATCAACTTTATTTTTTGCAATGTTGATATCGCGTTCCAAGCTGCTCCCAAAGGGATGTCTTCCACCGGTAATGCAGAAAAAGAAAACACAACCGAGGCTAAACAAATCGACTGCTCGTGTTTGACGCCCATGAAGAAGCAGCTCAGGTGCCTGCCATCCGGAACTTCCGCAGCCTGAAGCAGAATCAATGAAAAACTGATATTCCCATAATACTGACAGTATCTTCACATATTTTAGCCAATGCTGACCTAGCTTAGCATTTATACAGATTCATTTTCTATTAGTAACTACACTTTACTACTGCCTCCGCCATTTCAAAGTGACTCGTTTTCCTTTTTAGGGATGTCCCATTCAAAGTGACACGTTTTCAAAAAAAGGAAACATCACTATCTTGACTTTATTATCTCTCCACTTAACAAACAAAACAACACTACATAAAATAATGTGCCAAAAAAGAAATGCTTCACTTTACACTGCAATTCACAAACATGAATTGGCTCCCTCAATAATTAACAGCACTTCTTACCTGTACCGTGATTACTCAAGGTTGACAAGTCTCCAACAAGGTGCTTGCTGATGCCCATGTCTGAAACCTTTGCACACATAGATCTTTCATTTAATATCAACACATTTTGAGGTTTCAGGTCCCGATGAACGATTCCCAACTCATGTAAATGGGAAACTCCTGATATCATATCCCTGCATTTCACATGTGCGTCACAAAAAATAAGCAAGAATCCCCATACACAATCAGCTTTCTGTAAATGTATATTGTATTACTGACTTTTTCCCCAAAAACTAAAAAAGCAGAATAGTTATAACCTCATCAGTTTTAACAATAAAGGTGATGGATATCCATCTGAGTTCCACAAGTTAAACCCATGAATAAGGTCATCCATATAATCCAGACGGATTGAATACTCTGCTGCAACCTCAAAAGCCAAATTCTTCTCAAAAGTTGGATGAGTAGGGGACTTTAAGTGCATGACAATAAGATCATTTAAGCTGCAAGAACAGAGTTCTAACGCAAGATACACGAAATCTTGGTCTTGCTCTACTCCATACCATCTAATAATATTTGGATGACGATCAGACATAATAAGATTTTGAATTTCTTTAACGGCAATATCATTGTAAGCTCTCACAAGGCGCTTCACGGCTACTGGACGGCCTTCATAAATCCCCTCAAGAACAATGGTGCCATTACTACCTTTTGCAATCTCTTTGTTTGAAATAAATAATTTACCAACCATGCGTCCATCTTCATTGCAAGAAATTGGTCGGTTGAGATTCATCCAAAAGTTATTATCACTCCCAATATGCGTGTGTTGAACCTCATTGTCTTCCTTGTCTTGTTTTCCATCATTACTTCCGCTTTTTCCTGCTTTGCGAGATTTTTTCCTCTTTGAATGTACATTCGCATAACTCGTACCAGGGGCCTGCACAGCCAGTGCTTTTGGTCTAGAGACCACACTGTACTGGTACTTGTAGTAGACAAAACAGACTACAAGAGTGATAAAAATAAGAGCTTGGGATGTGCTTAATTTCCGATGAGGTGTTACAGATCCGTAATCTGAAAGGACCTCCACATCATGTGTACTACTTATGCCACCATTTTCATTGAATGCATCTGAAGGAAGAATACCCTCAATGTCCTTACTGTCATGTCCATCTACAAATATACCCCCATTGTTTTGCACAGGAAGAAGTTCCAGAACTTTTTCAACATTTGGCTGTGACGGAAGAACATCAGCTGTGGATGCTGTAAGCATCATATCATGATGAAGAGCCTTTGACGGCCCAGGGGCCAAGGACAAGGTTTCGAACGTATTCTCGTTACGGAAGCGAAAGACATGTGCCCTTGACTGGCACGGTAATGGCATCTTATAAGGAAGATCAGGCTCCAAAGATTCATCAGGAAGAGTATCAGTAAGTGACTTATCAACATCTTGACAAAGAAACGCAGCACCAATTTCAGCAACTGTCACGTTCCATAGGACTTTGTCTGAATTTGGAAGAAACGACGTCAATGTGTAATCTGTCCTTGTAACGTAAAGAGGTAGCTCGTTGGTCTTTATATTGGACTCAGTCTCAGATTCGTACTGTTTATTGACAGTGGCATTATAAGGAAATTCATTGAAACTTCTCTTATCGGTTGATGGAGAATCAGACATTCTGTATGCATGGATAACCTTTCCAGTCTTTGCATCAACTAAAAAAGCAGAGCTCTTTTTTGTACCAAGTACGATTCCTCCATCCTCTGCTATTTGAGGTGTAGAACTTATATACTCTTCAAGACTCTTCATAAGTTTCTAAAAGATATGCAAATCACATACATATTTAGAGGCAGAATGTTTTTAAAAGATTAAAGTCCATTTGTTCTAAACATATTGTTGTTTTACGATTTTGGTCCCAAAACATTATCTTTGATAGCTTTTAATTTGGTCCTCAACATTACGAATTGGTCTATTTTAGCCAAAAATTGATAGAGCCGTTAAATTTTAACGGTCATCTTAATTTTAACCCAATTAGTCAATTAAATTGGTCCTAAACTTAATAATTTTGCTATTATTTCAGTTTTTTAATTTTGCAACATATTTGCAAAATTACTGAATAAAAACAAAATTATAATGTGGAGGACCAAAATAACAAAAAATATAATCTCGATGACTAATTTAATTAACTAATAGTGTCAAAATTGAGTTCGCCGTTAAAATTTAACAACTTTGTCACTTTTTAGGCTAAAATGAACCAATTCGTTATGTTGAGGACTAGAAGCTACAAAACATAATGTTTTGGACCAAAATTGTAAAGCGACCATATGTTTAGGACTAAAAATAGACTTTAATCTTTCAAATATAAACAAATAACTGACATGGATTAAGATTAAAGATATGAAGAAAACAAAATAGACAACATAACATCACTTACATAGTAACACAGTACATCAATTAAATTAAGAAGTCAAGTACTCACATGCAATTTTGATTTCATTTTTTGTTGATAGCTAAACAACATTTAGTTTATAATAAAAACTTCCTTGGGATGAGAATATTTTTTGTTAGATACCATTTAAATGCAAGACCAAATAAGTTTCAGTGGCTAATTATTTTCAACAAAACAATATTGCCTACTAAAGCTAATTTACAAAATTCATAGATAATATCAAAATTAAGAGACTACAATCTTTTACATGTATGTGTCATCCTCTAGGACTGTTTTTGTTGTCGGATTATATAATTGAATTGCAATTTATGGGCGACCATAAATGATGGGTCATACCCCAATTTTGATACTCCCAGCCATGCATTGGTGTTCTCTTCAATGAGTTAAATCAAGTAACTTTCTATTTATCATGTGATACATCTGATGAATCCCACACTGGTTCCACATGAAAATGTGGAAGAACATATAAGTGAGAGTCAAGCATTTACCTTTGACCATGATTTTGGGTTATGCTAGAGCTTCCTAACTTATATGGTTATCAATTGAGTGCGGTGAACGTGGATCCGGACAGCCTACGGAAAGGGGATACCCGAAGGTGTTTGAATGGGGGATTGGATTGATAGGAACCCCACATCGGTTGCACATGAAAGTGAGAATAGGATATAAGAAGGAGTCAACCATTTACCTTTTAACCACGGGTTTAGGTTAAGTTGGAGCTCCCTATACATGCGTATCAATATCACAGTTATGATTCCTTTAAAATACATTTTACAATATTGGGACTTAGATAGACATTATAGAGTATAGACTATTGATATATGTAAACGAAAGGATTTTCTTCTTTTTTATGAGAGATAGTCCGCTATACCTTTTAACTTTTAAAGTCAAGGGGCCAAATAAATGAAGGAACTGAATCATTTGATTTCTTTGTGCTTTTTATCACAGAATTTTAATGCTCTCTCTCTGTCCCACTGCAAGTGATTAATATTCCTTTTTTGGTTGTTCCACTACAAGTGATCAATTTCCATTTTTGGCAAAAAAGAAACCCATTTAATTCCCCTACTTTATTCTCTCTCCTACTTTATTCACTCTTTCCCTCTCTACTTTATTCTCTCTCATACATTATTCACTCCCCACATAACTCAATAAATATCATTTTTCTCAAATCTTGTGCCCAAAAGAAATCCATCACTTGTAGTGGGAGTGTGGGACGGAGGAAGTATAGAGAATCAATACAGTAATCGTACATCATTGAAATGTTAGAGAGTCAACTAAACAACATAAGAGGAAGACCATTAAGGCCAGCAATTCTAGTAAACACAATTTAACTCAACCTCAATACTGATCATTATAACTTAACTCAGACTAGTATGATATTATCTCCCTACCAATATAAAGATACAAAATTCGATATTTGAATTACATTGATGTCCATGGAGTTTCCTGTGCCTAGAATTCAGTTTTAAGTGACACAAAATATTGACACAGACTTTTCCATCTTTAAAGTGAAATGTAAACACACAAACTTCAAAATCTAAGCTACTAATGATTTGGCATGGTAAAGATTTCCATTATACAAATATACTTAATGATATAAGTTTAAAACAGGGCTAATCTAAGATGATTAATGATCTGGTTAAGAATCAAGCTCAATGTCTAGCAAGCTAAATATATTTAAAATGAACAAGCTCTAGCTTGGTTGTCAAACTGAAAGGAACTGTTTTTGAGCTATTCACTGTTCAACTGGGCTCAGTTCACTGACAGCACTAAGTAGTATGTTTAACCTTGCACCAAAGTAATGCATCAAAGTTCCAGTTATTCTAATGAATAGGTATGAAGAATGTGGAAAAATAGATAAATACCAGTTTGCCAAGGCTGTTGTGAGCGTATAATTCCCAATCATCTCCACAATCAATAAAGTAATTACTTTCAATTCCAGATGCATTTTCCTTATCATTAACAGGAGCCTGATATGATGAGTAAATTTTTGGGCCTGACGAAAATGACCAAAGTGGTTTCAGGGAACCAACATCCAATAGATAAATAGTACCATCCAAGGCAGCCACTAATGCAGTATCAGGCACTCTGAGCCAGAAAAAAAAATAATAAACGAGAATGAATAATTGAATTTCCCACAAATTATCAACAAAATGTAAGTTTTCAAAACAAAAATCGAATCTCAGACTGCCTAATTTCTTGTAAATACAATTTTTTCTTAAGAAAAGGGAAAAAAAAAGAGGCGAACTCACTTGGTAGCATCGGACATCAAAACACGGCGGCCGGCAGCTTGGAAAGCAGCGCCGTAACGATTGAGTCCCCATGGAGAGTTGGGAGAAGCAAGCGCGGAATCGTACAACAAAAATAAATCAAACAACGAAACCAGAAAAAAGCGGAGTTTCATCTCGTATCGGATCATAGGCATTTCTACACACAAATATGTACATAAATAAATCGAGAAAGTGATTAGATAGAGGAACAGAATGGATGAGAAATCGAAGGGGAAACGAAGATTCGAAGAGTGAATAGGAGATGATCAAAGAAGGAGGGATTTCTTGGTAGCTTCGTCTTCCTCGTTTCGACGCCAAATGCATCATTCCCGACGCCAACTTGTTTTTCTTTCCATTTCAGTCTCCATAGTCAAACTACGACTTTTATACGTTCAATTATACTCTACTAGTCTTATTCGTTTTTTAAATGTCATAATTAAATTGAATAATTTCTATTTCAATAAAAAAAATATTTAATAACTCTTATTTCATTTTATCACCAAAATTAAAATTTCTTTTCTCGTATATTTTATTCTCTTTATTTAATTTATTCAATACAGTTTCTTAAATCTCCATGTCTAAAAGTTTTGTCCTAATTTAATTGGGACGAAGAGATTACTAATATTTAATGAAAAATTATATTCATCCGTCTCACAAGAATATACACTCTTTCCTTTTTAATCCGTCTCACAAGAATATGGACTTTCTAATTTTGGAAAATCTTTTTTCTCAGGTGACTCATTCTCCACTAGCAATACTTTAATTACTTTTTATCTCTACATTTCTTTTACTTAACAATATTACATTAAAACTCGTGTCGAACCTAAAGTACATATTCTTTGGGGACAGAGGGAGTAGATGGACAATATCAATTTGTAATGCAAAACTGTAGAATTAAGAGGGATAGTTAAAAATGATTAAGATATTATTAGTGAAAAATGAGATTCATTTCAAACGGAAAAAATACTATTTTTTATGGTTAATAGCAAAAAAAAACTCTCTCCGTCCCCTAAAAATAGAAATATTTGAATCGGCACAGGTTTTAATATGAAATTGGTAAAGTAAGAGAGTCCAGAGACTTTGTCCTAGCGGCAACGAGTTTAAATATTATTGTATGAGTTTTTAAAATAAATAAATAAATAAATTGGTAAAGTAAGAGAAGTAGACAGAAAATTGTGATAGTGGAAAATGAGTTTCACCTCATTAGGGAGAAAGAAATTTCCTAAAACGAAAAGTTTTTATTTTTAGGTGACAGACCTAAAAGGAAAGAATTTATATTTTTAGGAGACCAGGGGAGTACATCAACATTTAGTTAGTTTAGGTTTTTATCACAAATTTTAAATGTGGCAAACAAATACACCAACTTTGACCCTGTAGTAAATTTACTCTGATTAAATTTTCTGACGATATTGATCCTACGTGGCGATCAGGATGTCTACATTATCATTGTCAGTTCCATCTATTTATAGGACGAACTTATAATGTTATATAAAACGACAAATAGGAATCAATGTTTATGGTTCTGAGTCTGTAGTTTTGATTAAAACCACACCTATATATAATCCAACGACATATTGATACACTTTTTATTAACACTAAAATCAAATGTTAGTATGGCTAAAGGTTAATGTACCAGTATAGCTAATGTTGGTACCTGTATATCGAACACGAAAAATAACTTTACAATCCGTCAACCACATACTCGCTCCATTCCATATTAATAGAGACATATCTTTCTGGCATGAAGATAAAGTAAAATGGATGAAGAGAAAATAAAGTAAGAGAATTTTAAAAATATGAGATAGAGTGTATTGTTTTTTTTTATCAAATATAGAAATGAATCTATTATGTTGGAACGTCCCAAAAAGGAATACGACTCTATTAATATGGAAGGGATGAAATACTTAACTTCATATAGTACTATTTAGAAAAACATGATTTTGGGTTTGATTTAATTAAATGAGGCAATCGATCAAATTAAACAAGAAAAACGTTATAAAGCAAATAAATATGGTTTTGAATTCAGATAAACAAAGAGAATTTTAGGAATAAAATTTCACAAAGTTCATAAAATAATAATTATATATCCAAAACATGATTACAAGTTACTAGAACGAGTCACACAAATATTCTCGTATCTAGAGTGTCATGCCCGCATTTTCTAAGGATAGAAAACACGGTGGATCGCGACTTGGGGATGATTAAAGAAGAGGGAAAGAAAGGGGAAAACAACAAAACTCGATCAAAGCGCGAAATAAATAGGAATAGCTCGAATAAAATTAGAGTATCATTTCAACAATCAACAACTCGAAACGAATATTATTTCAACAATACTTGAAATCAAAAGAAACAACATTCAGCGGAAGCATTCGAGAGAAGAATAATACTATGTATGAAGACATAATATATTCGGAACATTTAAAAGCAAACACAAATCTTCACCAGCTCTGCTCAACACCCACCGCGCTCGTCACAGCTCAACCTGCACATAGGGAAAACACATGCAGGGCTGAATACTTTATGTACTCAGTGAACAAATGTCAAAATAATTTTATAAAACAACACTTATGCCATGCCACCATTGAGTGACATCGGGGTTTTAACTTGGAAAAGGCCCGAGACACTAAAAATATCTCAAACACAAACTTTCAACTCATCCTCAAATCCTTTTCCTCATCATTTCAGAAACACAACCTTTTCTCCTTGAGTTATTTAAGAAACTGTCATATCTGTTCTTTAGGGTGCCGTGAAAGGTGGCCACTTTCCACGAGCACGAAAATCGGCCAACCCGTTCGATGACTCATAGTCCTCATCATGTACACTAGTTCGAGTAGGGACGCACCCTTGCTAGGACCCGAATTCGATTAAACTCATAGTAGGGACTCACTCCCCACTAAACAATCCTCAACATCATCATCTCAACAACCTCAACAGCATGTGAAACGAGAATATGGCCACAAACTCGATCACAGGACCTGCCGACCCAAAAGACGGCTCACGATCTCCAATGGTGTACATTAACGATCCCCAATCGGCAGCATCACCTATCTCTCTCTTCTCTCTTTCTTCCCAATTTCTTCCCAAATTCACAGAACCTATTCTCTTTCTCACAGCAAGCACCCCAAATCAGTTTCCTGTCCTCTCCTCAATTCGGCCTCGCTCCTCATTCTCAAATCAGCGGAGCTCTCGGAGCAATTACCGCCGCCGTCTACGGTGAGCGCCAGCCACCATCCTTCTCCATCTCACTCTCTTCTCGCTCTCTCCGTCTGCTGTCTCCAATCTGAACTCCGTCATCACCGTCGGCGAGCTCCAAGGCTCAGCTCTCCGCCTATCTTCTTCTCTCATCGCCGCTGCCAATCCGCTGCAGCCTCTGCCCGAATCACGATGGCTTCAGCGCCGCCCCGTCGCTGTTCGATCCGAGAAATTTCTCCTCCGTCAATCATTGCCGCTGAACTGACGTTACTGCTCCGTCCAGCCGGCAGTCTTCCTCCGGCCGCCGCTGCCTCGCTCTCTTGCCGTGGAAATTCTCATCACCGCTCGTCCTTTCACCCACCATAAACAAATACGCTTCGCAGCCTCGTTCGGCTACTGCCGCTGTTCGGAATTTTCGTGGGCAACAATTCCGTCAAAGACTTATTCTTCTTCCCCTCCCAAACTCTCTCTTCCTCCTCTAATTCTCGATTTCTTGGTATTGAATTTATGTGCAGAAAGATCGTGGAATTGAGGAAGACATACATGCATAAAAACTGTTAATCTCTAATTGTTGAGATTTTGCAGGGTGTTGGAGTGATTTACGGTAACAGTTTTTGTGTTGACAAAAAGACTGACTTGGTCGGAAATGATATGGGCTCGTGGGTTTTCTCAAGAAGAAAGGAATTGGACTTGTGAAAGAATAAAAAGAATTGCACTTGATACAAATAAAGAAAAAAATACAAATAAAGAAAAAAAGATTCTAGCCGAAATTCAATAATAAAAATTCTAGTTCATTCCATCAAACATCGAAAGGAATCGAAGGCAAAAATTCTCGGCTACACACTTGACGTTCTGTCAAAGGAAAAAATTCTCGGCTACACACTCACGTTCTGTCAAAACAAATTAAAAGGATTAAAAAGTCGGGGTGTTATGTAGAGTTCCCAAGGAAGATAGATGAAGTGATGAATGAAGTAGAAATAAATTAAACTCTTAGATCGATAGAGGAAGTAGATTACTTAGTTAAGGTCGTTAATCAAAAGCTAGTAACACCAAATAGATTATAACACCCTTAAAAAGCTCTCACTCTTAAGTTTATCCTTTAGGGATATTAACTATATCAATTCCGATCTAATATTTGGATTATCTCTCGATTCACTCTAGTACTATTAGTTCATACATTCGTTGTTTGTTACACAACCATAAACATTATCGCATAGAACTGAACAAAGTAAATGAAATATTTGGATATCAAAACTAAAATTTATATAATTATGAAGTGTTACTCCTAATCTCTATAATTTATAGCACTCCCTCCGTCCCACTAAAGATGACCCACTTTCTTTTTTTATTTTGTCACAACCAAAATGACCTATTATTAAAAATGGAAAAACATTTATCTCTACTTTATTCCTTCTCTCCTACTTACTCTCTCCACTTAACGCACAAAATAAAGTAACATAAAAACCCGTGCCGCCCAAGGAAGGGGTCATCTTCCTTGGGATGGAGGGAGTACAATTTAGTTATCCATAGACAAAGTTACAGAAATTATACTAAAAAGTCTAGACATTAAAATAATAACTAGATAACACCGAATAGTAGAATCTTGAAGCTTTTCTCCGTATTCTCTCTTGTCTTGATCTAACTTCAATGGTGGATGAATGATTATGGTCTATGGAGTGATTTGATGGAATGGTAGTGTAAATATGTGGAATTGGGAGATGAATGGATCTGGATCCCCCGCTGAGCTAAAAACCACAGCAGGGGATGCTGTGCTCTAATACACACATATTTTTTTCATAAAAAAAATATTAAAATATTAAGTTTATTTTATATAAAATAATATCTTGTTTGTTACAGCATCCCCTACTGTGGCTTTGAGCACAACAGGGAATCCAAACCCGAGATGAATTCTATACCTCTTCATTGATGCATTATAGAAAGTATTTATAAACTTGCAGGCTCATTCTTTGACTTCGTAACATTTTCAACTCCAAAACGCAAGAATTGACTCGAATTAGGGTTACTCTTATTCGCTGCACGATCTTAGTGGACTGCTGACATTCTCCATGGCGTGCTCGGCGGACCGCTAACCCATTTTCGATGGACTGCTGGGCAAGCGTTTAGCTTAGACTATTTTTGCAATGGGCCGTTAGACTTTCGATATCCGTTGAATCGGTATGTTGGTGCAGTTACTTAATTTTCAACTTTTTGTACCTTTTTCTGACATTTCTCACAAAACACGTCAAAATACCAAAATACATAAAGCATATTCCCCCTGTCCCACAAAAATATGCACTTTTGGTTTGACATGAGTTTTAATGCACAATTAATAATGTAGGAGAAAAGTAGAAAGAAACAGTAATTAAAGTATTGTTAATGAAGAATGAGGCTCACCTCATTAGAGAGAAGATAATTTCCAAATTTAGAAAGTGCATATTTTTATGGGACAGACTAAAAAGGAAATAGTGCATATTCTTGTGGGACGAAGGAGTACAATTTAGCAACATAAATCACATGCATAACATTTAAAACAAGCCAAAACTAGGTCTTAAAAGCATACAAAATCCTTGTTGATAACCTCTTAATGTGAATCACATTTGCATGGTTTTCCCCCACCCTTTTAAGTATTTTATAAACTCATTATGCTGTAAGTTTGCTTTTGTAAGTAGTAACTGAAAACAAAATGGACGAAGTTCAGAAGGTAGTCAGATACACAGTAATCAACTTAGAAAGATGATATCCAAATGCTCTTAAAGAGTAAGAATTGTCTTCTTAAAAAAAATTTCGCATGGGTATCTTGCACGTCTGGACTGGGGTTCGACAAAAAAAATTATGACCATTTTACAAAAACTGCGTACGACCAAAACTTTTACCAGGTCGGTGATTTGAGAGGACAAAATTTACCACCCGACATGGTAGAATTCCATTTAGCCACCTGGTCATGTGAAAATCAGGCCAAACGCGATGTAGCATGTTTTAAGTCCGATTCATTCCCCACTTCAAATATAACTTAAACCCTAACACATCTTAATCTTCTCCACACCTAGATGTTTGTTAGGCAGCTGCAAGACCATCTTAGTCCGACGGCGAACCAAGAATGATCCTCTACTACAACAACTCAAGAACTAAGCCACGTGTGCTTCCACACCAATGAAAGTACTCCCTCCGTTTTGCGTTAATAGAGACGTTTCATTTTCTGCACTCATATTAAAATAATAATAACAAATTGTTAAAGTAGAGAAAAAATAAAGTAAGAGAGAGAATAATAAGAAAAAAGTCTCCATACATTATTTTCTCTATCTTACTTTACTATTTCTTGACTTTAACTATTTATTACTCCCCCCGTTCCATGTTAATAGAGTCATTTTTCTATTTCGGGAAGTTACAAGTTAATTGAGTCATTTCTATTTTTGGTAAAAAGTAATTCATCTCTCTTACTTTATCCTCTCTTCATCTCTCTTACTTTATTCTCTCTTACTTTTTGACCATCCATTTAACACAGTATTCTTAAACTTCGTGTCGAAAAGAAATGCCTCTATTAACAAAGAACGAAGTGCAGAAAAGTAAATGTGACAGTTAATGCGGGACGGATGTAGTATTATTTTTTTAAAACAAGTGCAGAAAACGAAACGCGTCTATTATGACGTAACAGATGGAGTATGAGTTAAGCTCATAATTCACCATCTTTAGGGCCTGTTCACTACATTAGATATAGCCAGTTTTTGCTTCATTTCTGGTCATAAACTGGTGTTCACTATGCTTCATATAAATGAGGATGGCCCTACAATTTAGTAAGGCCCGCACTGTTGCAGATATAAATAAGGCAGCTTCATTTATTGACAAAAGGGTGCTAATTAAAGCAGCATCGTAAACCGTGTCAAGAATTGGATGGAAAAAGTCAAATGTGCCCCTGAGGTTCTTGTTTTTCACTCCTAATTTGAAATCACGTTAGGGGCAAACCTGTCACAACACTTTGAAAAGACAGCTTAAAAAAAATTGCAAAATCCACTTCCTCAAAACTGAAGCCCAATTCGTAGTCACTGAACGCCCATTTAGTTTGTGAATTGTGTGGGCCCAGCAAACACATTTTCAATTTCGTGAGAACCCACCTCTAACCCACATAGTGAACAGGCCCTTAATCTTATTTTTCTTTTATTTGATTATCTTTTACATCAAGAAGAAGATTCGTCCTTTGAAATGGATTAAAACCATATAGCATAAATAAAATTACTGAAAATGTAAACTTGCGCTACTGAATCACTAATTGTAGTGAAAATCGGAAGAAACGCACCGCAATCTACAAACTGGCCGCCGTGTTTGTAGCTTGCTGAGGCAAATTATCAATCCCTACAACCTCACTTATGGACGAAACTACGTCGTATCCGCCTATCGAGCCCTCCAATTTCGACCTTATTGTGGTCGGCACCGGCCTCCCCGAATCCATCATCGCCGCCGCTTCCTCCGCCGCCGGAAAGACCGTCCTCCACCTCGATCCCAATCCCTTCTACGGCACTCACTCGGCTTCGCTCCCCCTCGACGACTTCATCTCCTTCCTTCGATCCCAATCTCAATCTCCATCTCCATCTCCATCTCCATCTCCATCTCAACCTCCTCTTCAAACCTCCGATGATGACTCTTCTGTCCCTCTTGGAACTCGCCGCCTCTACTCCGACCTCGAAATCAAATCACTCTCCTCCGAGCCACTCGACAATTCCAGAAAATTCAGCCTCGACTTGGTGGCCCCTCGCGCATTCCTCTGCGCTGATTCCATGATCGAATTGATTTTAAAGACGGGAATCAATCAGTACATGGAGTTCAAGAGTGTGGATGCGAGCTTCGTCAGCAGCGGAGAGGGAAAATTGGAGAGTGTGCCTGATTCCCGGAGCGCAATTTTTAAGAGTCGGAGCTTGCTGGGGCCGGAGAAGTATCAGTTGATGAACTTCTTTAAGCACGTGCAGGGAATTTTCGAGGAGGATTTGGAGATTCCATTTGTGGAGTTCTTAACCAAAAGGGGTTTGTCGCAGAAGCTCAAATCGTATACATCAATTCCTCAATCATCTCTTTATTTTTCCACTTTTACTAATGGATTCTCTATTTATGGTCAAGTTTTTGAAACTATATGGTGTACTTATTTTCTTAATGTGTATGTTTATTTTGATTGCTCTGATTATAGGCAAAATTGTACCCTCAATTAACTGCCCGGATTTGTTTTTGATATTCTCACCTCTTTCTAAATTGTTATGTTTTACGGCATTGCTTGATATAGGTAGTGGATTCTACTCTGCAGTCTTCATGTCACAAGAAAGTTCTGCTTTATTAGTTCAACCAAATCCAAAACATCACGTAGTGGTGAAGTTTGATTGTGATTGTTTTGCTTAAGAACAGGATAGGTTTGATAAGTCTTTATCAGCCGTTCAGAATTCCCTCTGTTGGTTACTGATTTATTCATATGCACATATGTTTCTTAGCATTTGACAATTGCATTGCTACATATTGGTTTGTAGTCTTCTTAACTTGCCATAACTTTGTCCAGGATTATATTGTACACTATAGCCTGGGCTGATCATGATCAGGAAAACTTGGAGTTGTGTAAAGATGTTATCAGTACTAAGAGTGGGATAAATCGTCTCACTCTTTACCACTCATCCATTGGAAGGTCGGTTCTTGCCTTTTCGCTTATGGCTTTCAAGAGTAATCTTGCAATCATAGAAGAACAGTTCATATTCCAGAAAGCTAATTATTGTGTAAACTTTTTCTTACCTCATGACAGAATCATTAAATCTGAATATGGTATAAAGCATACGTCAAATAGTAAGACAAAGAGTTAGTGCTTGACATCTTGTTGCAGTGGTAGCGATGCTGCTGCAAAATATTTTGTTGTTTACCACTTTGTGCTTTTGCCTTTTTGTAGGAATTTAATGTGCAAGCAGTTTAAAGTGCAACAGTTGTATTTATGGCATGGTAGATGATCTAGCTAGTTCACTTAACCTGTCATTCATTGTCAAGTTGTAGATAAGTGTCTGATATTTGGTCTTATTAACTCAGCCTAAGATTCTGGATGTTTAGTCGAGAAATTTGTTTCTTTAGAAGGCTGTAAATTCCCTAGTGGACCTTGTAATCTTACCCATATTGTTCAAGCAGATTCCATCTTCCTAAATTATAATTTATGAACGTGTCTTTTGTTATTCCAGTTGTAGGCATTGGCAATTAGGTACAGGGAAAATCAAAAGGTAGCTATTTTCAATCTGCAGCGCACTTCAGATGTTTTTCCATATGAAAATTCTGAAATGTAGAGAAAGTGGGTTCTGTAGAGTGCAGACTATAATATATATAGTCAAGTCCTCAAGATATAAACAGGCTAACTTGCCATGTCGTGCATTCCTGAGAACATATGTAAATGATCTTTTCCCATGACACAAACCCTTTGCATGTGGGATAACTATTGTTTGAAGGCTAATGTCTCCTTTAAAAATTGCCATCTGACATTGTTTAGAGTTCTTGCTGAGCATCCATCAAGTAGTTGTTTGAACTGCTTTGAAATAGAACTTGATACTTGATAGTAAGAGAACTTGATACTTGATAGTAAGACAAGCCCTTTTTATGCCAGACCTCGTGTTCGTTTTACAGTGTCTTTGGCTGCATTGTTGTTTTGCATTTAATTTCATGCCCAAAGAAGATCTGATTTCCACCTCTCCATTTGCTATATTCTTATTTCAGTGCCCTGTCTGCCCCTCTTAATTATCATTCTTTTTCCAAATCTCTGGGTAGTTCTTTTCTTTCTGACGTCTTGTCATCATTCAATAAACAACCAGATCGCGTAATTAGCGAATTAATTGGTAGTCACTATATATACTCATTATATGTACTGAGTGAGTTAGGGTGCGTCTTTACCAATATAAGCTAACTATTAGGCTACTTTGCAACTAACTTCAGATGATGTAGTTAAAATAAGCATTAGCTCAAAGAATCAAAGGATGTGAAGGCCTTAATTGGACAGTTTTTGCTCGACCTTTTTAGGTTTCCTAATGCAAATGGTGCCGTAATATACCCCATTTATGGCCAAGGGGAACTTTCTCAAGCTTTTTGTCGTCGTGCTGCTGTCAAGGGGTGCATTTATGTAAGTATAGTTACCTCTGTTTGTCTTAGTTGATTGTTGCCATTTGGTATGCGTTTTCTTCTGTTGCTTGCTGATATTTTCTATGTGCAGACTGTCTCTATCTTTGCCGTATTTTCTGATTCTGTTATTTGCAGCAAAATCTTTTGTGCACTAGCTAGTCTAGCTTTTATTTGGTGCATTTTTTATTATGTTGCATGATATTGGATACTTGAATACTTTCTCTGCTCATTTGGTGGTGTACTGATACGAACCCCACGTCAGAGCCGGCCGCGGGAAGGCAAACACCGACGGCGACAGCGGTGGAACCAACGCCGAGCACCGCGTCGTCGGGGGAGAAAGACATGCACACGTCGATCGCGACGACCAAGGCGAAGAGGAACCGGCGTCCGCCCGATTTGTTCGGGGATTACGTCCCGAAGTAGTTAGGAGTATTAATTTCCTTTTTTTATCTTATCCTTTTATTTTTGGTAATTAGTTTATTTTTGGTTAATTATTTATTTTGGGTTTTCTTTGTGGTTCTTTCCCGAGATGCGTTAGGATTAGGAGTCGAACCACCCTAGGGTCCTTAGTCTATAAATAGGGCTATGTTCATTAATTCATTCATCAATAAAAATTACATCTATTTGCCCACAAGGAACGAGTTCTTCCTATAAACTCTAGCTTGCCGCTGCCCGACGGAGAGCCTCCTCGCACAGCCACCGCTAGCATCACCGCCGATCCCTCTCCACGGGACGCCGGAAAAATCTTGGATCGCCGAGCCATCGAGCTGCCGATCATCGTTGAGGAGCGAGTCCTTAACATCACCGCCGCAATGGCCTTGGTTTTGGAGTGGACAGATGCTCCGTATGAGCGCGGGCCTCAACCGGCCCTTTCAGCGACACAACGTCGGCCTTGGCAGAACCGTGAGGGCCGAGGCCAACCTATTACCTCGGCAGGCCCAACGTCAGGAGCGGGCCCAGCCACGGGGGGCCAGACAGCGGGCCCAGTCAGCCGCGGTGGGGAAAGGCTGCGACCCGGCGCCATTCGGGTATCCCAAGCCGAAAAGACGGAGCGCGCCCGTTTGGGTTTGTGTTATTATTGCCCCGAAAAGTGGATCGTCGGACATGTGTGCAAACAAAGACTACTATGCTACGCCGAGGACGAAGCAGAGGAGGATGAGGAGGCGGATGGATTTTCGGGTGAGGAGACGGTACCAACAGACGTGTCGCATGTTCACGCAATGGATGGGGGTCGTCGATCTCGGCCGATTAAAGTCGTGGGGGTCATACACGATCGTGAGGTGTGTGTCTTAATTGACACAGGGAGCGACCGGGATTTTCTCCACCCGAAGATTGCAGAATCATTGCACTTGCCGCTATCGCCTATTCGACCATTCAAGGTGATTGTGGGTAACGGGGCGGCCCTTCTTTGCACACACGTCTCCAGACAGACTAAATTGGAGGTGCAGGGCACGGTTTTTATGGTGGATCTCCATATTCTACCTATTCACGGGCCAGATGTGATTCTAGGAATGGACTGGCTGGAATCGTTGGGGAAAGTGACCGCAGATTTTGCGGGCAAGACATTGGAATTCGTGCACGGGGAGAACCGTATTAAGTTGACGGGGGTTACGCCACCCGCCCGCAAGATAGATGGCGCCTCACTGGCAGCTTTGATGTCCCCTTCAGGAGGTTTGGAGGTATATGAGATCATGCTCTTGGATCCAGAACCAACCACTACCCTGCCCGAGAACCGAGAGGAATTCCCGGCGGATCTGGCGCCACCCATAGCTGCGGTTCTAGAATCTTACAGGCCGGTTTTTAGCATGCCGGCCGGGATGCCACCATCACGCCCTTATGATCACCGCATACATCTGCTGCCGGGCACGAAACCGATCAATGTCAGGCCGTACCGCTACCCCTATTTTCAAAAGAACGAGATAGAGCGCCAGGTCAAGGATATGTTAGATCAAGGGATTATTCAGAGAAGCAACAGTCCATTCTCTTCCCCAGTACTGCTGATTCGTAAGAAAGATGGATCTTTTCGCTTCTGCATTGATTATCGTGCGCTGAACACGGCCACTGTACCGGACCATTTTCCAATACCCACGGCGGATGAGCTTTTTGATGAATTGGGAAAGGCCAGGGTGTTTACGAAACTAGATTTGCGGTCAGGAGGAAGATGTATTCAAAACGGCCTTTCGAACACATGACGGCCATTTTGAGTTCTTGGTAATGCCTTTTGGGTTAACAAATGCCCCATCGACCTTTCAGGCAGCAATGAACGCAATTTTTCAGCCGATGTTAAGAAGGTTCGTCATTGTTTTCTTCGATGACATACTGGTCTATAGCCCGACACCGGCAGAGCATGGGGAGCATTTGTCCGCCGTATTGAAAGTTTTACAACAAAATAGTTTCTTCGTCAAATTGCCCAAGTGCTCTTTCTGCAGTTCCACCGTGGAATATTTGGGACACTTGATCAGTAACGGTTCTCTTATGGCCGACCCCAATAAAATTAGTGCGATGACAGCTTGGCCGAAGCCGAAGAATGTTAAGCAACTCCGGGGGTTCTTGGGGCTCACCGGGTATTACCGTCGATTCGTGGCAGGATACGCACTGATTGCATCACCATTGACCGATATGTTGAAGAAGGACGCCTTTGTATGGACCCCGGAGGCAGACTCTAGTTTCGTGGATCTGAAGGGAGCCATGACGACAGCCCCGGTACTTCGCCTACCTGATTTTGAGAAGACCTTCTGCGTCGAGACGGACGCCTCGGATACGGGCATTGGCGCAGTATTACTACAGGAAACTCACCCAATTGCCTTCTTTAGCAAGAAACTTGGGCCTCGCCGCCGAGTCGCTTCTACTTATCACAAAGAATTGTACGCGATTGTCGAGGCGGTACAAAAATGGCGTCAGTATCTCCTGGGAAGAGAGTTCATTATTAGGAGTGATCAAAAGAGTTTAAAAGAACTGCTCCAGCAGATAGTGCAGACGCCGGAGCAACAGCTATATGTGCGTAAGCTCATGGGATATAAGTTCGTCATCGAGTATAAAAAGGGAATCACGAACCGCGCAGCCGACGCACTGTCACGGCGCGAGGCAGACGAACCTTCCGACGGCGCGCACGCAGTAGCGCCCCCGGACGCCGACGACGAGCCAGGGGCAGCGCGCAACGGCGAACTCCTGGCAGCCGCGGCACACCCTATCCCGCAGCTGCTAGAGTTACTTCGGCGGGAAACCGCGACGTCCCCAGAAATGCGAGAGATCATGGGCGACATCAAGGAAGGTCGGGCCCCACCTCATTTGACCTTAGTAGACGGCCTGGTGTACTACAACCGGCGCTTATTTGTGAGCTCACGGTCGTCAGCAAGGACGCCGATTTTGACGGAATATCATTGCTCGCAATCGGCGGGTCACCCAGGGTTCGAGCGTACGTTGCGCCGCGTGACTGCCGATTTTTACTGGCCCAACATGAAGAAAGAAGTTAAGAGGTTTGTGGAAGCGTGCATCGTGTGCCAGACGACGAAATACTCGACCCAAAAGCCGGCCGGATTGCTACAGCCCCTGCCAATTCCATCCCAAGTGTGGGAAGACGTGTCCATGGACTTTATTACGGGCTTACCTCACTCGCGGGGCTACACGGTAATAATGGTGGTTGTAGACCGCTTGTCAAAGTACGCACATTTTGCTCCGTTGCCAACGAGGTTTGATGCGTTACGCGTGGCTCAATTATTCATCAATACGGTCGTGCGCCACCACGGTTTTCCAAAAACCTTGGTCTCCGACAGGGACTCAGTATTCTTAAACCTGTGTTGGAAGGAATTAATGCGGCTTAGTGGCACGAAGTTGAATTTCTCAACGGCTTACCACCCCCAGTCGGATGGTCAGACGGAAGTGCGAAAAAGAGGATTGGAACAGTACTTGCGCGCGTTCACGGCCGATCGGCCATCCAAATGGGCGAATTTTCTTCCTTGGGCTGAGCTTGCTCTCAATTGTTTTCATCATACAGGCTTGGGAATGTCTCCCTATAAAGCGCTCTATGGACGGGAGCCGCCAAACTTGATTTATGCGGCCCCTTCACGGGCAACGCCTCCAGAAGCGGCGGATTTGATCCGCCAACGAGGGGAGCTGTTGGTGGAGTTACGGCAGAATTTAGAGCGCGCCCAGCAGCGTATGCGCGAGTCAGCCAACAAACACCGTCGCCATGTGGAGTTCGAAGTGGGTGACTTGGTTCTTTTGAAACTCCAACCTTATAGGCAGCATTCGGTGGCTCGCCCTCAGTCCGCCAAACTAGCGCGACGTTACTACGGGCCATTTGAGGTGCTGGAACGGATTGGACCGGTCGCGTATCGCTTGCGGCTACCGGAGGGGAGTAGGATTCACAACGTCTTCCACGTAAGCCTCCTTTGCGAATTCGTGGCTCGCGGCAACGCAGGGTTAGCGCTGCCGACGGAGTTCTGTGGGGACATGCCGGTGGTTTATCCGGTTCGGGTATTGGATAAACAGGTTTTATGGCACGACGAAAGACCCATGGAGCATGTGTTGGTTCGCTGGTCCGATGGAACCGATTCTCCTACGTGGGAGCCTCTTGAACTGGTGCAGCGGAAATTTCCAAATGTGCTCCTTGAGGACAAGGAGGTTGCTATGGAGGGGGGAGTTGATACGAACCCCACGTCAGAGCCGGCCGCGGGAAGGCAAACACCGACGGCGACAGCGGTGGAACCAACGCCGAGCACCGCGTCGTCGGGGGAGAAAGACATGCACACGTCGATCGCGACGACCAAGGCGAAGAGGAACCGGCGTCCGCCCGATTTGTTCGGGGATTACGTCCCGAAGTAGTTAGGAGTATTAATTTCCTTTTTTTATCTTATCCTTTTATTTTTGGTAATTAGTTTATTTTTGGTTAATTATTTATTTCGGGTTTTCTTTGTGGTTCTTTCCCGAGATGCGTTAGGATTAGGAGTCGAACCGCCCTAGGGTCCTTAGTCTATAAATAGGGCTATGTTCATTAATTCATTCATCAATAAAAATTACATCTATTTGCCCACAAGGAACGAGTTCTTCCTATAAACTCTAGCTTGCCGCTGCCCGACGGAGAGCCTCCGCGCACAGCCGCCGCTAGCATCACCGCCGATCCCTCTCCACGGGACGCCGGAAAAATCTTGGATCTCCGAGCCATCGAGCCGCCGATCATCGTTGAGGAGCGAGTCCTTAACATGTACAAAGGTAGAAGACTTGAGGTAGAAGACTGACACGCATAAGAGTTTGTCGAATTGGTAATGTTGGATAGTATTGATGGAGCGGTAAAAGTTAATCTAAGTTACATGTGATTTATCATTTATCCCTATAAAGTTATTTTGTATTCTAAGTTTCCTTCAAAGGCTTGACAAACAATGGCACAGTTTTTGGCTTTTAGAAGTCTTGCTATTTTTTCTCCACACATCTGTTATTCTCAGCTATAGCTGTCCTCAAGCTAATTTTAGGTCCTCTGATTGCCAATTTATGAGCCATGTTTCCATGAGATTCTTCGTTCACTGCAGTGTAGTTTGAATTTTCTAAATCAAGTGAGTTCTGAGATGCTGCTATTTACTCAAATTTTACTAAAACAGCTATCTGTATATTGCCATTTTCTTTTTTGGCATATGTCCCTTAATCTTCAGAAGGTTTTGTTGTTTTATTTTCAAGAACCCCATTTTACTTTTATCAGGATTTATGTTGAAGTTGAAGTAAAATTGCAATTCATGAACAATTCCTTTATTTTCTTACACTATTGAGTCAGCGACCAATGTTAGACCTTTTATTTATTTTGCACTTTTTAGATAATCCCTAATTTTTTTTCCATCTCTTTAATTTATAATACAGGTTTTAAGGATGCCTGTAATTGCTCTGCTCATGGATAAGGTTCGATTGATATCTGTTTGGTTTAATATATCAAAATCAGAATTTTCACTGATGGGCAATTCCATATTATGATATTATGAGCACATGTATATTTATTCCCTTTTAGTAATGTGATTCTTTAACAGGATGGGCGTACCTATCAAGGTGTTAGATTAGCATCTGGCCAGGAGCTAACCAGTCCTCAGCTGATTCTTGCTCCTTCTTTCGCGATTCCAACAACTTCACCTCGTGCTGTAGAGGTGAAAATTTCTAATGATAAAAGCCCCTCAGATGCCGAAGGGAAGGTTGCCCGGGGAATTTGCATTGCCAAGAATTCTATAAAGCCAGAAGCTGCTAATTGCCTGGTGTTCTTTCCTCCAAGATGTGAGCTTATTATATTCAGTTGTGCTGACAATTGTCATTGTCAAACGAAACATGTCATGCGCTAATTTTTTTTATATAGCTCTGTACCCAGAACAGATAACATCAGTCCGTGTATTGCAGCTGAGCAGTAATGTGGGAGTTTGCCCCCCTAAGACGTAAGTATCTGTGAAGATTTAAAAAAATGACCCAAAGTCCCAAACATAATATACTGTTGTTCTCGATTGACTCAGAGTTACTTTCTCCTCACTTAGTCATGAAAATCTTAATTTACGACGGTCTTCTGAGATCAGATTTTTTAGTGCTGCATTTGTTTTTTTTTTTACTTAAATAAATTTGTTTAAACTGAAAACTAGAGCATCTTCCACGTGTTATTGTGTCTGAATTCCAGGTTTGTGACGTACCTGTCAGCTGTATGTGATGATGCTGTGGAAGGGAAGAAATTACTAAATGCAGCCATAAATGCTCTGTTCTCTATGGCTGTATCTTCATCACCTGAGAACAATGGCATAGATAATTTATGTGAGCACACAGAAGAAAAACCTTGTTTGCTTTGGAGCGCCTTGTACATTCAAGATCTGACTAAGGTTTCGTCTCTTGTACTTCACTTTTTTTTCTTCGTAAAGTTTAATTCCATGTCTACAATTGTCTGCATTTGCTCCCGGTGAGCATTTTGAAGTAGTAGGCTTTTGAGTTTCCTACACGGTGCTCTAAATTTCAGGATAATTGACTTTTATGATATGTATTATGAGTGTGGATAGGTCGTCAATTGTTACAAGTAGTGAACAATGGGACAAAGTGTAGTCTTTAGGCAAAGAAGCACTTCCATTAAAATGATCATCCCATGTAATGTCATCACTTTTGTTGAGTGTAAATATTTGTTCCGTCAAACATATGGCAACATATAATGTAATGAATCGCATGTAAGGTCACCTTTCTGGTAGGTGATCTATGACACTTTCAGATTGAGACATTGAGTACGCAAACTTTGAGAACTATGTTCATTTAATCTTCATCTAATATGATCATCATTGGTTGCAGTTTCACGGTGTTTATGACTCCATCAGGTTCACTCCGATGCCAGATGAGCATCTGCATTATGATGATATCCTAGACGCAACAGAAAAGGTAATTTGTTCTAGAGCTCAATAACTGCCAAGGTTTGTAACTTGTGAAATGTAGTTCACTGTTGTCTGTTGTTAAAAACAAGTCCCTTGAGTAGCAAACCAATAATTTTTGTTACCTTGCATTTCTCTTTAATTCTTGCCAGTTAACTAGCTATGGCCATTTGGCTGTTCCTTTTGCAGCTCTTTAAAGAATTATTTCCGAACGAAGACTTTTTCACAGTGACAAGCGAATCTGAGGAGCGTCTTGATGATGGGAACACTGAGTTGGATCCATAGAGAAATATACTTAAAAACTTAAAGGAGTGTTATCATTAAAACCGCTTGACAGTGAAGGGTGAACTTACATGCTGCCAAGCCCGGTCCAGAATGAAATACCCCGTGTCTGAAGTCAATCACCGATGTTCTAAATCTTGTCCCTTGCCTGAAGTGGGTATACTGTCAACGGTGCAGTGATGACCCGAAAGTACTTAAGTGGTGAAATTGAGGGGATGTATGCGATGCTGGATATGTGGTCATTGGGGAAACCAAAGCTGAATGCATTTGCTACTTTATTCCAAATTAAGTGTTAATTTTTTCATGTTTAGTTTTCGTTTTTTGTTTCTTCTTATTTATTTAGCATAAAAGTGACGCTTACAAGTTTTGATCATATTAGCTAAACGAGTAATTTAGAAGAACTAGACGAAACAGTATATCTGGAATTCTTTTTGGCAATCTGACAAGGTTTGAGGGAAATGAGCACTGTGTTTTGGTTACGAGGTACTACTTAATCATCATAAAACTCCCATTGTCTATGAAATATTGTCCTCATTTTACTCAACGTGGGTTTTAAGAAATGTGAAGAAAAATTGAGCTGGAAGAGCTAGTGGAATATGAGTTCAACATTTATATATTAGTTTTATATAGAATGTGAGTGTAATGAGTTAATGAAAATGGAGTTTTATTTACTAAAAATAGTAAAAAGTAAAGTGGATAATATTTTACGGACAGACAAAATTAGACCATTTCATGGGGAGTATGAGAAAATTTGCAGGTAAAGGAAAGGGTTTGGTTCGACTCCTCGATTCATTAACATATAAAACGAGGTCAATAATGATTCTAGTGATTTGTCAAATTCCTGACCATTTTCATAACGACTGCAAAAAGTTGTTTCAAATTCTAGCTGATTAAATGTGATTATTGGATATTCATATAAGGCAATAACGTGTGATTTTCCCTACAGCATTAACTCAAAATTTATAAACTCTAATCAACGTCACTAACATTCTTCCTCACACTTAATTTGCCATTTTCGACCACATATCACTTTCATTTGTGGATTCATTACTCATTTGCACAAACTAAATTAAACATTTGCATACCCAATTCATTTGATACATAGAAAATTCATACTTCATAAATTTTACTTTAAAATGGGCTTGTAGGCTAATTTTTTTTACCTAAATAGATATATTATACCATGAGCAATGATATGCTATATACCTTATATGAGCTCTTTATATGAGCATCACTCTCGTTTGACGCATGTTTAACGTTTTTCATTTTGATTTATATATTTAGTTTGAAATGTTATTGAAATTTTTTAATTTCACACATTTCATAAAAATCAAAGCTTGATTTATTATTTTATTAATTTGTTTGAAATTATATAGAAAATGAGCAAATCAAGCTTTGATTTTGATGAATTTTGTGAATTTGAAAATTTCAATAATATTTTTTAATATATTAGAATCAAACTAAATATATAAATCAAAATAAACAACGTTAAATGTACGTCAAACGAGACTGGTGCTCACATAAGGTATGCAGCTTATCATTCCTCATTATGCCATATATTATTGGAGGAAGACATTCAAGCTATCTTATGGTAAATTGAGTTGAACATGTTTAATTGGAAAAAATCACGGAATTGACCTTCAAAAACTGTATATTATTAATGCATGTTTGTATACAATTTTATTGCAAAATTGTATGTTAGCATTGAGACCAATCATACTCATTTATGGCGTCATTATGTGGCGCCATTTTATCTGTCCATGTTCTTGAGGGGGTCACGTTTGAAGTTGGGCCAATAGTAGGAGCTAGTCTTTATGATTTTCCCTGCGTGTTTGAGGGTCTAATCAAGGAGGATGATACTTATCCACTTTCTTCTTTCCTTCGCATATACTTCATCCGTTCCATAGTAATGGAGACAATTATTTCCAGCATGAAGATTAAGAAATTTTTTTATTAAGTGGGTTAAGTAAATGAAGAATAAAATATGAAATGAAAAATTTAGATAGATGAAGAGAGAATAAAGTAGTAAGAGAGAGTACAGTACGTGAGAAGAAATGTGTTGACTTTTACTAAAAAAGGAAATGACTAAACTATTAGAGCATCCGCAATGGCGGCGAGCCCACCGGCTAGCCGATCCCTGGCGCTAGCCGGTCCGCTCGCCGAACCATTGCAGCCGGCGAGAAAAACGGCGAGCGCAAGCCGATTCCCTCGCGCTGGCCAATCGGCTGGCCGCCATTGCAGGCTCCCGATCGGCGAGCGATCGACAAGCGGATTTTTTTAATTTAATTTTCGAAACACTATATATACGCAACTTGCACGTCATTTTCATTTGCACCACTTGTTATAACGAGTACTCTCTCTATCTTAATATCTGTATAAGAGCAACAAAACGAAATGAAGCACAACAACGAGCCTACTCCAGGGACGAGCGGGTCTCAAACCCCCACGGTACCCGTGGGAGGTGGATGGGGTCCGATGGCCGGGTACTACAACATGTACCCTTGGCAGCAGATGATGCCCGGGGGTGGTGTGCCGGGATGGCAGGGGATGCCGGGGGGCCGGCGATGCAAAGCGGGCCAGCGATGCCGGGCGGGCAGGGGGTACCTGGGATGCAGATGATGCCGGGGTACCCGGGGATGCAGGGGACGCCGGGGGGGGCAACATCTATCGCCCCAGTTTTGATTTTGTGACTGCTTCTTCTCACACATCGACCCCAGTGGAGACGCAGTTCACTAGAGACGCAGTTCACTGGGTGTGATACTTTCTCCTTAGAGGAGTTGGAGATAGAACTCGGGGATGCAGAGACTCCCGTTCAAACGGGGGGAGTAGGGCGGGGTCCGGCGCGCCAAAGAAGAAGAAGGGGAAGACGGTGGTCGGCGAGTCGTCGCAACCGGCTGGTGACGACAGCCCGGCACGGAGGAAGTGGACGGACGTGGAAAACGTCGCGCTGTCCAAGGCGTGGGTGAGTGTTTGCGATGATCCCCTCGCCTCGAACAATCAAAGGATCATCAACTTGTGGGCTAAAATAGCAGCAGCCTACCAGACATTTTGCCCAAAGGGGAGGCCACGCAGCGGGGAGGAGTGCCGGAAGGGGTGGGACCGAATCCGGGCTGGGGTCTCCCGATTTTCGGGCTTGTACACCAACGCCCTCCGAATGCAGACCAGTGGCCAAACTAACGAGGACTGCAAGAGGATGGCGGAGAAAGAGTTTCCCGTGCCCGGGCTTTACAAGGAGTTCACCTACTGGAACTGCTACGAGGTGCTGATGGACTCCGAGAAGTTTCGGGCAGGTGTCGACGCTGGCTGGCCGAAGAAGCAGCGCCTGAACTATACCGGGGATTACAGCGGCGGCAGCAGCGGCGGTTCCCACGACCTTCCCGAGGATGCATAGGAGTTCCCGTCCCCTCCCGTATTTCCTCGCCGCACTCGCCCGAAGTTGGATACTCTTTCACATCATTATGGTTCGTCGCACGAAGGGTCTCAGCAGTCATTTCTCGAATCTGCCGTAACCGAGGGTCTATGTCATGTTCAGAGGTCAAATGCCATATCCCCTGAAGGGTCTCAACCTAGATAACACAAATACAATATCATTACAATCAATCTATACAAACTTCAAACTACATACATTTTTATATACAAAAACATAACATACCATTTTTTTCATAGAAGAGGCTGACTCGTTCATCCCATCAGTTGACTGTGTCCCAGGTTGAACTAGGTACGACACTGTGATCCTATTGTACCACGCCATATAGCCCGGATTAATGCGACCATCCATGGTCGCCGTTGCATGGACAAAAGTTGATTGGAACCTGTCGTGTCTCAAATCTCATTCATTAATGAAGAATTTATGTATCTTTGCCCAATAAGCGCCCTTCCTCCCACGGCGGTGACTTTTACACAAATGTCCGACATTACGTAGCATCCTATCACAATACTCAGGAATACGCTGGTAGCGGTTAAATTGTCGGCAAACTCATCCAGCCTCGTGTGCCTCGACAAATGACTAGCACACCAGGTAAGTGTCGCACAAGAAGGATGCAGTCGAATCAATGCAGTAATCAGGCATGATACAATTTGCATACGGTCTCCACAGAAACTACAAAAAAATAATATAAAAATCAAAATTAATTTCATAGTATAGTAAATTCATTAACTAATACAACAAAAATAAATTTCACCTGGCCGGGACGAAGCAGTGATAATTGATCACGATAATGAGCTACTGAATATCGGGGAGCATTTCCAATTTCAGTAATTCCGTGCCACCTATACATAAAATTAATGTCTAAAGTTACCAAAGAAACATAATTAAGTGAGCTAATGTAAAAAATGCATTACTTGGCTCCACACGGGGTATACGGCGTGTGCATAGGTGATATCACAAAGGATGGCCTCAATGTGGCCATTCTTTCCCACGCCCATAGCTGCAAAAGAACCATAGGTCCACCCACATCTCTTTTCTGCTTGCCTACAGAAGCCTCGCATAAATAATGATACAGAAATGCTAAAGCAGCACTACCCCAACTGATAGTAGACACTTCGGTCGGATCGTCAAAGGCATTTAACCACATAAAGGGGACCTTGCACCCTGTGGTGTCCGATATAATAAGCCCCCCTAACAAGATCAAGGCATGTATACGTGCCCTTTGGATGTATGCTTAATCATGCAGCCCATCACCCAAAGGTATCGTCGCTTGGTGGATAAGAGATGTCATTAACAAACCGCCCTGCTTCGTTTCTGTTTCTCCGTCAGGTATCCATCCCAGCATATCTCGACACTTGTTGGGCCAATCTTCATATCCGTTAGGGTAGTCACGGCCAGTGAAAACACGACCGTATGCTCTCAGACCTCACAGGCTTTGCACATCCTGTAAGGTTACGGTAACTTCTCCAACTGGTAGGTGGAAACAGTGTGTCTCAGGCCTCCAATGCTCGATCAAGGCAGTGATAAGCTCGTTGTCCATCCTCATCTGCCTTTCACATTCCAATACGCCTTTGAAACCCCATACATCAAGCCAATACTTCACATTTTCATGTATTTGCACTGCCCAAACCTTATTTTTCGTCCGACGAACTCTAAACACATTTGATGTGCCATTTGCCAACAATGAGGCTGAAATGTGTTCGTTTTGATGAAAGAGTAATGATGGATCCTCAGGGCCATAACATAACTGTTCTTCGGAACTTGAAGATGCCATCTGCTTCACAACATTCACCCAAAATTCTTTTGAAAAATATTGTAAAACATAACCAAGATTCAATTTTTATCATAAAAACTCAACAATCCAACTTCAATTGCAACTTCATTTGAAAAACATCAAGCTATATTCCAATTTGAAAACATAATCAAGATTCAAATTTTATCTTAGTAAAAAGGGGCGCAATTACAAAAATTGAATCACTTACTTCTACCCATTGAATTATATACATGTGAAACACACAAATAGGCAACAAAACAACAAAAATCGACCATCAATTCATCAATTTCGTCATAAACCCTAACTTTGCTAAAATAGGAAAAACCTGCACAAATTAAGCAAAAACGGATGAACGTAGCCAAATTGAAGGACAATTACCGAAATATGTTTAGAAACGGTTGAAATCCGTCGGAAAACTGTCGGAAACGGTGAAAATCGCCGCTGAATTTTGCTCTCCGCTGCTTCTGTCAATGTGAGCGTTCTGCCCCCTTAAAACCCGACTAGAAGACGCATAACCCTTATGCGTCATTCCACAACGACGCATAACACTTATGCGTCATTAAGGAAAGACGCATAAGAGTTGTGCATCATTAGAAAACGCCAAATGTTTGTGCGTCATTACACAAAGACGCATAAGCTTTGTGCGTCATTACCCGAAGACGCATAAGAGTTGTGCGTTTCATTAATAAAGACGCATAACGATTATGCGTCACTCCCTGAGTCGGAATACAACTAAAGCCCTTCATTAAAATGGAATTCTATTAACATGCATTACCAAAAATGGAGTTTTTCCTTTCCATTCATTTCTTTATTCTGTTCAACTATTTCAAATGAAATAATGATACAGAGTTTCAATGCAAGAATATCAGATTTTGGGTTAGTGCCTATTTCTCATGTTACAACCACGGTGATGGGAACATATGGCTTATGTTTCTTTCGCTATAAAAAAATTATTTGTAAACGACACAAAAATTGAGATGCAATTATTTGCGTTGAATTTTTTTTAAATAATAATATAGGACGTAAAAGAAAACGTTCCTAGCTTAAGGAGAAATTAACTTAATCTTTTGTTATTTACGACGCTTTCATTTGTGTCCTTAATTTTAGTTGGAGCACCGACAATAAGAATGTTTTTTGATGTGTTGGTGATATATTTAAAAACGCAAATTAGCTTTGTTAATTGCGTTAAAATATGTCCTAAAAGATTTTTTTGTTGTAGTGTTTTTAATCCTCCAGTTACTTATTGACGAAAATATATTAAATGTTTTTCTGGAGCAGTTTAGATTTGGCTGTAGTAATTTTTTGTCGAAAATATCATGAAGTTTTTGGCTGATATTGAATATTTTGAGTCTAAAAATCATCTATTCAGGTATTTGTGAGAACTTCCGATCATGCCGGTTTCCGACCAAATAAAAAAGACGTGGCCAAATTTAACCAAAACATCATCTTAAATATTTTTAGTAGTAGTAATAAATATTTTAAAAATCAAAATAATATTAAGCGCACGAAATTTATGTGGCTGCAATAATTGATTGAAATGGAAGATGAAATATATCGGGGTTGTGTTATATTGCTAACTTCCTCTTAAATTGCTAACTACTACTAAATGATATGCATTATATCATTAAATCAAGGTACAAGATCATTCATCCACGAATATCAATACGATGCACAAAAAATGTCAATTAGGGGTATTAATGTAAATTAACAAAAAGTTAGATATAACCAACTTTTAAAAAATATCCCAAAACTTTAAATGATTATAACTATCTCAATTTATATTATTTTTACACAAAATATATCAAATTAAAGATAACTTTATAAGGATTTTAACTAGATCTCACTTGCATATGTTCCGATGTTAAAATTTGAATTTTTTTTTGAAATTTTCACATTTTTACAGATAAATGTAAATGTAGGTATCAAAATATGTCAATATAATATATATAAAATGTCAATGTAAAATTGTGTTGACATATTCAAGGAATCACGTTGATATGTTTAATACACTATATTGACATTTTGGTCCAAAACCCTAATTTTGCTAATTTTCTAATCTTTTTAAATTTAAATATTAATAAAATGAAATTACACGTGGCAATTTAAATTAATTGTAGTTAGCAATTAAATAATAAGTTAGCAATTGATCACTCCCCTATCATACTATATCCCAAAATTGTCTTCCTTGAATTAATTATATTATATTTTCATTATAGTAATTTTTTTAATGCTATTTAAATTTAAAAAACAAACATTCAATATAAACGACAGCGAGTGGTTGCTTCTAGAGGGAGAGTAACGACACACCCAGATTCTTTAAAATGAATACTTCATCAAAACGTGGAAAATTTTGTGACCTACCTCTTCCCAACTACAATTTTCATTATGATGGATACACCAACTTTTCAACTTGCTAGGCCAACAAAATTGTGTTGATCGTATGATTTTTATTGCACATCATTTATTTACACACACAATATAAATATGAAATATATATTATCAAAATCAAACACAAAGGATGTTACGTTAGTGGTTGATCGAGTTCCTCCTTTATCTCTTAATAATATATTTTTATTGGTGTTTGACACATGTATACGTTCTTCATCTTAACTTCTTTTTATCTATATATATATACATCAATAAAAATGTGGACGAACAATATTGAGAGACTAAATTTAACTAAATTAATTTTATAATCCCTTCCCCACATAAAAATATAGGCATTTGAAATGGCACGAGAATTAATCCACAATTAGTAAAGTAAGAGAGAAGAGGAGAATGATAGTTAAAATAGTATTAGTGGATAGTGAGACCCATATTATTATTAGTGTTTAATGAGTTGTGATGATGGACCATAGTTATATAAGTTGTAAATAAATTGATATATATGAGTAATGAGTTGGGGGACAACTTTCCATAAATGAAAATGACCATTTTTTATGGGACGGACGAAAATGGAAAGTGCTCACATTTTTATGGGACGGAACGAGTATATACAAATAAACTCTTGTCTAAATATATGCACGTTTATGTATATATACATACATAGTTGTTGATTTCAAAATTGACAAAGGAATTTTTCATAAACGTGGTACGCAACTAGATGTTGCTCAAAATATTTTGATTTTACATTTTGTTATGATAATCTGTTTGCTGCAGGTTTTCTCTCTTGTGTTTCCTTTCACTTGAAAAAGGTATTTTTGAATATATCAGCTTTATAATTCTTATAAATATTCTTGATATGTAGGTTGACAACAATAACAATTAATTAGAGATGGAGAGGAACACCAACAGCAACAACATTTGGGAGTTGGGTGAGCTACATGAGAAGATGCCTTTTCCAAGTGTTGTCAGTGGGGCCGGTCCCAAGCCACATCCTGGATGGAAACAGGAGGTACGCGAGGAAGTGGGGGTTGACCCTGATGAAGTACTGCTACGAGCTTGGAGTGAAGTACATCACTGTGTACGCGTTCAGCACAGACAACTTCAAGAGGAAGCCGGACGAGGTGCAAGGCGTGATGGACCTCATGCTGGAGAAGATTGAAGGGCTGGTCAAGGAGGAGAGCATTGTGAATCAGTACGGAGTGAGGGTGGAGTTTGTTGGGAATTTGAAGCTCTTGAGTGAACCTGTGAGGAATGCTGCGATGAGAGTGAGTCACTGCTCACAATAGCAGAGCCATTCTTCTCATTGCTGTTGCATACACTTCGACTGATGAAATCGCCCACGCTGCTCATCAGTCGTGCCTTGACAAGAGTGAGGTGTGATAAGGCTGTCTGATGTGGATATGGGGGTGGCGCCTGATCCTGAGATACTGGTGAGGACTTCAGGGGAGACGCGTCTTAGTAACTTCCTACTGTGGCTCCCTGCTGTCTTCACCCAAGGCGCTGTGGCTCGTGCTGAATTTTCAGAGGGCAGCGAAGAAGAAGCTTCTGTGACTCTCATCATTTTCCTTTTTCTTCTTTTCTTATCATATGAGCTGCTGTATTTGCCTGAGGCGTTGTGGCCGTCTTTACCTCCACCTATATCTTTCTACTCACTAATAAGCATTTTCATTCGAATTGCCAGTTTACAATACAGGTTAATTGTATGTATATTGATCAGCTAAATAAAATGTGTAACAATGAAAGCATACATGTAGGTCATAAATTAACAATAGTAGCAGTATGGCTAATGTAGCTAAAATCCCAGAATCAACGTCTAGGTTGGTGCAGACGAGGGCGGTTGCAGAAGATGCGGCCGTTGGCCTTTAGAAACACTGCTATAGTCAAACTCATGCTTGCCCACATGAAGGTAAATAGTAAATTCCATAGATCGTGTCGAACTACAAAACAACAAGGTATTAATCAGTAGAACTCAATGCTAATAAATTCCATAGATTGTGAGTCCTAATCTAGTTAGGTTCAGAAGAGTTTTTATACAGAGTAATACGCATTCGAATTCGATCCAATAATATCATATACTGAAAGTCCCAATAACAAGCATGGCCTAACAAGTTTGTAAGTTTACTACAACTATGGCAAAGAGAACGAGTGGAATAATTTTAGTACAGAACTAGAAGCAACAGCAATTGACAAGACGTGCATCCTTACCTCGTCTAAGTGACAACAACGCGAAGAACAAGCCTATCAGAATCACTCCTAAAGCCAATGGAAAGGACTGAAGAAGTGCAAAAAATACAATATAAGTCGTGCTTCGAGAAAGCAGGTATTTACGGATTACTTACTGCCACTGCCTCAATACCGCCTTTCTGTGCTTCGAAAAACAGAAACAATATAATGTCCTTGTACTAGATCAACAGCATCCTTCAAAATGGAATCAAAGGTTAAATTATGCAGCTAATATATTAAACAAGATAAGCAGATTTTGTTTACGTCCATCACATAGAGAAACCGAGAGAAAATATGAAGCCAATTTGCTACAGACATAAACACAGGCATACATATGCTACAAAATATTTATAGGTGATAAGAGTTTGCTCATTGCTGAATTTGCAAAAATTTAGTGCTAATGGAGGAATTGTTGTGGGATAAACTCCTACATGTGTGCTCCTACACAATGAAGTGACAAAAAAAATTAGATCTATCAGAGCTATGATCCTAAGTAGACAACGCTAGATCAGCTGATGCTGATTCAAAATTCTATGAAGATATGTTTTAGAACTTCTGTATTCAACAAACTATGCAAGCCAGTTAAAATGAGGGAAAGCATGCAAACCTGTTTTGTACCATCAACGAAGTTGTTCAAGTAGTATCGCATGACAGCATTAAAGCCATCGTTCAGAATACCTTGAATCGTTCTCTTGCCACATCTGTTTATAAAGAGAAAAAAAATTAAAATTACAAAAATATCAAATCTTGTGAGTTTATCCAAGTTAACTTGTATCTTTATTCAGCCAAGGAGAAAATTACATTTAGTATGATGATTAAATTAATTAGAAGCATAACCAGAGGAGACTGGTAACATAAGAAGCTCCAGTAACAGCAGGAAAACAAACACTGGATGCATCAAAATAATGTCATGCTGCCAAAAAAAAAGTCAACAATCTCAAAATATCTTTGATGCATGAATACTGGCTGTAGCACCTACAATCGATAACATAGTTGAATGCTTTATAAGTTCTGGTCACATTGCATTAGTATTCACCTCCAACAAGTCAAGGAGATGAAGTTCACAGATAATTGATATGGAAAAATAAAAAAAAGTAGGGGCACTCTTTTTGTTAAAATCTGGAGTTCTTTGATAGATTATTATTACATGATTTCGATAGGTGAATTATTTTTGGTGAAATTAAGAACACGAATAATATGACATAATTTTGTTGTATTGGAACTTTTATTTCCCCTCAAATCATTTTCTCCTAAAGGATCACTCAGGAATGGATGCTAGTTTATCAAAAGATATACCTGACGAAATCCCCCTTTAAAGCAGGAGTACCAGAATACTGGAAACAAAAAGTAGAGAGATGGAAACATTTCAAAGTTAATACATCATATTCTGACCAAACCAAGATTGTAGAAAATAGGTAGATCAGAACATAAGAATATTGTTGGTTAAAAGGTGGAGCATTACAAATTTTAAAGCTCTCATCAAAATTGGGATGTGAACTGATAGTTTCACAAACACACAGAGTGATACAGAACAAGATTTGATATGGTTGATATGCATATAGCAGGATATGCATACTTATCTAGTTATTTTTAGGTTTTGATTAGATTTTATTTATAAATATACTTTTAAGAGGCATCTTGGGGAACGGTGATGAGTCTTATTATTAAGAGGCATCTTGGGAAAAGTGTTAAATGATATAGACAACATATTTAGAGAAGAAAGCAATGGGAGAAGATAATTGTATTTGATTGAATGATGAAATGGTACTCAATACCCATATATTTATAGGGATGTTGGTGTCCTTTGAGATCCTACAATAAATGTATATTCATGGAACTACACTATTATTGGATAAAGGCATGCACATCTTCAATGCTTCTTGGAACTCCATTCTTGGAACTCTATTTTTCTTTAATGCTTATTGATACTTCCCCTTTTCTCAACACTCACCCTCAAATTGAGTGGTGGGATCTCCAAAACTCAATTTGGAAAGCACATCTTCAAAGCTCCTTGAGTTGACTGCTTTAGTTAGGATGTCGGCAAGTTGATCCTCAGAGCGAACAAAAGGGAGTTCGACAATCCCATTCTCAATGTTTTCTTTGATGAAGTGTCTGTCAACCTCCACATGCTTCGTTCGATCATGTTGTACTGGATTTTGTGAGATGCTTATAGCGACTTTGTTATCACAATACAACTGTCACTTGCTTTGGAGAGATATTAATCTCTTTCATCAATCTCCTTAACCATAAAATCTCGGTCAACCCACTTTTAATCTCACGAAATTCTGCTTCAGTACTCGAAAGAGGCACCACCTTCTGCTTCTTGCTTCTCCATGTTACCAAATTACCTCCAACAAAGGTAAAGTAGCCTGCTGTAGACTTTCTATCGTTTGGGTTCCCTGCCCAGTCAGCATCTGTATAACCATGAATCTCAAGATGCCCATTTTTGGCGAACAACACTCCATGCCCTGGAGTTCTCTTCAAATACCGACAAATCCTAAGTGCTGCTTCCATGTGATCTGTCTGCGGCTTATGCATGAACTAACTTACGACCCCAACTGCATAGGCAATATCTGGCCTAGTGTGCGAGAGATATATGAGTTTTCCGACCAGTCGCTGATATCGACTACGGTCAGCCATGGCTCCTTCTCTGATTTGTAATCCGTGATTAACCGCCAGAGGAGTGTCTGCTGGTTTACATTCCAGTAGGCCAGTCTCTGCTAGGATGTCCAAGATATACTTCCTTTGTCGCAGAAAAATTCCTTTGGTTGACCTTAGCACTTCAATCCCAAGAAAGTACTTGAGATTCCCCAAGTCCTTCATCTCAAATTCCTGAAAAAGATTTTTCTTTAATTCCTCAATCTCTTCTAGGTCGTCACCTGTAATAATCATGTCATCAACATATATGATTAAACATGTGATCTTATCACCCTGCTTCTTAAAAAATAGCGTATGGTCTGAATTGCTCTGTGTATATCCATAGCTAATCATTGCCCCAACAAACTTCCCAAACCATACTCTTGGAGATTGCTTCAATCCATACAAGGTCTTCCTCAATCGGCACCCTTCACCTGCTTTAAAATCTGTTGCAAAACCTGGGGGTGCCTCCATGTAAACTTCTTCTTCCTTCTTCAACTCTCCATGTAGGAAGGCATTCGTCACATCAAACTGGTGTAATGGCCAGTCCCTATTAGCAGCAATGGATAACAACACCCGAATAGTGTTCATCTTAGCTACTGGAGAGAAGGTCTCAGAATAGTCAACTCCATATGTCTGAGTATAGCCTTTTGCGACAAGTCGTGCCTTGTACCTTTCTATCGAGCCATCAGGTCTTCTTTTGATAGTGAAGACCCATCGACAACCCACTGGTCGCTTCCCTTCTGGTAGAGCACATTTCTCCCATGTGTGGTTTCGAATCAGTGCATCAATCTCTTTCTTCATTGCTTCCCTCCAATGCTTGTATTTCATAGCTTCTTCCCATGTCTGTGGTATTTCTTCTTCCTCATATAGTGCATTCTCGAAAGCCCGAGCCATCTCTGATAAATGGCCTTTGGCTAGGTTCACAACAGAGTACCGCTTTTTCCTGTCAATCCTCTCTGGTGTATACCTTTTGGGTGGAACTCCTCTGTTTGACCTTGGTGGAAGTATGTACCTCCCAGTGTCAGGGTCAACTCCTTCGACCTCGACTTCCTCAATTTCTCTTTCTTCGGTCTCAATTGAATTTTCTTCTGCACTTACAGTGTTAGCCAAACAATTATCTGTATCCACAGGATTACTTATATTGGATAACCTTAACGGAGAAATATTTGAGGCGATGCCACCTTCTACGATGGACTCTACCACATCAGAGACTTGCTTAGTGGAATTGCTTACTGTTTTCTCTGATAGATCCGCATCAGGATTGCTTGGCGTTGGCAGTGGCATTGAGATCCAACTTAGCGGGTCCGTATCATTGTTATCCCTAACATTACTCTCCCCCTAACCGCTAAGATGGGTAAAGAAGTACTCAGTTTCAAGAAAGTTGCAGTTCATTGTAACAAACATCTGGTTGGACTTTGGATCGAAACACCTATACCCCTTTTGATTTACCCTATATCCTACAAAAATGCATTTGATAGCGCATGGGGATAGTTTAGTTCTTTCATGTTTAGGAATGTGGACAAAAACAGAGCATCCGAAGACGCGAGGTTCAAGAGTCAAGGGCGGAGGAATTTTTGTGAAGGTGGACAAGACTTGTAGAGGAGTTTTGTGTTTGAGAATACTTGTGGGCAATCGGTTTAAGAGATAGGCTGAGGTGGCAATGGCTTCTGGCCAGAAGTGTTTCGGGGCTTTTGACTCTATAAGCATAGAACGAGTCATTTCGAGGAGAGATCGATTTTTCCTTTCTGCCACACCGTTTTGTTCGGGAGTATGAGCACATGTGGTTTGGTGTATAAGGCCTTTGTTTTGGAAGAATTGTTTCATGGTAGAATTAACGAACTTCCCCCCATTATCTGACCGAAGGACCTGGATGGTTTTGTGAAACTGAGTTTGGATAAGGTTATAGAAATGGGTAAAGTGTGACAAAACTTCAGATTTTTGTTTCATGAAATATATCCAGGTCATGCGAGTGCAATCATCCACAAAAACTAAGAAATATCGAAAACCTTGCCCCCCAATAACTGGTGCGGGCCCCCAAACATTCGAGTGTACTAAGGAAAACGGGGTTTCAACACGAGTATTACTTAATGGGTAAGAGTTCCGATGACTTTTGGATAAAAGACAAGTTTCACAGTACATGTCATGCTTAGGAATAATACTAGGAAATAACAATTTTAAGTAACCGATAGATGGATGACCCAAGCGCCGATGCCAAAGCCAAGCTTTCCAGTCAGCTGATCCGTGAGTTAACATGGCAGTCCCTTTTTGAGCTATCTCATCCACATAGTAAAGCCCATCACGTTCAGTGCCACGCCCAATTATCTCCCCGGTTCGGATATCCTGCAACAGACAAAATTGTGGTTGCATTAGTAACGTACAATTCAATTCCTTTGTGACATGACTAATGGATAATAACTTATGAGACATCGAAGGAATATATAGACAATTCGATAACTGCAAAGTTGGGGAAATGTTAACAGTTCCAGCTCCCTCAACCACTGTAAATTCCCCATTGGCAGCTTGGATATGAGATTTTAGAGGTTTCTGAAGGTTGGTAAGGTCTGAGGCATCATATGTTATGGTATCAGTTGCCCCACAGTCAAAAATCCATTTATCATTTTTCTCATGGCCATTAGATACTGCACACACAACTCCAAGCTTCTCGAGAGGCTGAAATCGATTTTGGCAAGTAGTTTGGGAAATTATGAAATTTTCAGGAGATTTGGGGGCTAATTGTGACTGAGAATTTTGGTGGTGTAAAACCTACAATTTCCCATAGATTTGGGGGCTTCCAATAAAAGAGCCCTCTAACCCTAATCTACCTGAATCGGGCGCCACCTCTTCCCTCATCAATTCTCCACTCCAATCACAAATAACACTCCCACTTCCGCCGGCGACGAAGTTTGCTACCCCGGTTGTGTTCGCCGGCTGAGCAGCTTCATTTCCGGTCCTTCCTCCTGGCTGGACAGCACCGGCGGTTTGCGCGACCCCTTGCACGACGTTGCCTCCGTCGCCTCCAACTGCTGCGGCGGCGTGCCCGCCACAATACCAGGGAGTTTACGGTTGCGGAGCCTTGCCGTGCTTCTCTTCCCACCAATCTGGATACCCAATTAGTTCAAAGCATGAATCTTTTGTGTGTCTTTTCCGTTTGCAGTAGGAACACACCAATTTTGACTTGTCTTCTTCATCACTTGGCCGATTTCTGCCATTGCCGCCGCCGCGACCACCACCGTGGCTGCCGCGACCACCACCGTTGCTGCCGCGACCGCCACCCTGAGAGCCGCTGGTAGGGTTCTGCCACCCTCGGATGGCGAGGCCGGTTCCGATTCCATCCGTGGCAGCTGCTCCGCCGGTGTTTGCCTGTTGTAACACTCGGAGTCGTGTCTCCTCCTGCTGAATCAGGTTGTACGCATAGTCGACGGAGGGAAGCGGGTCCATTTTCAGTATTTCCCTCTTGGTTGTTTCATATTTGCTATCAATTGCATATAGAAACTGACATACTCTCTGATCTTGTATGAATTTGTTATGAATCTCCATATCCTCTGGACATTTCATTGGGTTCGTCTGTTTTTGGTCGATTGAAATCCAGATCTCTCTCAAGCGGTTCCATATTTCTTCTAATGAACTGCTTCCTTGTCTTAGTGTGGTTGCTTTGAACTGAAGATCATACACCTGGATTTTATCTCTTCCACTCCCATATGTGACGACCAACGCATCCCAGATATGCTTCGCCGTCGGATGTTGTGAAACTCGACTAACCAGTCGAGGCTCGATGTTTTGTATTAACCAAGTGATCACACAGTGATCGGCTTGTTGCCACTGTATGAAGGCTGGATCAGTTCGCGGTGGGGAAGTAGGCACTCCGGTGACGTGAGAGACCATTCCCAGACCACTTATTGCCGTCTTTATCAATACGGACCAAAGGGCGTAGTTTTCTCCATTTAACTTGTTCCCACCAATGTGGAGGGGCTGCGTGTCGATTCTGAATGGCACGACAGTTGTTTCTGGTGGATTTGGTTGGTTCATCGCAAAACTATTGCGCATAAAATTGGCAAACTGCCGGGCAAATTCATCTGCCATAGATGAATCTGAGGTTTCGGTTACTATATAGTTGTCATTTGACATTTTGGCTTATGGTTACAGGTACAGCGGAAAAAGGAAAAAACAAAAAAAAATGAAAAGGGGCCGAGAAAGGTATCAAGGACGATGATGATACCTTATCTGAGTCCAAACCCGCTCTGATACCATGTTAAATGGTATAGACAACATATTTAGAGAAGAAAGCAATGGGAGAAGATAATTGTATTTGATTGAATGATGAAATGGTACTCAACACCCATATATTTATAGGGATGTTGGTGACCTTTGAGATCCTACAATAAATGTATATTCATGGAACTACACTATTATTGGAACAAGGCATGCACATCTTCAATGCTTCTTGGAACTCTATTCTTGGAACTCTATTCTTCTTTAATGCTTATTGATACTTCCCCTTTTCTCAACAAAAAGATCACACATAGAACGGTATTTAGACCATGGCCTCGTGCGTGAGGATTGGCCTCCTAAGTGAGGATTATTTTCTTGTATTTCATAGGTTAATTCCATTCAGTTATTTCCAGTTTGTGTTATTTCAATCTTTTATTTCCAGTTTATGTTCTTGTTCGTCAGTCTCCAACCTTTACTCCTAGCAATTTGATGGGGTGAACGATGGTCAATTATCCGACAGATACCACACTTGCTCCTCACACACGAGCCACCGTCTAAATACTGTTCTATCTCAGATCTTTTCCCAAGAGGCTTCTTAATAACAAGACTTATCCTTAAATAGGAAATTGTGATGAATCGATCAGTAATCCTAATCCTAATAAAAACAATTAATAATATTTGAAGCAGATAAGATAAAATGAAATCAAATCCTAACTAAATAGTAAATTAATAAATAAAATCTAATCAAATCCTAAAAATAACTAGATAAGTATACATATGAGTTGTGATCATATGATAACCCCTAAATATCGTAATAACCCTATAACCAAATCTGAATCACACATATTTTCTAATCTTGTGGTTGAGATTCAAACTTAGATTTACTTCATAAAAAAAGGCGCGGTGGTAAATATGTCATTTCCCTCATTTAAATTTCTGAATTTCGCTCCATTCTTTATCTCTTTCTCAGTTCGATTCTTTCCTATTCTCCGCGATTTGGTTTCAGATTTCCAAAATCTCTAGATTTCCATAATCTCCAGATTTCCATAATCTCCAGATTTCCTTCCGATTATTTCCATAGACTCCAGATTTCCTTCTGATTATTTCCATAGAGATTTCCTTCCGATTATTTCAATAGACTCTAGATTTCCTTCCGATTATTTTAATAGACTCCAGATTTCCTTCCGATTTGGTTCATTATTATGAGTTTATAAAATGATAAATGTTACTCGCAGTAGACAAAATCATATTTCTAACCTATAAAATGACAAAATGATACTTGCAGCCAATAAAATGATATTTCTGACTTATAGAATGATACTTTGAGTTGATAAAATGATACTTTTGTTTATAAATGTTAGATTTAATGCATAAAATGATAGTTTAGACTGATAGAATGATACTCTGAGTTAATAAAATGATACTTTTGCCGATAGAATGATACTCTGAGTTGACAAAATCATAGTTTTGCCGGATAAAATAACAAAATGATACTTGCATCCGATAAAATGATATTTCTGACTGATAGAATGATACTTTGAGTTAATAAAATGATACTTTTGTTTATAAATGTTATATTTACTGCATAAAATGATAGTTTTGACTGATAGAATGATACTCTGAGTTGATAAAATGATACTTTTGCCGATAGAATGATACTCTGAATTTTGCGGGATAAAATGACAAAATGATACTCTGAGCCGATAAAATGATATTTCTGACTGATAGAATGATACTTTGAATTGATAAAATGATACTTTTGCCGATAGAAAGATACTCTGAATTTTGCGGGATAAAATGACAAAAGATACCCTGAGCCGATAAAATGATATTTCTGACTATAGAATGATACTTTGAATTGATAAAATGATACTTTTGTTTATAAAATGATACATTCGTCATAAAATGAAACTTTAACCTGATAAAATGATAATCTAACTTTATAAAGTGATAAATAAGCTGAAGAAATGGCATATAAGCAGATAAAATGACAAAAAATGATCAAATGATAGTTTTACCGGATAGAATGATACTTTAAGTTAATAAAATGATACTTTTGGCTTATAAATGTTAGGTTTACTATATAAAATGATAGTTTTACCGAATAGAATGATACTTTGAGTTTATAAAATGATAAATATTACTTGCAGTAGATAAAATCATATTTCTAACCTATAAAATGACAAAATGATACTTGCAGCCGATAAAATGATATTTCTGACTTATAGAATGATACTTTGAGTTGATAAAATGATACTTTTGTTTATAAATGTTATATTTACTGCATAAAATGATAGTTTTGACTGATAGAATGATACTCTGAGTTGATAAAATGATACTTTTGCCGATAGAATGATACTATGAATTTTGCGGGATAAAATGACAAAATGATACTCTGAGCCGATAAAATGATATTTCTGACTGATAGAATGATACTTTGAGTTGATAAAATGATACTTTTGTTTATAAATGTTATATTTACTGCATAAAATGATAGTTTTGACTGATAGAATGATACTCTGAGTTGATAAAATGATACTTTTGCCGATAGAATGATACTCTGAATTTTGCGGGATAAAATGACAAAATGATACTCTGAGCCGATAAAATGATATTTCTGACTGATAGAATGATACTTTGAGTTGATAAAATGATACTTTTGTTTATAAATGTTAGATTTACTGCATAAAATGATAGTTTTGACTGATAGAATGATACTCTGAGTTGATAAAATGATACTTTTGCCGATAGAATGATACTCTGAGTTGACAAAATCATAGTTTTGCCGGATAAAATAACAAAACGATACTTGCATCCGATAAAATGATATTTCTGACAGATAGAATGATACTCTGAGTTGATAAAATGATACTTTTGCCGATAAAAAGATACTCTGAATTTTGAGGGATAAAATGACAATAGATACTCTGAGCCGATAAAATGATATTTCTAACTATAGAATGATACTTTGAATTGATAAAATGATACTTTTGTTTATAAAATGATACATTCGTTATCAAATGAAACTTTAACCTGATAAAATGATAATCTAACCTTATAAAATGATATATAAGCTGAAGAAATGGCATATAATCTGATAAAATGACATAAAAATGATAAAATTATAGTTTAGCCGGATAGAATGATACTAAAAGTTGATAAAATGATACTTTTGGCTTATAAATGTTAGGTTTACTATATAAAATGATAGTTTTGCCGAATAGAATGATACTCTGAGTTTATAAAATGATAAATGCTACTCGCAGTAGATAAAATCATATTTCTAACCTATAAAATGACAAAATGATACTTGCAGCTGATAAAATGATATTTCTTTATGATAGAATGATACTTTGAGTTGATAAAATGATACTTTTGTTTATAAATGTTAGATTTACTGCATAAAATGATAGTTTTGACTGATAGAATGATACTCTGAGTTGATAAAATGATACTTTTGTTTATAAATGTTAGATTTACTGCATAAAATGATAGTTTTGACTGATAGAATGATACTCTGAGTTGATAAAATGATACTTTTGCCGATAGAATGATACTCTGAGTTGACAAAATCATAGTTTTGCCGGATAAAATAACAAAATGATACTTGCATCCGATAAAATGATATTTCTGACAGATAGAATGATACTCTGAGTTGATAAAATGATACTTTTGCCGATAAAAAGATACTCTGAATTTTGAGGGATAAAATGACAAAAGATACTCTGAGCCGATAAAATGATATTTCTAACTATAGAATGATACTTTGAATTGATAAAATGATACTTTTGTTTATAAAATGATACATTCGTTATCAAATGAAACTTTAACCTGATAAAATGATAATCTAACCTTATAAAATGATATATAAGCTGAAGAAATGGCATATAATCTGATAAAATGACATAAAAATGATAAAATTATAGTTTTGCCGGATAGAATGATACTAAAAGTTGATAAAATGATACTTTTGGCTTATAAATGTTAGGTTTACTATATAAAATGATAGTTTTGCCGAATAGAATGATACTCTGAGTTTATAAAATGATAAATGTTACTCGCAGTAGATAAAATCATATTTCTAACCTATAAAATGACAAATGATACTTGCAGCTGATAAAATGATATTTCTTTATGATAGAATGATACTTTGAGTTGATAAAATGATACTTTTGTTTATAAATGTTAGATTTACTGCATAAAATGATAGTTTTGACTGATAGAATGATACTCTGAGTTGATAAAATGATACTTTTGCCGATAGAATGATATTCTGAGTTGACAAAATTATAGTTTTGCCGGATAAAATAACAAAATGATACTTGCATCCGATAAAATGATATTTCTGACTGATAGAATGATACTCTGAGTTGATAAAATGATACTTTTGCTTATAAATGTTTGATTTATTGCATAAAATGATAGTTTTGACTGATAGAATGATACTCTGAGTTGATAAAATGAAGCTTTGGCCGATAGAATGATACTCTGAGTTGACAAAATCATAGTTTTGCCGGATAAAATAACAAAATGATACTTGCATCCGATAAAATGATATTTCTGACAGATAGAATGATACTCTGAGTTGATAAAATGATACTTTTGCCGATAAAAAGATACTCTGAATTTTGAGGGATAAAATGACAAAAGATACTCTGAGCCGATAAAATGATATTTCTAACTATAGAATGATACTTTGAATTGATAAAATGATACTTTTGTTTATAAAATGATACATTCGTTATCAAATGAAACTTTAACCTGATAAAATGATAATCTAACCTTATAAAATGAATATATAAGCTGAAGAAATGGCATATAATCTGATAAAATGACATAAAAATGATAAAATTATAGTTTAGCCGGATAGAATGATACTAAAAGTTGATAAAATGATACTTTTGGCTTATAAATGTTAGGTTTACTATATAAAATGATAGTTTTGCCGAATAGAATGATACTCTGAGTTTATAAAATGATAAATGTTACTCGCAGTAGATAAAATCATATTTCTAACCTATAAAATGACAAAATGATACTTGCAGCTGATAAAATGATATTTCTTTATGATAGAATGATACTTTGAGTTGATAAAATGATACTTTTGTTTATAAATGTTAGATTTACTGCATAAAATGATAGTTTTGACTGATAGAATGATACTCTGAGTTGATAAAATGATACTTTTGTTTATAAATGTTAGATTTACTGCATAAAATGATAGTTTTGACTGATAGAATGATACTCTGAGTTGATAAAATGATACTTTTGCCGATAGAATGATACTCTGAGTTGACAAAATCATAGTTTTGCCGGATAAAATAACAAAATGATACTTGCATCCGATAAAATGATATTTCTGACAGATAGAATGATACTCTGAGTTGATAAAATGATACTTTTGCCGATAAAAAGATACTCTGAATTTTGAGGGATAAAATGACAAAAGATACTCTGAGCCGATAAAATGATATTTCTAACTATAGAATGATACTTTGAATTGATAAAATGATACTTTTGTTTATAAAATGATACATTCGTTATCAAATGAAACTTTAACCTGATAAAATGATAATCTAACCTTATAAAATGATATATAAGCTGAAGAAATGGCATATAATCTGATAAAATGACATAAAAATGATAAAATTATAGTTTTGCCGGATAGAATGATACTAAAAGTTGATAAAATGATACTTTGGCTTATAAATGTTAGGTTTACTATATAAAATGATAGTTTTGCCGAATAGAATGATACTCTGAGTTTATAAAATGATAAATGTTACTCGCAGTAGATAAAATCATATTTCTAACCTATAAAATGACAAAATGATACTTGCAGCTGATAAAATGATATTTCTTTATGATAGAATGATACTTTGAGTTGATAAAATGATACTTTTGTTTATAAATGTTAGATTTACTGCATAAAATGATAGTTTTGACTGATAGAATGATACTCTGAGTTGATAAAATGATACTTTTGCCGATAGAATGATATTCTGAGTTGACAAAATTATAGTTTTGCCGGATAAAATAACAAAATGATACTTGCATCCGATAAAATGATATTTCTGACTGATAGAATGATACTCTGAGTTGATAAAATGATACTTTTGTTTATAAATGTTTGATTTATTGCATAAAATGATAGTTTTGACTGATAGAATGATACTCTGAGTTGATAAAATGAAGCTTTGGCCGATAGAATGATACTCTGAGTTGACAAAATCATAGTTTTGCCGGATAGAATGATACTCTGAGCCGATAAAATGATATTTCTGACTGATAGAATGATACTTTGAGTTGATAAAATGATACTTTTGTTTATAAATGTTAGATTTACTGCATAAAATGATAGTTTTGACTGATAAAATGATACTCTGAGTTGATAAAATGATACTTTTGCCGATAGAAAGATACTCTGAATTTTGCGGGATAAAATGACAAAAGATACTCTGAGCCGATAAAATGATATTTCTGACTGATAGAATGATACTTTGAATTGATAAAATGATACTTTTGTTTATAAAATGATACTTTTTGTCTGACTGATAAAATGATATATGTTAGGGTTATTGCATAGAATGATAGTTTTGCCGGATAGAATGATAGTTTTGCCGAATAGAATGATACTCTGAGTTGATAAAATGATACTTTTTGACTGACTGATAAAATGATATATGTTAGGTTTATTGCATAGAATGATAGTTTTGCCGGATAGAATGATACTCTGAGTTGATAAAATGATACTTTTTGACTGAATGATAAAATGATGAAATGATATATGTTAGGTTTATTGCATAGAATGATAGTTTTGCCAGATAGAATGATACTCTGAGTTGATAAAATGATACTTTTGTTTATAAAATGATACATTCGTCATAAAATGAAACTTTAACCTGATAAAATGATAATCTAACTTTATAAAGTGATAAATAAGCTGAAGAAATGGCATATAAGCTGATAAAATGACAAAAAATGATCAAATGATAGTTTTACCGGATAGAATGATACTTTAAGTTGATAAAATGATACTTTTGGCTTATAAATGTTAGGTTTACTATATAAAATGATAGTTTTACCGAATAGAATGATACTTTGAGTTTATAAAATGATAAATATTACTTGCAGTAGATAAAATCATATTTCTAACCTATAAAATGACAATATGATACTTGCAGCCGATAAAATGATATTTCTGACTGATAGAATGATACTTTGAGTTGATAAAATGATACTTTTGTTTATAAATGTTATATTTACTGCATAAAATGATAGTTTTGACTGATAGAATGATACTCTGAGTTGATAAAATGATACTTTTGCCGATAGAATGATACTCTGAATTTTGCGGGATAAAATGACAAAATGATACTCTGAGCCGATAAAATGATATTTCTGACTGATAGAATGATACTTTGAGTTGATAAAATGATACTTTTGTTTATAAATGTTAGATTTACTGCATAAAATGATAGTTTTGACTGATAGAATGATACTCTGAGTTGATAAAATGATACTTTTGCCGATAGAATGATACTCTGAGTTGACAAGATCATAGTTTTGCCGGATAAAATAACAAAATGATACTTGCATCCGATAAAATGATATTTCTGACAGATAGAATGATACTCTGAGTTGATAAAATGATACTTTTGCCGATAAAAAGATACTCTGAATTTTGAGGGATAAAATGACAAAAGATACTCTGAGCCGATAAAATGATATTTCTAACTATAGAATGATACTTTGAATTGATAAAATGATACTTTTGTTTATAAAATGATACATTCGTTATCAAATGAAACTTTAACCTGATAAAATGATAATCTAACCTTATAAAATGATATATAAGCTGAAGAAATGGCATATAATCTGATAAAATGACATAAAAATGATAAAATTATAGTTTTGCCGGATAGAATGATACTAAAAGTTGATAAAATGATACTTTTGGCTTATAAATGTTAGGTTTACTATATAAAATGATAGTTTTGCCGAATAGAATGATACTCTGAGTTTATAAAATGATAAATGTTACTCGCAGTAGATAAAATCATATTTCTAACCTATAAAATGACAAAATGATACTTGCAGCTGATAAAATGATATTTCTTTATGATAGAATGATACTTTGAGTTGATAAAATGATACTTTTGTTTATAAATGTTAGATTTACTGCATAAAATGATAGTTTTGACTGATAGAATGATACTCTGAGTTGATAAATGATACTTTTGCCGATAGAATGATATTCTGAGTTGACAAAATTATAGTTTTGCCGGATAAAATAACAAAATGATACTTGCATCCGATAAAATGATATTTCTGACTGATAGAATGATACTCTGAGTTGATAAAATGATACTTTTGTTTATAAATGTTTGATTTATTGCATAAAATGATAGTTTTGACTGATAGAATGATACTCTGAGTTGATAAAATGAAGCTTTGGCCGATAGAATGATACTCTGAGTTGACAAAATCATAGTTTTGCCGGATAGAATGATACTCTGAGCCGATAAAATGATATTTCTGACTGATAGAATGATACTTTGAGTTGATAAAATGATACTTTTGTTTATAAATGTTAGATTTACTGCATAAAATGATAGTTTTGACTGATAAAATGATACTCTGAGTTGATAAAATGATACTTTTGCCGATAGAAAGATACTCTGAATTTTGCGGGATAAAATGACAAAAGATACTCTGAGCCGATAAAATGATATTTCTGACTGATAGAATGATACTTTGAATTGATAAAATGATACTTTTGTTTATAAAATGATACTTTTTGTCTGACTGATAAAATGATATATGTTAGGGTTATTGCATAGAATGATAGTTTTGCCGGATAGAATGATAGTTTTGCCGAATAGAATGATACTCTGAGTTGATAAAATGATACTTTTTGACTGACTGATAAAATGATATATGTTAGGTTTATTGCATAGAATGATAGTTTTGCCGGATAGAATGATACTCTGAGTTGATAAAATGATACTTTTTGACTGAATGATAAAATGATGAAATGATATATGTTAGGTTTATTGCATAGAATGATAGTTTTGCCAGATAGAATGATACTCTGAGTTGATAAAATGATACTTTTGTTTATAAAATGATACATTCGTCATAAAATGAAACTTTAACCTGATAAAATGATAATCTAACTTTATAAAGTGATAAATAAGCTGAAGAAATGGCATATAAGCTGATAAAATGACAAAAAATGATCAAATGATAGTTTTACCGGATAGAATGATACTTTAAGTTGATAAAATGATACTTTTGGCTTATAAATGTTAGGTTTACTATATAAAATGATAGTTTTACCGAATAGAATGATACTTTGAGTTTATAAAATGATAAATATTACTTGCAGTAGATAAAATCATATTTCTAACCTATAAAATGACAATATGATACTTGCAGCCGATAAAATGATATTTCTGACTGATAGAATGATACTTTGAGTTGATAAAATGATACTTTTGTTTATAAATGTTATATTTACTGCATAAAATGATAGTTTTGACTGATAGAATGATACTCTGAGTTGATAAAATGATACTTTTGCCGATAGAATGATACTCTGAATTTTGCGGGATAAAATGACAAAATGATACTCTGAGCCGATAAAATGATATTTCTGACTGATAGAATGATACTTTGAGTTGATAAAATGATACTTTTGTTTATAAATGTTAGATTTACTGCATAAAATGATAGTTTTGACTGATAGAATGATACTCTGAGTTGATAAAATGATACTTTTGCCGATAGAATGATACTCTGAGTTGACAAAATCATAGTTTTGCCGGATAAAATAACAAAATGATACTTGCATCCGATAAAATGATATTTCTGACAGATAGAATGATACTCTGAGTTGATAAAATGATACTTTTGCCGATAAAAAGATACTCTGAATTTTGAGGGATAAAATGACAAAAGATACTCTGAGCCGATAAAATGATATTTCTAACTATAGAATGATACTTTGAATTGATAAAATGATACTTTTGTTTATAAAATGATACATTCGTTATCAAATAAAACTTTAACCTGATAAAATGATAATCTAACCTTATAAAATGATATATAAGCTGAAGAAATGGCATATAATCTGATAAAATGACATAAAAATGATAAAATTATAGTTTTGCCGGATAGAATGATACTAAAAGTTGATAAAATGATACTTTTGGCTTATAAATGTTAGGTTTACTATATAAAATGATAGTTTTGCCGAATAGAATGATACTCTGAGTTTATAAAATGATAAATGTTACTCGCAGTAGATAAAATCATATTTCTAACCTATAAAATGACAAAATGATACTTGCAGCTGATAAAATGATATTTCTTTATGATAGAATGATACTTTGAGTTGATAAAATGATACTTTTGTTTATAAATGTTAGATTTACTGCATAAAATGATAGTTTTGACTGATAGAATGATACTCTGAGTTGATAAAATGATACTTTTGCCGATAGAATGATATTCTGAGTTGACAAAATTATAGTTTTGCCGGATAAAATAACAAAATGATACTTGCATCCGATAAAATGATATTTCTGACTGATAGAATGATACTCTGAGTTGATAAAATGATACTTTTGTTTATAAATGTTTGATTTATTGCATAAAATGATAGTTTTGACTGATAGAATGATACTCTGAGTTGATAAAATGAAGCTTTGGCCGATAGAATGATACTCTGAGTTGACAAAATCATAGTTTTGCCGGATAGAATGATACTCTGAGCCGATAAAATGATATTTCTGACTGATAGAATGATACTTTGAGTTGATAAAATGATACTTTTGTTTATAAATGTTAGATTTACTGCATAAAATGATAGTTTTGACTGATAAAATGATACTCTGAGTTGATAAAATGATACTTTTGCCGATAGAAAGATACTCTGAATTTTGCGGGATAAAATGACAAAAGATACTCTGAGCCGATAAAATGATATTTCTGACTGATAGAATGATACTTTGAATTGATAAAATGATACTTTTGTTTATAAAATGATACTTTTTGTCTGACTGATAAAATGATATATGTTAGGGTTATTGCATAGAATGATAGTTTTGCCGGATAGAATGATAGTTTTGCCGAATAGAATGATACTCTGAGTTGAGAAAATGATACTTTTTGACTGACTGATAAAATGATATATGTTAGGTTTATTGCATAGAATGATAGTTTTGCCGGATAGAATGATACTCTGAGTTGATAAAATGATACTTTTTGACTGAATGATAAAATGATGAAATGATATATGTTAGGTTTATTGCATAGAATGATAGTTTTGCCAGATAGAATGATACTCTGAGTTGATAAAATGATACTTTTGACTGACTGATAAAATGATAAAATGATATATGTTAGGTTTATTGCATAGAATGATAGTTTTGCCGGATAGAATGATACTATGAGTTGATAAAATGATACTTTTGACTGATAAAATGATAAAATGATACTTAAATAAGATTTTACGTATTTAAATGAGCGAAATTTGTATATCATGGGAAATAAGATTTTACGTATAACTGAACCTCATACATACGTGTAACTGAACCTCATACATCTGTATATCATGAGAAATAAGATTTTACGTATTTAAATGAGTGAAATTTGGATACGTAAATTTTATCATGAGCGAAATTTAGAAATTAAATAAGCGAAACGACATATTTACCCTCTGAGCCTTTTTTATGAAGGAAAGCTAAGTTTGAATCTAGACCACGTGATTTTAAAAATGTGTGGTCCAGATTTAGTTATAGGGTTATTACGGAAATTGGGATTATCATTATAATGCACCCCTATCCTGCAATATGCATATCAACATATCAAATCTTGTTCTGTATCAGAGAGTAAAGGCTCCAAACTACATAGTCAAATAATTGGGTTGACCCTAATGTTTATGACTAAAAAAGACATGCTGCGTATTTAAATAATAAACTCAAATTCCAAAGTCAGAGAGAAGTGCAGTTTTAAATGATAGACTCATCAAATCTGGACAAGATTGATAGAAACACCCATGCAATATCTCTAATTATGCTTACCTCACTTCAGACTAAGATCAACGAAAGGATAGAAACAATATTTTTTAGATCAAATTGGTAAGTGTTAAGATTACAGGAATTTTGTTCAGATGTACCAAACAAAATTAAAATACTACGTCAATCAAAGTTAACATATACAAACCAAAATTTATCACAAACATGTAAAACAGATTTCCAGCTCGCTTAAGCAAGATATGGAAAAGATAAGCAAATTAGGAATAACTATAAGCTATTGACATAAAATTTTCTTGTGTCTCCAAATCAAAGCTAAGTGTCCCAGAAGCTGTCTCTATCTTTTTCTTTACAAATTCTTTTCATGGTCATTACATAATTTTATTAATGCTTCTTGGAGATTAACCATCTGGAAGCCCGCAATCTATGTACCATTCGTTCAACTTTTGAGAGCAAACTATGAAATGCGTAAAGCAAGCAGTTCTAAGTAGAAACTAAACAGAATCATGCAAGAAAACTTTAATGAGAAAATCCTCAAGTTGTTCGTAAAGAATGGCTAAGCGCTCAAAGTGGACATGCCCACAAATCTTGTGAAAATCAAAGTGCAGATATCTGAAAATAGTGTAGGTAAGGATATAGCAAGTTCACATCCAACTGATTCATGTATAGCTGCAAAATAATAAGACTGAAACACGACCTGCCTCACATCATCACTAACAATAGGTTCCACTGCCTGGCAAAACTTTTAAGCCCTCGTCTCCATGCTGTTAGAAATTTCAAAGAAATAGGGTGGGAAGCCAAGTCTACCAACAGGAGATTGTGCATAACATATAAGATAGCAGGAGTCACTTAGTCATTTCAAACAAGCAAAGTGATCCAGAATTGACTAGCAATAAAGGACAAAAGACATATGTTTCACTGAAAGAGAAGTTCTATATTGAATTTGGCAACCCTCATTCACTTATACGGAGTATCATTTAATACCAATTTGACCTCAGCGTAGAGTTCTAATATTTGTAAAAGACATATGGTTCATATGATTGATCCATTCAAATGATAGAGAACTATTTTTCAAACTATGTAAAGGTGAATATAAACCTTTTTAAGCACCCAAATTACAGGCTCTTCGGTTTCTAAAATAGAAAGCACTTTTGCTAATTTTCTTTTATAAAAGAAAATTCTAAGTAGAGACTGTTGTAGACTATATCCCACATAGTTACGTGTCCTAGTCTAGCTTAGTCTTTTGTACATATAGGTTCTTTGTAAAGTATTTAGGATACCTACTACTTTTCTCTAATATGTTTCTATACTTTTCCACATGTATCTATATTTTATTGTTCTACATGGTATCAGAGCGGATTCAAATCCGTCTCTAATTTTACTTCTGTCACTCCCGGTCAATTCTGCTGCCCGTTCTACAACTCATGTTGATCTGCTTAGGGTTTGCTCCATGGTATATTTTTTTTTCTCTTTTTTGATAATTCAGCCATGTCTACTCGCGGTCGGGGTTTGTATGGTGGACGTGTCCGTGGCCGAGGTCGAGACCATCGGTTTCATGACGACATTGTGATTATTGAGGTCGTTCGAATCATGAGTCTGATAAGTGTTGGGAGAAGTTTGGCAAACCTGATGGGCCAACATGACGTCTAATGCGCCAAATTCTTCATTAACTACTTATTGTCAAACTAAACTAATCAACCAGTTCGTTCCTACTCCTTTACTTGTCCAAACATTATCTCTTGGCCAAAGGGTACTCACAAACTTATGATATTCTCTGCCTTGAGACGTTTTCATTCACGGCTCGTAGAACATGAACTCGATCTGAATCGTGTTTTCTTTAGCTGTCAATCTTTCCTCAGCTTGATGTAAAGAATGCTTTCATATACGGTAATTTTTATGGAGCAACCTTTCAGGGTATGTTTCTCAGGGGATGCTAAAAAAGTTTGTTGTCTCAAAAAGACAATTTATGGTGTTAAACAAAGTCCGAAGGCGTGGTTTCATAAGTTTAGCAGTGTTTTTGGAACTTTTAGTTTTTGAGCAGTGTTCTTGGAACTTTTAGTTTTTGAGATTTATGCATTACCAAGTCTGACATTCGGTTTTTGTGCGACATCAAGCGTAAGGTATTGTCATTCTCTTTGTCTACATTGTTGATATACGGAAGTGATGTTTGTGGAATTGAGGAGATTAAGAAATTCTTGCAGCCACATTTTGTTATTAAGGATTTTCAGCATCCTGAGTACTCCTTGTGTTCCTTGGTAATTGAGGCACTTCTTTTCGGCACGAAGATTAGAAAATAGATGTTTAGTATGTTAATTGGTGGGAGAACAAAGTAAAAGAGAGATGAAGAGAGATGAAGAGAGAATAAAATAGAAGAAAGTATTACTCCCTCCGTTCCTTGTTAATTGGTGGGAGAACAAAGTAAAAGAGAGATTAAGAACAGTATTTTAAATGGATGGTGAATGAAGTAATAGAGAATAAAGTAAAACAGAGAGTTTCTTTTTGCCAAAAATAGAAATGACTCAATTTTCTAGAAACTTCCCACAATAGAAAAATGACTCAATTAACATGGAATGGAAGGAGTACCTTTTTGCCAAAAATAGAAATGATTCAATTATCTTGGAACTTCTTGAAACAGAAAAGTGTCTCAATTAACAAGGATAGGAGGGAGTGTTTCTTAGGAATTGAAATTGCACACAACATATCTGGAGTTTGTTTCTCTATCTCAACAAAAGTATGCCGAAAGAAGTAGGATTACTTGGAGCAAAGCATGTTGTTACTCCTATGAAGGTTGACCGAAGTGTTTGGGATAATATTGAAGAGTCAGATGATAAAGCTAAGTCTAGACGTTTAGTTGGAAAACTTATCTAATTATGATAGAAAGTCTACTTCTGGATATTGCATCTACTACATGAAAGAATACTGACGAAGTAAGAAACTACAGATTGTTGTTCTTTCGAGACCGAGTATAGAGTTGTGGCTCATTATGCTACTGAGATGACCAGAGTTAAGAGGATTCACTTTCATTGAACTTGTACCCTATGCATTGTGATAACCAAGCTGTTTACTACATTGCAAATAATCTAATTCTGATAGAAAGTATACTTCTAGATATTGCACCTACTACATGGAAGAAAACTGACGAAGTAAGAAACTACATATTGTTGTGAGATCATCTTTCGAAACCAGTATAGAGTTGTGGCTCATTATGCTACTAAGATTACCAGAGTTAAGAATCTACTAGGGTCCACTTTCATTGAACTTGTACCCTATGCATTGTGATAACCAAGCTATTTATCTACATTGCAAATAATCCGGTTTTCTATGAAAAGACTAAACATATTGAAGTTGATTGTCATTTTATTTGAGAGTGTGTTTTGAATAAGACTATTACTACTCATTTCTTTCGCATCCAACCAGATTGTTAATATCTCACAAAACTGTTGCTGTGAAACGTTTCTCAAGACTTTGTACCAAGCTGAACATGATCGATATATATACTCCAACTTGAGGGGGAGTGTTGTAGAATAAGTGTCCATATTGGTTATGTGTCCTTGTCTAGGTTAGTCTGTTGTAATATATATATGTGTTTTGTAAAGTAATGAAGATACTTTTCTCTCATATGTCTCTATACTTTCCACATGTGTCTATTTTATTGTTCTACAAAGACCAAATTTTATTATACATCTTTAGAGTAAAATATGTATGTCTTTTAATGCTAGAATGATTTAACTATGAAAAGAAGACTTGTCATGAAAGGTTTCAAATAAGGTACATAGTTGTTGAGAAAGAGACAGGTAAAGTGCAACCATGATGAAGATGGCAATCTACCCTTTGCAAAAAAAAAAATGATTCCATGTACCTTGTTCACTAAATCAACCGCAAGAACGCTGCCATATTTGTTTCTTAGATCTAAGAAATGTCTTTCAGCCACTCTATGCTGCACAAATGTGTAGAGGGAACAAGTCAGCAAACCAGATGTCTATGTTATGACAGAACATAATCTGATAAAAAAGAAAAAACAAACAAACAGACATACTGCTTCCTCAGGTCTCACGATTTCAAACTTTGGCTTATATGTCATCAACAATCTGATCCCAAAGAAATGGCATTGACCCTCCACCTGGAAAAGGAAATTAGTTTGTCGTGTAATAACAGCGAGGCACTGTAAACTGACAATTAGACATAGATACATATCATGTAACAAGTTACATTATGCAATATAAACGGACGATATGGTTAATTTCAGTTTACCAAATCAAATTAAATGGTATACATCCATTTGAAAGAAGGATTCTAAAGCATTTCTGATACGAGTTGGCGAGTCTACAAAAGGGGGAACCGCCAAGTATTGTGGCCAACCGAGTCAGAGGAAAAGGGGGAAGAATGAAGGAGAGAAGGCGCGCACCAATCTCGGCTATAGTTAGGTTGTTAGGGGATTTAAATTCAAATTTAAGTTATTGCAGATTCTGTTTAATTGTTGCTCATTTTTCTCTATTGTAAGTCTATATATTAGAGTTCCAAAATAACGAGAAGTATCTTGGGAATTTAGTATTGGACGATCGTAGTATCGTAGGCCTCCTTTGTGAGGATTTCCTTTGGGTGTTCATTTCAATTTCCATCTTAATAAAGCCGAGAGTTGTTCTACTTTGAGTGAGTGTTGGGAGTTTATTTCTTCCTCTGCGAAATTTACAGAGCACCTCTTGTGCTCTTCCTACTGACCGGTACCTTTACTCTATCAATTGGTGCGGGGACGATGGTTAACACGCGTAATACGGACACGCGACTGGAGGGATTAGAGAAGGTCACCGGAGATCTGAAAAAAAAAACAGAGACATTGACCACCATGGTCGATGAACTCAATATCCAGTGTTCGAAAACGGGTGAGCAAGTTACAGCGATTGGGGCTCAACTCGAGACCTTTATGGCAGAGGTCCGAACCGCTCTCGCCACAGGATCTTCTTCCAAATCAACAGATCCAACTACGAATGATGATCCAACCGGGAGCACGACAACAACATGGGGCAATTCAACCCTGTCTATGCCTACGTTTGACGGAACAGATGCTATCGCGTGGCTCGCGCGCGCGGAGCAATATTTCTTGGTGTCCAAAACCTCCACTGAAAAGCGACTGGACATTGCCATGGTGGCTTTAGCTGGGCCAGCCTTGCCATGGTTCCAACTTCTGCGACGCCGTCTTCCGGCGCTCAGTTGGGAACAGTTCCAATGGGAGTTAATGAAACGTTTCGGTGATAAAATGGTTCTAGATGGCTACGAGGCTTTTACCTCAACCCGACAAGAGGACTCCCTCGTCGATTTCGTAGCAGCTTTCGAGGCCCGTCTTGCCCAAATCCAGGATCTGGCGGATCACCAATATCTGGGGTTCTTTTTGGCAGCTCATCGCTCTTCGCCCAGAGATTCGGATGCACGTGAAGGTAGCGCAGATTACTTCTTATTCAGACGCGGTGCAAATGGCCTTGCAACTGGATCAGCTCTCCGGTACTCAGCCGATGAGCAACCCCCCTTCATCCGCGGTTCTGCCGCCACAGGGAATGTCCCGCCCGAATCCAAAGGTTTTTTCCCTGACGCCTACGTCGTTCTCCTCTTCAGGACATAACCGCCCCAGGTGCTTCCGGAATATATCTTCCGAGGAGTATAAAAAGCACATCGCCGCCGGCACCTGCTTTAAATGTGGCCTCAAGTTTGGCCCCACTCATCGCTGTCCCCCAAAGACTCTCAACGTTCTCGTCATCGACGAAGATAATCCTATGTATGACGATACGGAGAGCGAGAAACAGATTGATAACGGGGTCCAACTGGAGCTCCAGCTATCGGAACTCTCTTGTAACAGCTTGGATACCTCCCGCACTATGAAGTTGTTCGGCGGCATCGATACCCAAAAAGTCCTAGTCATGGTCGACAGCGTGGCAAGTCACTGTTTCATCTCAGATCATCTGGTCAGTCGCCTGCAGCTCCCAATCACGCCCACAACACCTTACTCCGTCACGCTGGGTAACGGGTCGACGGTCAGAACTTCTGGCATCTGGCATGCCGTACCTCTTCTTTTGGCATCCGAAAAATTTTCCTTGTCCTGTTATGTATTTCCATTGAGGAATATTGATATTATTTTGGGAGTTTCTTGGTTAGAGACACTTGGCTCTGTGGTCGCGAACTGGAAACGTTCGTCTATGCAGTTTTTCATCGGTGATCGGTGGGTGACGATTGAGGGAGACCCGTCCCTTACTCGTCGGGCATGCTCTTCTTCTGACATTAATAGGCTGCAGGATGGCGACTCGTGCTGGGTCCTGCGCTTCTTGGAGGCCTCGGGTCACACGATAGATTTCGAGTTAGACCCTTCGCTACTGCTTGCCGAGCGTGATCGGCTGCTATCACTGGTTGACGGGTTCCCTCGTGCGGTCCACCCCTCGACGGCACTGCCACCTCATCGCCACACTGACCACCAGATCCCGCTGAAACCAGGCTCACAGCCGGTCTCGGTAAGGCCTTACCGCTACAATCACGCTCAAAAAGATGAGATGGAGCGTTTGGTGGCAGAGATGCTCGACTCGGGGGTCATACAACCAAGCACCAGCCCGGTGTTACTTGTGAAAAAGAAAGATGGGTCGTGGTGTTTTGAACAAGTGCACATAAACACCCGATTCCAATTATCCAAGAGCTCCTTGGCGAGCTACATGGGTCCTGCTGGTTCAGCAAGCTCGATCTAAAGGCCGGGTATCATCAAATCCGAGTGGCCGCCCCCGATGTGCACAAGACCGCCTTCCGTACGCACCTAGACCACTATGAATTCCTCGTTATGCCATTTGGCCTAACAAATGCCCCCGCCACCTTCCAGAGTCTAATGAATGAAATATTCCGACCTTTCCTTCGTAAGTTCGTCCTGGTTTTCTTCGACGACATTTTGATCTACAGCGACTCCTGGGATGCACACTTATCTCATCTTCGGCTGGTTTTCACCGTCCTTGAGGTCCACTCCTTGATATTTAACCCAAAGAAGTGGCTCCTTGGGCTGCGCCAAGTTGAGTATCTCGGTCATGTGGTGTCAGTGGCAGGGGTGAGCATGGACCCCTCCAAGGTCTCGACAGTGCTACGTTGGCCGACACCCACCACTCTAAAAGGAGTTCGGGGTTTCCTTTGGTTGACAATCTACTATCGGCGTTTCGTTCGCGACTATGGCAAAATCGCGGCGCCTCTCACCCAGCTCCTCAAGAAGCCAATTGACACCGCCCGAAAGGCAAAATGGATCTGGACCCCTGAAGCGGAGCAGGCTTTCCACATCCTAAAAACGGCCTTGACATCTGCCCCGTTGCTAAGGATGCCGGATTTCACCAAGGAATTTGTTATTGAATGTGATGCATCGGGCCACGGGTTGGGGGCGGTTCTTATGCAGGATCGGCAGCCAGTGGCCTACTTTAGCAAGACTTTATCGGGGCGTTGGCTTACAAAGTCGGCATATGAGAAGGAGTTGATGGCCTTGGTTCTCGCTATACATCACTGGCGTCCTTATCTGTTGGGCCGTCGTTTCATAGTCCACACCGACCAAAGGAGTTTAAAGCACCTCCTTGCGCAGCCTCTGTCCACACCTGCGCAACAGAATTGGGTTGCGAAATTGCTCGGATATGATTTCTCTATCGTCTACAAAGAGGGCAAGACGAACCGGGCAGCAGATGCCATGTCTCGGCGGGACGACGAAGCGGTAGAATTCTCGGCTATTTCCCGACCTACAAGGCCTGGTTGGTCAAGGGTCCAGTCTTCCCTAGCCACGGACCCAGTACTGTCCAAATCAAGGCTGATTTGGAACTAGGCCAGCTGGGACCAACTCACTATGAATTAATTCATGGCGTACTCTTCTATAAGGGGCGCATCGCTGTACGGCCAACTCCCCTTGGATTCAGCAGCTAATTGCCGAGTTCCACGCCACCCCCACCGGCTGTCATACAGGGGAATACCGTACTTACCGTCGCCTTGCCTCAAATGTGTATTGGCCTGGAATGATGAAGCATATTACTCACTTTGTGGCTGCATGTGCAATTTGTCAAAAAAATAAATCTGATACCCAAGCGCCCGCCGGCCTCCTCATTCCGCTTCCCATTCCAGATCGCGTTTGGGAGGATTTGAGCATGGACTTCCTATTGGGGCTTCCTAAGTCCGGCGGCGTCGACTGTATTTTTGTCGTCGTGGATCGTCTCTCTAAGTACGCCCACTTCATCGCCCTTCGCCACCCGTTCTCTGCCAAGCAAGTCGCTGATCTTTTCACTAAAGAGATCGTCCATCTGCATGGGATCCCAAACTCCATAGTTTCGGATCGCGACCCTATCTTTTTGAGTTCATTCTGGCGCGAATTATTCTGGGCTACTAGTACAAAACTAAGAATGAGTTCGGCTCATTGACTCAACTTATTTTAACACAAGAAATTCCGGCAAGTGTACGGGGCTAGTGTAGCATAAAGCAAGCAAGAGTATCGTATCCCACAAAGACAAAATGTATAAACTCAAGTACCACGGACCGATGTTAACTACTATTTAGACAAATCAAATGTTTGGTTTTGGTATGTGACTATTAAACACAAACAAAGTAAAAAAAGAGACAAAAGAGCAAGTTTCAAATAAGAGAACGAGGTAGAGCCGTGGATCCGACTACAACAACCACAATGTAAACAACTCAACAACTTTGATTACCCATTGAAGTCTCTAGGATTAGTAGGAAAGTTACTAGTCTGGGCTAAGCCCCCTCTCGAGTGCACTCAACCCGTTGATTAACTATTAATATTAAAGTTTCCTTCTAATACTTCACAATTAACTCCTTTAAACAAAAGGCCCAAGTCCTCACTCTAGAATTCCTTCTCTCGAATGCAAATTATCTAGGCGTTGTTCATTCTTTTATCAATCCTAAACCGGTATCTCTTGATTACACAAATCTAGGTCAACATGTCCAATTGGTAGCTAAGCAATTGAATTGAAAAGGCATAAGAATGAAATAAAATAATCTCAAGAGCATAGGTAATCAAAAGCTATTGAATTAATCACAAGTGTTCATTGTATTCTTCACCAAAACTCCACAAAAGATTTAGCCACTCATATTCAAATAAAAAACACAAGAATAATCCATAAACATTGAATTGAACAAGAAAACCAATGAAAATACTCCCAAGGATGGACTGAACGGCAATTCATCTTCGTCTTCAACCTTGTTGAGGATTGGGACTCCTTGTCTCTCAAATCCGCTCTCAAAACCTCTCAAAATTGCTTCTGGGCGTCCCTCCTCCCTTGGTGTCGAAAACCTAGGTCTTTTTATACCCGGGGTGGAAATATACATCCCGCACGCATCGCCCGGTCGGGCGATTTTAAGTCGCCATAACGCCCGGTCGGGTGAACTCTCTGGATTCCCGATTCCTTCAAAAACGCCCGGTCGGGCGATTCTTCCTAGAGAAAGCGCCCGGTCGGGCGAATTCTCTGTACTCCAGCCCCGAACTCCTTTTCAACTCATTTTCACCTGTTTTAACTACAAACACTCGACAAACTCATCAAAACACCTAAATAGTGGATAATGGATGCAAACTCAAGTAATATGCTACAAAACACTGAAATATTCACGTTAAACATCCAAAATACTTGCTAAACTACGAGTTTATCACTTATCATCCGGAGACGGATGGCCAAACCGAAATGTTGAATCGATGCCTGCAGACTTACCTGCGTTGCTTTGCATCCGAGCGCCCCAAACAATGGCACAAATGGCTTGCGTGGGCTGAATATTGCTACAATACGAGCGCCCACTCCGCATCGGGAACCACCCCTTTTGAGGTAGTTTATGGCAGGCCCCCGCCTTCGCTGCACAGTTTTTTACCCGGTGAAATCCGTGCGCAGGCAGTAGTGGACTCCCTCCGGTCTCGCGACGAGGCGCTGACCTTGCTCAGATGCTCCGAGCCCAACAGCGAATGGCTGCATCGGCCAACAAACACCGTAGGGACGTTGAGTACGCAGTGGGCGATCTAGTCTATCTTAAGTTCCGTCCTTACCGCCAGTCATCTTCCCAGCTCCTAATCGAAAGCTGGCTCCTCGTTACCATGGGCCCTATCCAGTGGAAGCTCGCATTGGCGAAGCGGCTTATCGCCTTAAACTACCTGATGGCTCTCGCATCCACCCGATATTTCACGTCTCGTTGTTCAAACGAGCGATTGGCTCTGCAGCGCCGGACAACGAACTTCCAGAGGCTCTGATGGATGTCGATCCACCGCTTCTATCGGAGGAGGTACTGGGAGAGCGGATGGTCACACGGGACGTGAGTCAGATACCCCAGTTACTAATCAAGTGGTCGGGACAATCGGTCGACGAAGCCACATGGTGGATACGGCGAATTTACAAGGTCAATTCCCTTACCTCCGCCTTGCGGGCAAGGCTGTTTCGCCGACCCGGGCAGTTGATACGAGTTGGCGGGTCTACAAAAGGGGGAACCGCCAAGTATTGTGGCCAACCGAGTCAGAGGAAAAGGGGGAAGAATGAAGGAGAGAAGGCGCGCACCAATCTCGGCTACAGTTAGGTTGTTAGGGGATTTAAATTCAAATTTAAGTTGTTGCAGATTCTGTTTAATTGTTGCTGATTTTTTTCTATTGTAAGTCTATATATTAAAGTTCCAAATAACGAGAAGTATCATGGGAATTTAGTATTGGACGATCGTAGTATCGTAGGCCTCCTTTGTGAGGATTTCCTTTGGGTGTTCATTTCAGTTTCCATCTCAATAAAGCCGAGAGTTGTTCTATTTTGAGTGATTGTTGGGAGTTTATTTCTTCCTCTGCGAAATTTACAGAGCACCTCTTGTGCTCTTCCTACTGACCGGTACCTTTACTCTATCAATTTCATTGGAGTAGAGAGTTCTATTTCACAGCATTACCATAGAAAACATTGTAGTACCACATACAAGTCTTATTGTAACCCTATGAGTATTTTACCTGAATAAAGGACACAGTGTGCCCATTAATTTGTATGATTTGTTCACTCTCCACGAAATTTGCTACAAAACCATTAGAATCAGCTCCTCGTCTCCACATTCGTGTGCCTACAGAAAATCTTAAAATAAAATTACAAGTTGAATAAAAAGATATTTGTTCGTTCTCCCACATCATAGAAATGGTTCTAACTAGAAGAGGGCAGATCCTTGATTAGAGTCCTATCTTTTAAGAGAAAAAAGAAGAGGAGGAAGAAGAAGACGACAAAGAAAGTGAAAGTTTTGTGTGTTATACAATATTTCTGCAAATCAATGGTTGGTGGTATTTCTCGGTGAATGACTTTTGAGTTTTGAGATAACTAGCTCTATCACCAACCAAAAGGATAATGTAATATCGATATTAATTACGAAAATGTTCATAGACATAAGCGAAGGTTCTGAAAAAGATATACAAGAAACTTATATCCTTGAGACAAATGATGATGGAAGGCAGAAACAAATGGAAGAAGTAGTAGGATAAGGATTTTAACAATAACAAGATTACCTGTTCTTCTTGTGCATCTTCGTCCAATTAGTGTAACATCAAGGATATCCTTCCCAATGGCTGCTTGAATGTGTTGAAAGCCTAATAACTTATCTAGGCATCACTTAATGTAAAATTATGATATGCTTATGCCAACCATAACATGGCATGAGGTACTGAAACATCAGGACAATTAAAAGGATACTGCCTTGAATGATATGGAGGAGGAATGGGTCAAGCTGCACGAGGATGATATCTAACTCAGTTACTACAACATAAAAAGGGGAACTTCCTAGGGAAAATTTGAATTACTTATATGATTCATCCAGAAACTTGACCTTGTTGTCTATAAGCACTTCCAGCATATAGTTGTTCCAAAGAAATTGAGGGTCAGCCTGAAGAATGTGCAGACAATTAGTGTTAGGATTATATAGCAACAAGATTAATCTGTTAAAGAAGTAGAAGATGCAATCTAAAATCTATTAGTTTCATCAGAGCTCAACCATTAATCATCTAGAAAAACTCACTTGTCTCCAAAGGGGCAGCGATTTTGATTCATCACCCAAATCTTGCAACCTCTGAGCACTGCAAGAAAATATACAAGTCTGGATTGCAGCAATTGCTAGAAGTACCAAACCTTTTTGGACTTGCAAAGAGTGTACATATAAATGCTATTTCAATTTAAATTTTAATTGATGTCCTAGTTTTGGAATTATGCTGAGCACTTCATGTTACATATGTGCAATTAAGAAGCTCTGCCAATGAGTCTAATGCACAACACACTAACAAGAGAAAATAATTACAAGAATGAACCAAAAGTACAAACAAACACAGAGTTTGAGTAACAAAACTTCACCCTAGCGTCATATTCACATCATAGAAGAAATATAGACCTGGAGTCCTCTCTGCAACATTTAGCAAGCGAGAAAACTCACTCTCCATCTTTTTCTGTTGAACAGAAGTATATATTATATTGAAGTAATTTACTCCAATTGTAAGATGATGGACCTTGTCACTACCTGTTCTTCAGGAAAATTCTTGAGTAAATGATCACATGGAAAAACCTTCAATGATGTCACTTTGTAAATGGAGTGGCCCAAATAAGATCCAACGCATTCACGTCCAGTTATCACTAATAAATATGACCCTAAAGTGAACAATATGAAAAATCAATATCGTGAAGAAACCTTGACGAAACTAAGGATTTAGAAGAAATCTCGGACAACCATATTACTAGACAATCCTTATTCAACTATAGAAAACATATTTTTCAAGCAAGAGAATGAGAGTCAATTGAACGTAAAAGAATGAGCAACTGGACTGTGCCTAATCTCTACTATACAGGCTGCATTCCATCTTCTTTCCAAAAGTCCTCTTTCCGGGCATTGAATTTCTCCCTATCACAGTATTTGTTTCTTTGTTTTAACTTGTTAGAGCCAGTACATAAAAGAACTTCTCAGTCGAGACAGAATCATTTCCAGGTGCAGACAGGAGCTATATCACTTCTCACATGGACTTTTGTGAAGATACATGAGTCGCAGAGTGGATTTTAGAGCTAATGGAAGCTGAAGTAGCAGATACCAGGTTTAGAGGCTGCCATGCTCCGAGCCCCCCCCCCCCCCCCCCCCCCAAGGAGGTACCTGCAGAGTGATGATAACAAATGATATATTGGCAATGAGTATGTGGCCTAACTGAAACAAAGCCTACTCATATGTCAAGGTTTTGCATTGAGCTTTCAGGAACTCGCCTCCAACTCTGCTCCCATCCAAAAATAGCCCAACAGTCCAACTCTAACCTCGACCACATTTTTCACCCCAAGTACTTCTGAGAACAGTGATTTGAATGACTTTCTATGGTGACCAGTGGTTCAAGCTTATAGCTTTACACTACCTCTGTCCAATAAAAATAGCAACTTTTGAAACGGCAGAGGTTTTAACACACAATTGGTAAAGTAAGAAAGATAGAAAGAAAAAGTGATTGAAATATATTTTGTGGAGAATGAGTCCCACCTCTTAGAGAGCAAAAATCCTAGAACAAAAAGTGCATAATTTTAAGGGTCAGACCAAAATGAAAATACTAGTTGCTATTTTTAACAAAAGCATACTGTCAAAATAAATGCATGGAAATTAGAAGCTTAAATTTCTTTGCAAACTTGAAAAAACGCACATGTAGCTCGCTTGTTGAGCAACAAGTTGATTCCTACTCTTTATATTCACAATTAGAGGAACTTTCTTCTCAACATCATGAGGGTAAACTGAAACTTGCTCCTTTGTTTCTTTATACCTTTGATGGAGTAATATTTGAATGTCACAATGTGAATCGTGTACCTTGACCAAGATCACTATTCACTAGTAACCAAAAGTTAGTAGAACATGAATATGAACTATATCCGGCACCAGTTGTTAGTCAAGATGACAAAAATAAAAGGCATGACATATAGAGCGATACAGTAAGTATCAAAAGGTAAACTGAAGCAGCTGATAACTGATTGCGAACTATACTCAGGTAAATTAACAGCAACACAAAACTTGCCTGCCAAAAGCTTGAGCGTCCCGACCACACCATAGATTGTCTGAATTTTAGGAACTCGAAGCTTGGTGCATTGAGGTATTTCATCTATACACCAGGAGGGAATATTAAAAACACATTCCCCACAACATGAGAAAAATACAGTAAAACTACAAAAAGAAAAAAAATGTTGAGGAATGAAATTACCAACAAGATTCATGGAGCCATCAAGGCGGCTAACAGCGAGCAAGGAGGCGGAGGATCCGTCAGTCGGCTCCACCACGTACTGATCCAGGAATTCCCACAGCCGCATTATGGCATACAGCTTCTGCGCAGGATCCGTCATCATGAAATTTCCACCCAGTTGTATTCATCCTAACATGAACCGATCAGCGAGACATTCTCACAGATTGAAGCAGAAAAATGTCGGAGCGGAAGCAAAACGCGATTGATTTAAGGCGGCTAAATCGCGAGACGGAGTGGAATGTTTCAAATGAAGGGAGATGTACGGACAAAATAAAAAACGGAATTAACTGAAAATGCCGCGTAAGTAGTCATACCCGATTTCCAAACTAATCACTTTAATATTGATACACTTTATGCAAACTATATGGATCCAAATCCACAGCACCTCTTACAATGGAATTCAGGAAATGTGTCCCGTAGGATCGGACACGGTGAAAATTAATACTCCATCCATCGCATTACATATAACACATTTCTTTTGGGCACATTATTAGGTGATACTTCCCCCGTTCCATGTTAATTAAGTCATTTTTCTATTTTGGCAAGTTTCAAGATAATTGAGTCATTTTTATTTTTGCTGAGAGTTAACTCTATCATTACTTTATTCTCTTTTACTTTATTTATTATTCACTTAACACACTATTCTTAATCTCTATTCTACAAAGAAGCGTTTCTTTTAACATGGAACGAGGGGAGTCGTGTTTAGTTGTTAAACGAAGATAGAATAAAATATGAGTGAGAAATTTCTTAATCATTGTTGACGTAGCATTGAGCATATGATATTGATTATGCATCACTTTAATTTATCAAATGACGTGGATTTTTCTCAATGCAAGAATCCTGATATCTTGGGTAGTGGTGATCAACGTCTAGATGTGCTAGTATTGTTATTGCAATTAATCGTGTGTTGCGTGAGTCCAGTTTGATAATATCCTCACGAGGTATTCGAAAAAGATTTTATTATTTAGAAACCCGGCCGATCGGATTTATTCCAGAATAATAAATAAAGATTTTGAACTAGTGGTGAGTATTCGGGTTTCGGTTCGATTTTTTTCCAAAATCGAACCAAAACTGAAAAATTGAATTTAGTTCAAAACCCAAACCGAACCGAACCCGAAAAACTGAAAAACCCAGAAAAACCAAAAAAAAAACATTTATGTATTAATATATATATATATATATATATATAATATTAATAATATATATAATATATATTATATAGTAGAATATATTAAAAGAATGTATATTATATAAAATATAATATAATATATTAAATTAATAGAATATATATATATATATATATATATATAGGGATGTATTCATTTCCTTTTTGTATCTTTTGTTTTTTGTTCTTTTTAATCTCAGCCCCACGATTTTATCATCCGACGGTTAGATTGGTGCCACGTGTCATTTAATAATGCAGATTTTCAGTTGAATAATGCACACCGACTAATAATGCACCATTATAGTGTAATAATGCAGATGTTCAGTTGAATAATGCACACCGACTAATAATGCACCATTATAGTGTAATAATGCAGATCATCTGGACCGTTGATAAATGGGATCTAACGGCCCATATTAAGAAGAATAAAAGATCTAAGGGATGAATAGGAGAATAACGCTCCCCTATATATATATATATATGGGTGCATTTTAATGATAACCCTAATTTCCGTAATAACCCTATAACTAAATCTGGACCACACATTTTTTAAATCACGTGGTCTAGATTCAAACTTAGCTTTCCTTCATAAAAAAGGCGCAGAGGGTAAATATGTCATTTCGCTCATTTAATTTCTGAATTTCGCTCATGATAAAATTTACGTATCCAAATTTCGCTCATTTAAATACGTAAAATCTTATTTCCCATGATATACAGATGTATAAGGTTCAGTTACACGTATGTATGTATGTATATGGCATCCGAGTCTTTTATATTGATGTGGATTGGTTGTAGACTAGATTCAACATGGATAGAGTAAATTGAATTATGTTTTGACAGTCTGCATAATCGTGTGGATGCATAATAAATTCTTGTCAGTTATCATTTTATCAGTCAAAAGTATCATTTTATCAACTCAGAGTATCATTCTCGCGGCAAAACTATCATTCTATGCAATAAACCTAACATATATCATTTTATCATTTTATCAGTCAAAAGTATCATTTTATCAACTCAGAGTATCATTCTATCCGGCAAAACTATTATTCTATGCAATAAACCTAACATATATCATTTTATCATTTTATCAGTCAAAAGTATCTTTTTATCAACTCAGAGTATCATTCTATCCGACAAAACTATCATTCTATGCAATAAACCTAACATATATCATTTTATCAGTCAAAAGTATCATTTTATCAACTCTGAGTATCATTCTATCCGGCAAAACTATCATTCTATGCAATAAACCTATCATATATCATTTCATCATTTTATCATTCAGTCAAAAAGTATCATTTTATCAGTCAAAAGTATCATTCTATCCGGCAAAACTATCATTCTATGCAATAAACCTAACATATATCATTTTATCATTTTATCAGTCAAAAGTATCTTTTTATCAACTCAGAGTATCATTCTATCCGACAAAACTATTATTCTATGCAATAAACCTAACATATATCATTTTATCATTTTATCAGTCAAAAATATCATTTTATCAACTCAGAATATCATTCTATCCGGTAAAACTATCATTCTATGCAATAAACCTAACATATATCATTTATCATTTTATCATTTTATCAGTCAAAAGTATCATTTTATCAACTCAGAGTATCATTCTATCCGGCAAAACTATCATTCTATGCAATAAACCTAACATATATCATTTTATCATTTTATCAGTCAAAAGTATCATTTTATCAACTCTGAGTATCATTCTATCCGACAAAACTATCGTTCAATGCAATAAACCTAACATATATCATTTTATCAGTCAAAAGTATCATTTTATCAGTCAAAAGTATCATTCTATCCGGCAAAACTATCATTCTATGCAATAAACCTAACATATATAATTTTATCAGTCAAAAGTATCATTTTATCAACTCAGAGTATCATTCTATCCTACAAAACTATCATTCTATGCAATAAACCTAACATATATCATTTTATCATTTTATCAGTCAAAAGTATCATTTTATCAACTCAGAGTATCATTCTATCCGGCAAAACTATCATTCTATGCAATAAACCTAACATATATCATTTTATCATTTTACGTGATATTTGACGAAATTCAGAAATTGAATGAGGGAAATGACATATTTACTCCCGGGCTTTTTCTATGAAGTAAATCTAAGTTTGAATCTCAACCACAAGATTAGAAAATATGTGTGGTTCAGATTTGGTTATAGGGTTATTACGTGATTTAGGGGTTATCATATGATCACAACTCTATAGTTGTGATCATATGATAACCCCTAAATCACGTAATAACCCTATAACCAAATCTGGACCACACGTTTTTAAAATCACGCGGTCTAGATTCAAACTTAGATTTACTTCATAAAAAAAAATGGCGCGGGGGTAAATACGTCATTTCGCTCATTTAAATTTCTGAATTTCGCTCCATTCTTTCTCTCTTTCTCAGTTCGATTCTCTCCTATTCTCCGCGATTTGGTTTCAGATTTCCATAATCTCCAGATTTCCTTCCGATTATTTCCATAGACTCCAGATTTCCTTCCGATTATTTCCATAGACTCCAGATTTCCTTCCGATTATTTCAATAGACTCCAGATTTCCTTCCGATTATTTCAATAGACTCCAGATTTCCTTCCGATTTGGTTCATTATTCAATAATCTCCAGATTTTCATTGATTATCTATTCAATAGCTGTCAGAATTTGCTTCGATGGAGAACGTAGCAAATAACGAAGGTAACAATCATTATCTATTATTTAGCTTATTGATTGTGTTCATAATTTATTTATTGATTGTTTTGATTCATGTACTGAATTTGATTTTTGATGAATATTAGCTGTCGATTGGTTTATGTTTCTGATGTACTGAAATTCTTATTTAATTAAATTATGTATTGCCGTTTTTGTATTAAGATGATAGTTTTGGCTTATAAATTTTAGGTTTGCATTGTAAAATGATAGTTTTGCCGGATACAATGATATTCTGAGTTGATAGTTTTTGGTGTATAAAATGATACTTTCAGCCGATAGAATGATGCTTTCAGCCGATAGAATGATAGTTTTGCCGGTTAGAATGATACTTTCAGCCGATAGAATGATAGGTATTTTTGGTTTATAAAATGACATTTTTGTTTAATAAAATGATACTTTTACATTATAAAATGATAATCTAAGCGGATAAAATGACAGTTAGCTTATAAAAATGATAGTTTAGCTGGAGAAATTGCATATAAGCTGATAAAATGATACTTTAACGTGACAAAATGACATAAAACTGATAAAATGATACTTTTGCCGGATAGAATGATACTTTCAGCCGATAGAATGATAGGTATTTTTGGTGTATAAAATGACATTTTTGTTTATTAAAATGATACTTTTACCTTATAAAATGATAATCTAAGCGGATAAAATGACAGTTAGCTTATAAAAATGATAGTTTAGCTGGAGAAATTGCATATAAGCTGATAAAATGATAATTTAACGTGACAAAATGACATAAAACTGATAAAATGATAGTTTTGCCCGATAGAATGATACTTTCAGCCGATAGAATGATAGTTTTTCTAGGTAGAATGATAGTTTTTCCGGGTAGAATGATACTTTCAGCCGATAGAATGATAGGTATTTTTGGTGTATAAAATGACATTTTTGTTTAATAAAATGATACTTTTACCTTATAAAATGATAATCTAAGCGGATAAAATGACAGTAATCTTATAAAAATGATAGTTTAGCTGGAGAAATTGCATATAAGCTGATAAAATGATATTTTAACGTGACAAAATGACATAAAACTGATAAAATGATAGTTTTGCCCGATAGAATGATACTTTCAGCCGATAGAATAATAGTTTTGCCGGGTAGAATGATACTTTCAGCCGATAGAATGATAGGCATTTTTGGTGTATAAAATGACATTTTTGTTTAATAAAATGATACTTTTACCTTATAAAATGATAATCTAAGCTGATAAAATGATAGTTAGCTTATAAAAATGATAGTTTAGCTGGAGAAATTGCATATAAGCTGATAAAATGATACTTTAACGTGACAAAATGACATAAAACTGATAAAATGATACTTTTTCCGGATAGAATGATACTTTCAGCATAGAAACACAGATTAACAACTTCATGAACACAGACCTACAATTAAAACCTTAAATCAAAAGATCAAATACCGAAACTGCAACTAAACTTACTGGTGACAAGCAAGGTGGCAGAAACTACGTAAACTAGGTTTTCACATTTAACCATTTCAGATCTAAAATCTACCAGCAAACTGAACTCAAGAACTCAGATCTATCAATTCAGAAATGGAAACATGCTCGCAACAACTAGAAATTACCGTAACTACTGGATTTAAGCTATCTAGGCAGAAAAGAACGAGATCAAACAAAAACCGATGCACAAAAACAACTTCATATCATAGAAACGTTTGGATCACAACTAAGACTGCAAAGTAAGCAAATATTGAAAGTGCAAAAAATCCAACGTAAGAAAACAAAGTGCGATTAACTAAGAAAGCAAATAAAGATTGTTTGCCACTCCGGGCGATGAAACTGTTAACACTACGAAACACGCTGACTGAAACGAAAGGATGTGGAACTCCGGCGAACTGATGAGCTTCAGGTGACCATGGCTGTCGGCGAGGAATGAGAATATGAAGGATAATGCTGAAAGATTGATCTACCGAAGAGAGATTGCTAACTAAGCATAGGAGTTGATGAACTAATAGATGATCATTCTCTCTCCAAGTGGCTTCCTTTTATAGGGAGGCCTCCCTTGAATTTTAGGGTAGACTTCAAACATGAAATGATTCTTTTGCCCCCTTGCTTGCGGCTGATCTTCCAAGCTATCCTTCTTCTCCATCTCGAGCCTTTTTAGCATGCATACTGGTCAGGATTGCAACATCCTGACGCCCTTCTCACCTGAATTCTCCTAACATTTCCATACTGGCTAGAACACTTCCCTGCACACTTTAGCAACTGTTTTGCAGATATATTCTAATTATGCACATTATACTGACCAGTAACCAAGGCCTAGAATACAACTTATCAAACTATTCACACTTACCACATGCTTGTCATCAAGCGTGAAGAACAACAAAAGAAGTAAGTCGAATTCTAGCTTGGTTACTCCCCTGACCGACTCTATCCTAACCTAGACCCTAAACTATGGCGCAAAGAAAAACACATAAGCACGGACACATACACATAAACAGAACTAAAGACACTTAAACACATTAACACAACTCAATTGGGCTATATTTTCAACCGTCTCTCCCCTTGGGATCAGGTGCAATCCGGCCTTAGACAGCCTTGAATTTCCGCCGCCCCCTTTTCCTTCCCAGTCAGTACGTCCGCTTGTCAAGATCACCCACACTCGTGGCTTAACACTAGATTCTCTCAGTCACTCACTCCTCACTGGGGATGTTAGGACTGTATTCTCTCATAGCGCTGAACCACAGATGCTTCGGACTTAGATCTCACGTGCGGTTACTGAAGGTCTTTTAGGCTTATAACGGGGCTATTGGGTTATAGTGTTTGGGGTGGTTGTTCCTAAGGCTCTAAGGTTAAAAAACCATCACTTTATTCTGATGCAGGGGAACTGTGTGCGCTCAGGCTTTTGGCTGCCACTTCTGCTTGGCTGGGCTTTTTCCGAAGTTGCTTCCCAACTGGTCAGTAGCGTCTTGTGGCTTCGCCACCCTTATTCATTCTCATTCTTTTTGTGGTCAAGTGTTTTCGACCATTTTCTTCACATTTTTCTTCTTTCCTTCTTATTATTTTTTGGGCCTGGAATGACTTCCTGGTCGATTTTCTCCCTGCTTCTCAATTCTTTTCGCTCCAGTTGGTTTCTTTATTGTATGTCCTTCTGGCCAGTTGCCTCCTTGCCTTATGCCTTGCACACACACAATTACAGGGGCTAGGGGTTATATCTGGGTATATATGGCTAGAAAGTGGAGTTCTAAGGGTTGGAAAATATTTTTTATTTTTTATTTTTTTGGGAGGGGGGGTTCCTACTGCCTTCACTGTTGCTACACGCGGTCACTTTACCCTAGGCACCTTGTGGCAGCCACTATTTTCTTTTCTGAATTAGTGGAAAGTGGTTCCACTTTAGGCTTTTAACTCAAATTTTAAGAGGGCTTTTGTGTTTTGGGTCTAAGTGTGGCCTTTTCTCTCGTACTCGCATCATCTATACTGACTAGAAGATACTAAGAGGAGGTGGTTTCCATTTTCCAGCATGTCCTATCTCCCTCAATTCCCCTCTCCGTCAGTTTGAGACAGTTAAGTTTTAAGCCCAATCAAATAAAAAAACTAGACCTAGACACTACACAAACACTTAAACACAGATAACGCATATGTACACATGTCATACTGGCCAGTGCATTCCCCCCTCCCACTTCACACGTGTCTGCCCTCAGATGAGGCTGTGAAGTGGAAAAAGGTAATGGCCAGTATGACTGACACACAGACATACCAAAACACAACAAGACATACTTATACTAAAAACTTCTCACACTTAGACTATATAATAGGCTAAGTGGGAGAGTTTAAAATCTAAACAGAAACCATCAAACCTAAACATATATATACAACAAACTCCTCACACTTAGACTATATAATAGGCTAAGTGTGAGTTGACATGCATACGAAAAAGAAAACAGAAAACACAAACACATGCGCCAAAAATGGCAAACCCTTTACTTCTCACACTTAGACTATTGCGTAGGCTAAGTGTTATGAAAGGGGTTTGCTCACATACTACACAGATTATTCTACCTGAAAACACAGCAAAACACAATTAAATTACGAAAAACTAAAAATAGAAAATAAAAAGAAAACTAACCGGTCAGTATGGCTGGTCACTTGTTCCTCCTGCTCCTTCGCTGGGCAGGTTGTGGTGCAGGTGGTTCTTTCGGTTGTTCCTCCTCATTCTCGGAATGCTTGTTCCCAGATTCTGCCGACTCTTCGGCATCTCCTTCCTCTTGTTTCTCTTCTTCTGTCTCGATCCCCATGGGTTCATCATCCTGGCCTCCATGGCCACTCGGTCCAGTTTCACGGACCAACTTCCCGGTGGCCAGTTCTTTCAGGATTCCTTCCAGCACAGTTGCCAAACGGCTTAACTCGGCTCTTGCTTTCCTATTATCATCGGCTAACTCTGCCACTGCTTTTTCCAACCTCTCCTGCCTCTGCTCCTGCGCTGGTGTTCCCTGGGCTGCTGTCGCTCTCCCGGCCGGTATAGCTTCTTCTCCCATCGCGTAGAAACGTGGTATGCCCTGCCTCATGTAAACGGTGTTCGTTCGGACGAACAAAGGTGTATCAAAGAGGTCAGGAGGGTCGACCATCGTCAAGGGAGATAAGTCGTCTCCCTCCGAGATAGCTATTTTGTTCCTGACAAATACTCCCAATATATGGCAGAGGGAGAGGTTCCTCGCTGGGTGGGTGGCGATGAGGTGACACTGGTACGCGGTCCAGAAGCCCAGGTGCACTGTCCTTCCGCGCTTAGCGCACCAGAGGAGGTACAGTTCGGTCATTGAAGTTCGGACGGCGAAATTTGATTGCCCTAACAAATTAAAATCCAGGTAAAGCTGTACCAGACGCAGAATCGGGTTGTTGAACTGGATGGAGCGGGAGATAGTGGACTGGAGCAGCCCTGTATCAGGGTGAGTAAGTTCCTCCCAGGCTTCCTGGGGCTCAAATTCCACATGTCTGCGGGGAATTCCCCGCTCCCTACTTCTCCACTTAGGCCCTATGGCCTCCTCCAAACTGCACATTCCCAGACGCACGGTCCACTCAATCAAGCTCATCCGTATATCTCCGCCAAACAGCCTAAAACTGATACATTCCTCATCAGTGGTGACCTTAAACCTAAAGGTCGTGAAAAACTCCTTCGCTAATCTAACCGGGACACTCAGATCTCCATTCTCCAACAACCACTGCCCATCTCCTGAATCGGAGTCTCTCCGCAGGAGGATGTAATAGCTCTCGATGATCGCCTGGGAGTTATTGCTCCTTGTACTCCTCATCCTCCATGGATGTATCGCTATCTGATTCGGATTCATCGCTGGCAGTGTAATCGTTATTGCTCGACTCTCGGCGGTTTGGGGGGTTCTCTGAGTGGCTTCAGTTATGACTACGCCAATATTGAATGTGCGCTGCCTCTTGCTGCTGGGCTTCTTCTTGACAGGGGCTTTCCCTTTCCGTTTCCTTTCTACTTGATATCTGACTCCCTCTCCGTCATCCTCGTCTTTCTCTTCTTCGGGTTCCTTCTCAGCTTTTGTCGAAAGTGGATCCTAGTAGTAGGGCCGGTCTCTCCGCTGGTACGGGCATTGTCAATTCTCTGCTCCTCGTGGCCTACTGACTTGGATGCGAGATCCAGACCCTCAGCCATCCCGTCAGCCTCTTCACTTTGGCCACTCGGTGTTGGAGAGACCGCTTCGGTTACCATTGCAGTATCCTCTAGGTCAGTAGCAGGTAAAGACTCCTTCCCAGGTTTTGTGGGAGTGGTCCTCTCCTCTTCACTTAAGATCTCCACGGGATCTTCCTCCGTGTTCGGCTTCGCCTTACTAGCTGTCCACTTTCCTAAGCATCGTTGAGATACCCTTTGCGGCTTTGGCCGACTAGCCTCAAGTTCGCCCTTCAACACCAACTTCCTCTTGACGGCCTTCGGTTTCGTCACCGGAGGTGCCACTGGGTTGGGTACTTCTGGTCTTGCTTCTGTTTCTTCTGCTTCCACATGCACATCACTCTTCCCCGCCTCTGTCTGGGGGTTCACTAACTCTGGCTCTTTCTCTCCTGCCCTGCCTTCTTCATCTTCTCCTACTGCCCTAGATGTGAGGTTCAGATCCTCAACCATCGTGGCAGTATCATCTTCCCTCTGGTTTACTCCATCCAAAATCGCCTGAAATTCGTCATCCGTCATTAGGCCTTGTTTATTGGCCGTCTCATTTAAATCTATCTCTTCCCTCGCCGTTCCTTGAGAAACGGTCCCCGCCGCCGGCGTTTTCCCTGGTTCATCGTCTCCCTGTAGGCTCCCCTGTTCCCTGCTTTTCCTCGCTTCACGTTCATCTGAGTCGGGATCGTAATGGGCGGATATGGGGTCAACCTCCATCGAATCACTTTGTTGTGGAGTTTGGGAGGGTTCCGAAGATTCTGGCGGTACGGTTACCGATGGAGATTTTCTTTCTAGTGGAATTTCGGTAGAAATCGGAATGGAAACAGTTGGTTGTACCGTGGATTGCACATTCGGTTCAGATGGGGCTCCTCCGGTCATACTCCCTTTTCTCCCCATTTGACTAAAACCGGCTAGCGCCGCCGCCCAATCTCTGTTAGGGTCCTGCAGTCGAAGGAATTCCGCCATTGCATCCAAGGAAACCATTGTTGGCGCCTGAGGAGTCGGCTCCGGTGGTTGTGGGCTTGGCGGCCGTTCTTCCCGCGGCCGTGGTGATTCTGGAGTTTCTTCCCTGCGGGTTGAAGTGGGTTTGATTTTTGTTGCCCATGCTTTCTTTCCCATGGCTTAGACCTGTGATTTCATGGGCGAATGTGGGTGGTGGTTTTTGTGGAGTGATGGTGGAAAATTGCAGAGAGAAATGAAAAAATTGAGGGTTTGTAAAATGAAAAATGGGAGAGACGGTTCAGTTATGGGGTAGAAAAAGGGTAGTTGGGGTTTGTAACCGGTGATAGGTGGTTCTAAGTTGGCTTTGGTTAATGTGAGGGACGGTTTAGCTAGCGGTCTCCTGATTGGATGTCGCCCGTCCTTTCACTGCACCACGAGCCTCTTTTCAGTCGCTGCCCGCCTGCAAAGCTGCAGCAAGCCCCAAATTCAAATTCTGCCCTATAATGATTTCCCCCTATATTTTCCTAGAGTAGAACCAAAGTAAAAAGGACACTTAAATAAATTGGGGAGTTTCACCAAAATGGCATTCTGATGGTCAGTACGTACTCCCAATTAACATTTGAGGTCCTAAAAATATTTTTGGGTTTTCTTAAATTAACTAGCATGCAAAGGTTCAAATTAATTAACTACCACATATGTACCATATTTACATCTTCCTTAGGAAAATTGGAATTCTACTTTGCCAGCATATGTACATTACGCTAAAGGAGCTAGCTTAGTAGAATCCCAATCCCTATCCTACCGGTTAGTATGATACCTAAGTATGTGGTTGCAGTGGGATCTCATCCACTACAGCCACATCACTATTGGCCCTAAATACCTTCAGCCTATGCCCATTCACAATAAAAGGTTCAGAGTTAGGAAGACTCCCTAAAATCTCCACTGCTCCATTAGAACGGAGTGCGGTGATGACATAAGGCCCTGTCCATTTCGACTTGAGTTTTCTAGGCATGAGCTTCAACCTCGACTGGAAGAGTAGTACTTTCCTTGGTCCTCAGATTCCTGTTGTGCCACAATTTGGTTCGCTCTTTGTACCACATGGCTGAATCAAACGACTCCAATCTGAGTTCCTCTAACTCCTGCAGCTGCAGCTTCCTTTCCTCTTCACAGGCTGTAGCATCCATATTCACTTGCTGTACTGCCCAGTATGCTCGGTGCTCAATTCCCACTGGTAAGTGGCACATCTTTCAAAAAATGATTCGGTACGGGGACAATCCTATGGGGGTTTTGTAGGCTGTGCGATATGCCCATAGAGCATCCTCTAACCTCATACTCCAGTCCTTCCTGGAAGGATTTACGGTCTTCTCCAGAATCATCTTTATCTCTCGGTTAGAGATCTCTGCCTGCCCGTTCGCTTGCGGGTGGTAGGGGCTTGATAGTCTGTGATGCACACCGTACTTCTTCATCAAGGCTTCGATGGTGCGGTTACAGAAGTGGGTGCCTTGATCAGATATTATGGCCCTTGGTACTTCGAATCGACTGAAAATGTTACTTTTGAGGAACTTGGCTACCTTCCTTGCTTCACACGTGCTCGTGGCCTTGGCCTCTACCCATTTGGAGACGTAGTCAACTGCAACTAAGATATATAAGTTCCCATACGACGAGGGAAAAGGCCCCATGAAATTCATCCCCCATATGTCGAACAACTCACAAACAATGATCGGGACTTGTGGCATTTCGTCTCGCGCAGATATTCCACCGGTCAGTTGACAATGCTCAAACTTCGACAAAACTCGTAGGTATCTTTTTTGAGGGTTGGCCAATAAAATCCGCTATCCATAATCTTTCTCGACGTCTTCTTGGGACCGAAATGTCCTCCACATGCCAGAGAGTGGCAATGCGTCAATACGTCCCTCTGCTCCCAGTCAGGAACGCATCCTCTTATCACTTGATCGGATCCTAACCTCCAAAGATACGGGTCATCCCAAAAGTAGTATTTCGACTCACTCTTGATCTTTATTCTTTGAGCTTTGGTGACGTTCGGCACTTCTGGAAGCTTCCCTGAAACGAGGTAGTTGGCTAGGTCCGCATACCATGGCTCCTCCCCTACTTTTTCTTTTCCTCTTTCTGTCACATCCTGGCTAGTAAGCTTCACCACTTCTTCCCAGTCAATTTTCTTGGCGGCGAAAATAACTTCACACAAGTGTTCTTTCGGGAATCGATCTCTCACCTCCTCGCTATTTCCATCCTGCACTATCCTGCTCAAATGATCCGCAACCTTATTCTCAACCCCTTTCTTGTCTTCCACCTCCCAATCGAACTCTTGTAACAAGAGTACCCATCGGATTAAGCGGGGTTTGAATTCTTTCTTGGTAACCAGGTACTTAATGGTTGCATGGTCAGTATAAACGATGACCCTTGACCCCAACAAGTACTGCCGAAACTTCTCGAATGAATAAACCACGGCTAGCATCTCCTTCTCCGTGGTATCATTATTCCTTTGAGCTTGATTCAATGTCTTAGATGCATAAAAGATCACATACCTTTTTCCCTCGATCTTCTGACCCAGAACCGCTCCTACTGCATAATCGCTGGCATCACACATCACTTCGAACGGATGATCCCAGTCAGGAGCCCGGATAATAGGTGCGGATATCAGCTTTTCCTTGAGCAAGTTGAAAGCAGCCTTGCATTGATCATCAAAATTGAATTCTACTTCGTTTTGGAGAAGTCTGGTGAGGGGTTGGGCAATTTTGGCGAAGTCTTTAATGAATCGGTGATAAAATCCCACGTGCCCCAGAAAACCCCTTATTTCCTTCTGGTCAGTAGGAAAAGGTAGTTTGGAAATGGTGTCCACTTTGGCTTGATCCACCTAGATACCCCTCTCTGACACCACATGCCCTAAGACGATGCCCTCTGTGACCATGAAATGACATTTCTCAAAATTCAAGACTAGGCTCTTCGCTCGACACCTCTCCAAGACTACATCCAAATGACGAAGGCATGAGTCGAAAGAGTCTCCGTAGACTGTGAAGTCATCCATGAATATTTCTATACACTCCTCAATTAGATCAGAAAATATGCTCATCATGCATCGCTGAAATGTTCCCGGAGCGTTGCAAAGTCCGAACGACATGCGTCTGTACGCATAGGTTCCAAACGGGCAGGTGAAGGTAGTTTTATCCTGGTCTTTAGGATTCACGTAAATCTGAAAATACCCGTTGTACCCATCCAAAAAACAAAAGTACTTCTTCCCTGCCAGTCGCTCCAACATCTGATCGATGAACGGTAGGGGGAAGTGGTCTTTCCTGGTCGCGGCGTTCAGCTTGCGGTAGTCTATGCACATCCGCCAACCAGTGACTAGCCTTGTCGGTATCAGCTCATTCCTCTCATTTTGAACCACTTGAATCCCTGACTTCTTGGGGACCATGTGTACAGGGCTGACCCACTCGCTATCGGGCACCGAATAGATAATCCCTATTGACAACAACTTCAAGATTTCCTTCAATATTTCCTTCCGCATGTTGGGATTCACCTTTATCTATGAATCTCGATGTGCCTTCGCCCCTTCTTCTAGCCTAATATGATGCATGTAGACGTCAGGGCTTATTCCCACCAAATCTGTAAGGCTCCATCCAATTGCTTTCATGTTCCTGCCTAGAACGGTCGGTAGCCTTGCTTCTTGCTCCTTTGTCAGGCTACTGTATAAGTTTTCCTCCCCGAGAAAGGCATACTTCAGGGTTGCTGGCAACTTCTTCAATTCAACTTGTGGGGGAAGTGTGTCTGCTGGGAGAGGGTTTCTTGCAACACCCCCTTCCTTTTCTAATTTTCCCGCTGAGAGTTCATCTGTACTGACTGGTAGCTTAGCCCCTGCGGCTCCAATAAATCCTGATTTCTGGCAGAAGTCCTTAATAGCTCCTTCTATCTCTTCATCAGTTAACCCTTGGCTACTGATCAGGTCACACCATGCAGCTGCCTCTACATCAGCTTGCCCATATACATCAAATGCTTGTAGCTTTTCCTGCAATAATTCAGTCTCAAGAAAATCTTGGATTAGATGGTCAATTACATCCACATAGCATAGATTTTCAGAATTGATAGGCTTTTTCATGGCCTCATTGATATCAAAGGTAAACTTTTCTCCATGAAAATCAATACAAATTGTTCCCTCAACCATATCTACAATCGTCTTGGCTGTCCTAAGAAATGGCCTTCCTAACAAAATACCGCTAGACTCCCTAGCCCCAGACTCATCCATCTTGATCACGTAAAAGTCAGAAGGATAAGTAAAATCATGTACTCTCACCAACACATTCTCTAACACTCCCTCAGGACTTGTACACGACCTATCAGCCAGTTGGATTAATACCCTAGTGCTAGATAATGTTACTCCCTTCAGTCGATTATAAACTGACAATGGCATAACATTTATAGAAGCTCCCAGATCACACATTGCATGCTCGATTTTTACATCTCCTATAGTTATAGGAAAAGTGAACATACCTGGGTCTGCTCTCTTGGGTGGTATCTTTTCTTGCACAATTGCTGACGCTATCCCTTCCACCATGATCTTCCCATCCTTCTGGGCTTTCCCGGCTATGAATTCTTTGATAAATTTTCCAAGCGGGGGTAGCTTCACGGCTTGGAGGAATGGTATGGTGACATCCAGCTGCCCAAAAATTGACAAGTAATCCACTGGGTTTTCCTTCTTCCTCTTGGTCACGAAACGATAAGGGAATGGCTTTTTCCCTTTCTCTTCTTCGACCAGCTCCTCGACAGCCTTCCCGGAGTCTTTCTCGGGCACATTCTGGGCTGGAGTTTCCTTCGTCAGTTAATTTTCCTTAGATGAGTCCACCTTGGGCTGCCTGCTTCCGGTTTCACTGTTCCTCGACGGTTCCTCACTCAAGAAAAATAGAACTTGCATTTAGGGTAGAGGTTTGTGTAGCTCCTCTTCCGAGACAACATCTCTCAGTAATGTTGCTCCACTTGATTCCCCACTGGACTTCTTTGGTTTGGGCCGGTAACATCCCAAATTTTGTGACATTTATTTAAGATATGTCGATTGGAAATTTCATTTATGAAATTTAAATTGTTGCTACGTGATTGAGTTTGATTATGTGGAATAAATCGTCATGGGGAAATTGGAATGAAGTGCTAGTTATATTTAATGTGGGAAATCAATTTAAATAAAGATCATGCATCTTGTTCTAGCCAAATAAAGTGGCTATTGTCGGCCCCTCCAATTATTGGAAATTTTCTTGGATTTAATTAATTATTTTGGGATATTCATCAAAATTAAATCCAAATCAAATTATCCCTAAATTGTGCTACATGAAACTCGAACTCTAACCTATTATTTTTGTGAGTTTCGGATATCCTCTACTTGAATTAAGAGGATGAATTAGTTTCTTTGATAAAATTGGTACCTTGTTGATTCCTTCATTTATTTTAAATCCAATTAAATCTTGCCACATTTTATTCCCTCACCCCAATTAAATTAAGAGTTGCATTATTTCCTTGTGGCTAATTAAGCCAATTTTCGGCCCCCCTATTTGTAGAGGAGAATATATTTGTTTTCTATTTTGTGGAATTCCCTTTATTCAATACCAAATTAATACCTAAGCCAAATTAACTGGGGATGTGAATATTTTCCTTCTATTGTGTCTCCATCCCACACTTTTTTTAGCTTAATTTCCTTGGGGGAAATCTATTTTATTGCTGCCTATTTTATGGGAGTCTTTTCCTATAAAGAAATTACCAAATTTAAATCCTATTCTATTTAATTGAGGATTTAAATAATTTCCTTGTGCACACCATCAAGATTTTCGCCCCTTCCCTCATTATTTCCTACTTGGAGATTTAATTTATTTTGTTCCCTTGTTTATGGAATATTCATTGACTTATTTCCTAAATTGTAAATCTATTGCTCTCCAAGTAAATACCAAATAAATTCCTTATTGAATTTATTAACCTAATTTTCAAAATTTTGCCTTGTTTTTAATTGTGGGATTATATTTATTGGCCTCTATTTTATTCCTCCACAATTAATTAATTAATTAATTTATGGGATTAAACCTAGGATTATATAATCACCTAAACTAAACCCTAGCCCCCTTTCTCCCTCATAATTTTCGTGCCTCACCTCTCCTCTCTCTTCATCCTCTCCAAATTTTCTTCCATCATTGTTCTTGCATCCATTGAAATTTGATTTTCAAGAGTTCCCGACGAATCGCATCAATCTTTGCTTCTACCGTTTGGTTTTTGATTCAAGAAGGTATAACTAAATATTTTCCTCATCTTCTCCATTGAAACCTTGTTCTTGATTCCTTCATGCATATAGTGAGTGTAGGAATCATAGATCGCAAAACTAATCGGTGGGAATTTGTGTTTGTATGAGAAAAACTGTGAATATGCGATTGTGAATGAATATGTGTAAAGTTTGAATGATTCATTGGTGAATGATGTGTGGTTATATGAGAACATGATTGTGAGAACCTTTTGAAGCATGTTTGTGTATGGGAAGCATGAAAAATTGTGTTTGGTTGAATGAGGAAGAAACCCTAATTTCGAAATTTTGAGACCTGAAAACTGTGGTGTTCGGACAGTGGATTCCGACGTGTGTTTGACTCACCAAAGGATCTTATTTTGGTTCGAATTTTTGAATGAGTAAACTTCAAGGTGTTTTCTGTGTGGTGTGTAAATTTCAGCCCCTTTTGACGAAAGATGAATATTTAATAAATTTTTGAAGTCGACTGCGCAATTCTGCCAGAAACTTGTATTCTCGTCCAGAAAGTTCATTTCGATGTGAATTTTGAACTGAATGAAATTCGAAGTGTCTTCTGTGTTTTGTGAAAATTTCATCCTCATTGGGCATCGGATGAAGTTTTGGTGAATTTTTCAAATGAACTGCGCAGTGCTGCCAGAATTTTTATGTTCCGACCAGAGAGTTGCATTAATGTTTTGACTGACCAATCGACATGATTTAAGTGAGAAATTTTAACTGGATGAACTTGAATGTGTGTACTGTGTTGTGACCAAATTTTAGCTTCATATGAGGTAGGATGGATTTTTGGTGATTTTTACAAACAAACCGCGCAGTTCTGCCGGATTTGTTGTTATGTGGAAAGTTTAGCTTCATATGAGGTCTAATGAATTATATGATGCATGTATGATTTGGTAATGTATCCTGTGACGTGATTATGTGTGACACGTTGAGAAATATTATGGCATGTTGTTCCTTAGGTTGATGAATGTTGGGATGGGTAAATTAAGGGAATGATAAAAGGAACGATAGGACATGCATGGTAATGTGAATTTATGGAAGGCTGATTTGTGTTGTGATGATTGGCAAGGGTTATTGTGTGTACGTGAGCACAAGGAATGAGGATTGCCTTAAATGGATATTGAATTGATTAAACCAACGAGGTGGGCTTTCCTTACAAATCTTTTTATTTTCCGAAAATATGATGTGGTGTTATAAGGGTGGTTTAACTTGTTATGTCATGCCATGGATTGTTTTGATTGAGATTGTGTGCCTGATGCCTAGTTCGTCTGAGTTTACTTCGTTAGGCTATATGGCTGTGTTGTGAAACGAATTCGGGTCTGAGTAGGGCCGCAAACCCTATCAGGCTGTGTACACTGGTGAGATCGGGAACCGTCCTTGCTAGTCGGCCGGTCTCGTGGGCAAATAGTGTAGCCACACTTTCGCCGCACTGTGGGTTGATGATTGTGATTGATGGATTGTTGAGAAAATGGGGAGATTATTTGACTGGCCAGTCTATGAAACGTTTTTGTGTTCTCGATGATATTTCTTTACTACGTATAAAACTCGAGATCACTGGTATGGATGACATAACTGTATAAATGTTTTCGGCATGAGCCCATTGAGTACAACAAGTACTCAGCCCTGCATATGTTTTTCCCTATGTGCAGGTTGAGCGAGATGTTGCGGTGGATGTTGAGTTTGCCTAGGAACTTTGGATGCGTTGTGTCTTCATACATAGACGTCATCCTTGACTCTCTTTAAACCTTATTTCCGCTGCTATATTTTTGAACTATGCCTCAAGACTTTATTCTGTTTCGTACTGTGTTTGAGCATGTTTGATTGTGTTAGGCGTTAATCTGATGTTTACCCTGTTACTCTGAAATGGTTTTTCGTGAACTAAACCAAATGTTTTCTTTTGGAAGTTAATTGGATTTTAATATTTATTTTCTCCGCTGCTTCTTTTGAAAAATCCTTTGCCATAAGTCGTTGCTAATTAATAATAAATTTATAACATTAAGTTTCTTTAAACTAAAAATTTGTTGTCTAAACTTTTAATGAACAAAAATATTATTCCTTTAAGCTAATTAAGTTTTCATATAAAATGTTATCCTTAAATGTTGTCTTTAATATTATCCGGTGGTCACGATCGCCTCGTTTGTAGTACCCCTAGTTTGGGCGGTCGTGACAGGGCCCCTCATAGGAGGTACCGGACCGCAATGTGACCTTGCTCAAGTTTGCTTTCTCAGGCACATGGACTGTAGACGGGAGTTTCCCTGAATTTCCTTTTAACTCACCCATCGAACTTGCCAGCTTGGCCAACTGTCTATTCATCATATCAATGTTCGCTTTATGTTCCTTCTGGGCATTCTGCATCCCCTGTACTACTTCATTATTGGACTGCAACTCATCCTTGATGCCCTGCTGCGAAGCAAAGAATTCTCCCATCAAATCCTCCATAGATCGTCTTGACCTGTTAGGATATTGGGACTGATTTGGCCCTTGGTGCTGGTTATACTGGGAATTTTGGTTGGGCTGAAAATTTTGGAAGTTTTGCTGGTTCTGGTTAGGCGGGTACTGGTTATACTGGTCAGGAGGGTTGTACTGGTCTTGGTGATATTGGTTCTGGTTCTGGTTTTGGTTTTGGAACTGGTTTTGGTTCTGCTGATGTTGTGGACCCTGATTAGGCTGATTCTGGTAATTTTGAAAGTTTCTCTGGTGGGGTGGTATATAAACAGGGTTCGGGTTATGGTTTTGTGAGTTCTGGTGTCACGACCGCCCATACCAGGGGTATCACAAACGCGGCGATCGTGACCGACATGCATGGACAACAGTTTAAAAGAACAACTTAAGACTTAAAGAAAGAAAACAACTTAGTTTAAAGAAGGTTAAGGTCATTTTTTTTTGAAAAGACGTAAAGAAACATACTTTAAAAAAAAATGACCTTAACCTTCTTTAAACTAAGTTGTTTTCTTTCTTTAAGTCTTAAGTTGTTCTTTTAAACTGTTATCCATGCATGTCGGTCACGATCGCCGCGTTTGTGATACCCCTGGTATGGGCGGTCGTGACAGAGTGGTATCAGAGCTTTGTTCTTTCGCTCTGGTCCGATAGTCTTCTTTTACTTTGAGTCTAAGTTAGTGAACCCTTTTTTGACTAGAAGTGTCATGAGGGCTCAACATCCACAGCATCACGCTCAACCAATGAAAGTGAGGTATGTTTTATTTGTTGAAGGCATGTGAGATAGATGCATGAAATGGATGACGATATGATATGACGTTTGACAAGTTTATGCATGTGAATGAATGATATGCATAAGGATGAGTTGTAATGGAATGAATATATGAGCATGATTGGCATGATAATCTAAACCCGTGTTATATGTGTGAAAATGATATTGTGATAGTGTGATTATGTGGAATATGAACATGATTGGCAAGATGATCTAAGCACGTGTTGTGTGTGCGAATATAATATTGTTATGGTATGATTATGTGAGACATGACCAAGATTGGTATGATGACTTAAGTATGTGTTATGTGTGAAAGTACTACGACGTAAGCATGTGAACATAGGAAGCCTTAGGGCGGCCTCAAATTTGGTGATGCGTGACGAACCCTAGATTTATCACAAATAACGAGATAAAATATATGTTGGAAAACCTTCGTCTTCGCGTAAATGGCACGGATAAAACAACCCACATATAAGGGCGCCCAATATAACGTCAGAGTGCGACGAATGCAAGGAAGTTACGATTTTGATAACAACGAATACTAACAACGATACTAACTTGTCTTTTGGACCAGAATGCCACCAAGACGCAGACGTGGCCCACAAGTGGAGAACGACATGGAGGAACAATCAGAGGGAAGTGTCGGGAATCAACCCCCTCCTCCACCACCACCCCCACCTCAACCTCAAGAGAGAGAATACATTAAGGCCTTCCGAAAGGAAAACCCTCCAAAGTTTGACGGACTGGGAGAGCCCCCGAAGGCAGAGGCTTGGATACGCGACCTCGAGCGTATATTGGACTTCATGGGATGCACCGATAGGGAACGTCTAGCTTGCGTGATGTATCAACTGACTGGACCTGCCGATTTTTCGTGGGAAACTAAACGACGAACTATGAACCCTGCCCGCCACGAGGCGTTCACATGGGAAGAATTCAAGGAAGAGGTGTACGACAAGTACATTCCCATGAGCTATAGACGGGCGAAGATAGTGGAGTTCCACACCCTGAAACAGGGAAACATGACGGTGACGGAGTACGACCATGCTCTTTGTGAAATGAGAAGATGGCTGCAAAATTCCGTTCTGGCCTTAGACACGAGATAAAGGTAGCCGTGGCAAGCCGCAGAGGAATCTCGTACTCCGAAATTTTGAGTTGCGCTTTAGATGTGGAAGAAGCACTACCAAAGGACGAGACGACGACGAATCCTACACCACCAACACCTCAACCGAACTATCGAGACAAGAGGAAGTGGGAAGACAACCGAGCTCCTTATGACAACAAGCGACACCGTTCTACTTTCCGCCAGACACAAGACTATGACCGGCAAGCCATGCCACAGCCGAGAGGGAATCAACAGAAGGCACCCCACTGCAACCGGTGCTCCAAGTACCACTTTGGCGAGTGTAGAGCTGGAGGCATCCGATGCTTCACTTGTGGTGGAAATGGACATATGTCTCGAGAGTGCCCGAATAACAACAAAGGAGAAATGTGGAATAGGCAGGGACATGGGGAACAACAGCAACAACCACAACCCATTCGACAGGTGGCCCCACAGCAAGCGAGAGCGTACGCGCTGAAAGGAAATGAAGGGCAGGAACAACAAACCGACAAGGACTGATGGGATGGAAGAGAAGTACCCCGAATAGTTTATGGAAGACGACTAAAATTTTGGGACGGAATTTCTGTTTAGAGGGGAAAGATGTAACATCCCAAACTTTTGTGACCCCTTTTATTGGCCTTGTGAATTTTTGAATTTTGGAACTATGAAACTTTTGTTTCTATGTGATTAAGTGTTTTGCGTGAAATAAATTGTCGTGGTTAATCTGGAATGATGAGCTTGAGATTTTATATTTGTTTCCAATGCGGGGAAATAATTAATAGGATCATGCATTTATCCTTTTTCGAGTCTATTCATTGAAAGTTTCGGCCCTCCCTAATTATTGAGATAATATTTCATTTCGTGGGTTTAATTAATTGTTTTGGGATACTTATCCAAATTAAATCCAAACCAAATGACCCCTAGATGGTACTACATGAAATTCGAACTCCATTTTATTTTCCTTGGGAGTTTTCGAAAATATCCTATAGGAGAAAGAATTTTTTTCATTTGATTTAATTGGTGCTTTATTGACTCCCTTCCTTTGAATTTAATCCAATTACATCATGTTATAATTTATTTCTTCACCTAAAATAAATAGAGAGTTGGGATATTTCCTTGGTTAGCAATTTTCGGCCCTCCACTAAATTTTGGAGGATATTTTATTTGTTTCCTAATTTGTGAAATCCCTTTTTATTCAAATAAATTCCTATGTCTAATTAATTGGGGATGTGAATATTTTTCTTCCATATCACACGCCCCCTATGCAATATTTTCTTTGTGGGAATTTAATTAAATGGGAGCCTTTTTCCTATAAATAAATTACCTAATTTAAATCCTATTCTTTTAATTGGGGATTTAAATAATTTCCTTGTGCAATTACCCATGAATTTTCGGCCCCCTCCTTTATTTCCTACTTGGAGATTTAATTTAATTGTTCCCTTGTATTCATTATTTTTATTTCCTAAGTTATGAATTTATTCTCCAAGTAAATACTAAGTAAATTCTTTGTTGTGCACTACATGGAATTTTTGAAAATTCCACTCTCCCACATGCCTATTTTATTCTTTTAAATTGTGGGATTTTTATTCATTAGCCTATATTTTATTTCCCCCACAATTTCTTTATTTAATTTACCCATGGATTAAACCTAACAAATAAATAGCAAATAATCAAACCCTAGCCCCCATTCACCTCAAAAATTTCACCCCCTCTCTTCTCTCCCTCTCCCACACGTTTTTCATCTTCCACTCTCCCATCTCCAAAAATCCTCCATCCAACTCTTGTTCTTACAATCCTTTGAAGTTATTTTCAAGAGTCTCCGACGAATCGCTTCGTTCATCGTTTCGACCGATTCGTTTTGTGTCAAAGAAGGTATATTGCTCACTTTCTATCACCCTACCCGTTTTGACCATGTTCTTGAGTCCTACATGCATGTAGAGGGTGTAGGTTTGATAGATCGCAAATTTTAACGGGAGGGAAAGTGTGTTTCGTAAGAACTTGATTGATTTTTCGCGGTTGATTGAAATCATGTGTGTTGGATTGAAATATTTGGTAATAATATGAGTTATGTGCAAATATGTGTATGAGGAACGCGTAAGCATGATTATGTGTTTTCGAGCATGGAAAAAAAAAAGCGGTGTCTGTGTTGTGGAAGTTTTAAAAACCCTATTTTCGAACTTGAACCAGAAATCTGTGATGCACGACCAGTGACTTATGATCTGTATTTGACCCAACAAACGAACGAATTTTACTGTGAAATTTTTACTGAGTAAACTTCAAGGTGTTTTCTGTGTCTCGTGTGAATTTCAGCCCGTTTTATCAAAAAATTAATTTTTAATAAATTTTTGAAGTTGACTGCGTAAATCTGTTAGAAACTTGAGTTCTCGCCATGAATGTTTTGTTTTCTGTTTGACTGACCAAATGACCTCCGATCGATGTGATTCTTGAACTACATGAAAATTTCAAGTGTATTATGAGTTGTGTTAAATTTCCAGCCTTTTCGGGCATCGTATGAATTTATGGTGAATTTTTCAAATGAACTGTGCAATACTGTCAGAAATTGTATGTTCCGACCAGAGAGTTTAATATGTGATATGACTGACCAAAAGACGTTATTTCAGTGTGAAAATTTGTCTGGATGAACTTGAATATGTCTTCTGTGTTGTGACCAAAATTTAGCTTCATATGAGGTCGGGTGAATTTTTAGTGATTTTACAACACGGTCGCGCAGTTCTGCCAGTTTTATGCCTTGATAAAATGACACTTATTTTCAAGTTTAAAAGTATTATATGATGCATGTATGTCCAAGGAACGTGTTTAATGATGTGATCACGTGAGATACGTTGAAATATATTATGGTGTGTTTTTCCATCTTTGTGACGAACATTGGGTTGGGTAAATTGAAAAAAACGATGAGAGAGAAACGATAGGACATGCATGGTAATATGATTCTGTGGAAGGCTGACTTGTGTTGTCGTTGACAAGGGTGATTGTATTCGTAAACTCGAGGAACGAGAGTTGCCATAAGTTGGATTGTGAATTGTTAAGCGGACGAGGTGGGCTTTCTTTTCAAACCTCTTTATTTTTCCGAAAATATGATGTGGTGTTATAAGGGTGGTTTAAAGTGTTATGTCATGCCGTGATGTTTTGATGTTGAGATTTTTGCCTGATGCCTAGTTCGTTTGAGATTGTTCCGTTAGGCTATAGGGCTATGTTGAGATTGTGCTTGATGCCTAGTTTGTGAGTTCGCTCCATTAGGCTATAGGGCTATGATAAACGAATTCGGGTCTGAGTAGAGCCGCAAACCCTATCAGGCTGTGTACACAGAGGGGATCGTGAGCCGTCCTTGCTAGTCGGCCGGTCTCGTGGGCGAATAGTGTGGCCACACTTTCGTCGCACTATGGTAAGAGGATGTGATTGATTGATTGATGAGAAAGTGGGGAGATTGTTTTGACCGGCCGGTCTGTGAAAAGTGTTTTTGTGATACTCGTGATATTTCTTAAATAAACGTAAAAACTTGAGTTCACCGGTATGGATGACATAACTGTTATAAAATGTTTTCGGCATGAGCCCATTGAGTACAACAAGTACTCAGCCCTGCATATTATTTTTCTTATGTGCAGGTTGAGCGGGATGTTGCAGTGGATGTTGAGCTGGCTAAAGACCCTAGGATACGTTGGGTCGTCATACATAGGCGTGATCCTTGACTCTCCCTGAACCTTATTTATCCGTTGCTATGTTTTAAATTATGTCTTAAGACCTTAATCTTTTCGTGTTGTGTTTGAACATGTATGGTGGTGTTAGGTTTAAATGAGTGTTTACGTTGTCTTTCTAAAAATGGTGTTTTCCGAGATTTAAGTTAAATGTTCGTTTTACCTTAGTTTTTTTATATATAGTTGTATTTCTTAAGTCAAATTTTTCCGGTGCCCTTTTTTAAAAGTATGTTTCTTTACGTCTTTTAAAAAAAAATGACCTTAACCTTCTTTAAACTAAGTTGTTTTCTTTCTTTAAGTCTTAAGTTGTTCTTATAAACTGTTGTCCATGCATGTCGGTCACGATCGCCGCGTTTGTGATACCTCTAGTATGGGCGGTCGTGACATCTGGTTATGGGTTTGTTGGTTCCTTCCTGACCAGTTGGCTTGGTGGTCAGGATTTGCTTGGCCACAGTTGGGATTCTGGTTCGGGTGGGGATTGTATTGGTTCTGACCTTGACCTTGGCTCTGATTTTGGTTCCCGTCTCCCCATCGAAAGTTCGGATGGTCCCTCCATGGTACGTCCCGCTGCCTTCCCTGGATCCAATTCCCATTAGAATTATAGTACCCCGCAGCATTGACTTGCTCCATATTGACGAAATCATTAGGCTGATCATAGCCTGGTCCTTGATTTCCCTGCTCTGTACCCTTGTAGTTCCTAGTTGGGGAAGTGGGTGGTGCGTTCTTCTCGATCGCGCTAAGGAGTGTATTCTTCGATTCGTCCATTTTCAAATCCATCTTCTGCTCTAACTTGTGCTCCTGGTCAGTAGACAAGGCACTAGCAATCCTTTCTTTGCTGTAATCATCTCTTGAATTGTCGTACTCCTTCTTTGCACTTAATAACTTCCTTAGGACTATTTTAGCTTCACTGACCCTTAACTGCGTGAAACTTCCTCCTGACGAGGAGTTTGCTAGGTCCTTTGTTGCCTTGTTCATCCCCTCATAAAAGGTATGATGTATTTATATATCGGCCATACGATGATTTGGACATGCATCCAAGAGGCTCATATATTTCGCCCAATAGTCACTCAAGGGTTCATCGTACCCTTGTTTCACACTAGTGATCTCTCTCTTCAGCGCGCTCGTCTTTGATGACGGGAAGAATTCCCCTAAGAATGCCGACTTGAAATCTGCCCAACTCTCAATGGAATTGGGGGCAAAGCCTTCAATCTATAGTCATCCTCGATCGCCCCTGCTGGCCTTCTCTGTGCCCTACAAATCTTACAGAACTCATGAAGGAATTCGTAAGGGCCTTCATAGCTCTTCCCACAGTACGTGGGCAGGATTGCAATAACATGGGGCTTCACATCACAGGCTGTCTGCCCCGGGGTGACTACTATAGCTTGCGGTGATTCTCCTTCGGTATGCGCATTCAGCGTTCCGATCTCTGGATCGTCATCATCGTGGTCAGCCATTCTCCTTGGTTTGCCTTCCAACTGTAGCCTTGGATTGTCTGGTATTCCTCCTTCTATGGTGTCTTGTTCTTCGTCACTACTCGAACCTAAATCAGACAAAGCTGTCGACAGGCCGGATCGAGTGGTTACGAGTATAGATCCTCGCTGAAGTATCTTCGGTCTCCACTGGTCAGGAGCCGAACTGCTTCTCATAAACTGAAATAAAAAGAAATAGAAAAATTATCCACAATATGTACGCCAAAGTCTCACACACAATAACAGTTAATAACGCCATTCATCCCCGGCAACGGCGCCATTTGAAAGAGCAGGTTTGTGTCAGGTATCGTGTCGAGCACAGGATGTATCCTACTGATCAGGATGGAACCCCAGTTATGCCTGAACCTGGTATCAATAATTCCTCAACCCACTTCTACTGACTAGTATAGTGGACGTAAGGGTCGAATCCCACAGAGATGAATGTGCTTTGGGAATTGTGGTGAAATTCTGGAAAGGTTTGGTTAGCTACCACGCTTTGGGTTGAGACTTTATCTAGGCTGGAATTTAAGATGTTACTCTACTGACTAGGAGGCGGGGAGAAAGATGATTGACATGTAGCTGTGTACGTGGAAAGTGGGGAGCATAGGTTTCAGGAAATATATGGAAAGTACGAGTTTACTATAAAAGGCTAAACGGAATATCAGAGGAAAAGAGGTAGTTAGGTGACTAGGCCTACAGATCTGAAAAGTGACAGCTGAAAAGTAAAGGACAAAAGTAAAAAGTGGTTAAAAAGCAAAAGTGGTCCAAAAGTTGGATGGAGATGTTATCTTCTTCAACATGAATCAAATCAGATCAGCGAATCCAGAATTCTCACCATAGAAACACAGATTAACAACTTCATGAACACAGATCTACAATTAAAACCTCAAATCAAAAGATCAAATACTGAAACTGCAACTAAACTTACTGGTGACATGCAAGGTGGCAGAAACTACGTAAACTAGGCTTTCACATTTAACCATTTCAGATCTAAAATCTACCAGCAAACTGAACTCAAGAACTCAGATCTATCAATTTGGAAATGGAAACATGCTCGCAACAACTAGAAATTACCGTAACTACTGGATTTAAGCTATCTAGGCATAAAAGAACGAGATCAAACAAGAACCGATGCACAAAAACAACTTCATATCATAGAAACGTTTGAATCACAACTAAGACTGCAAAGTAAGCAAATATTGAAAGTGCAACAAATCCAACGTAAGAAAACAAAGTGCGATTAACTAAGAATGCAAACAAAGATTGTTTGCCACTCCGGGCGATGAAACTGTTAACACTACGAAACACGCTGACTGGAACGAAAGGATGTGGAACTTCGACGAACTGATGAGCTTCAGGTGACCATGGCTGTCGGCGAGGAACGAGAATATGAAGGATAATGCTGAAGGATTGATCTACCGAAGAGAGATTGCTAACTAAGCATAGGAGTTGATGAACTAATAGAAGATCATTCTCTCTCCAAGTGGCTTCCTTTTATAGGGAGGCCTCCCTTGATTTTTAGGGCAGACTTCAAACATGAAATGACTCTTTTGCCCCCTTGCTTGCGACTGATCTTCCAAGCTATCCTTCTTCTCCATCTCGAGCCTTTTTGGCATGCATACTGGTCAGGATAGCAACATCCTGACGCCCTTCTCACCTGAATTCTCCTAACATTCCCATACTGGCTAGAACACTTCCCTGCACACTTTAGCAACTGTTTTGCAGATATATTCCAATTATGCACATTATACTGACCAGTAACCAAGGCCTAGAATACGACTTATCACTAAGAAGAAGAAGGATGAACCGGTGGATTTCATGGATATCTTTGGAAAGTTGGAGATAAACCTACCGTTCTTACAGGCCTTGAAATTGCAGGTCTTCAGCAAATTCATCAAGGAAAGACAAGACCTAGTGGGAAGATCCTGATTGGCGAGAACGTGTCAGCAGTGATTCAGAAATGTAGGAGGCCTTCGAAATGCACTGACCCAGGTATGTTCACCTTACCCATTTCCATTGGTGATGTCAGAATTGAGCATGCTATGTGTGATTTAGGGGCATCGATAAATGTTTTACCGCTTGCCATATACAAAAGGTTGGTAGGAGTAGGAATGGTGGATACAAAAGTGGTGATCCAATTGGCGGATAGGTCGTGCATTTGTCCAGAGGGAGTTTTGGAAAATGTTATAGTCAAAGTGCATGATTTTCTGTATCCGGCCGATTTTCATATTATTAAAATGAGTGATAATGAATCTGCCGAGTCTAGCGGGGTGCTTTTAGGACGACCTTTTCTGCGTACCGCTAAGACCATTATCGATGTCTTCGATGGACCAATATGTCTGGACTATAATGGGGAGAAATATACATTTAGCATAGATGATGCAATGAAGAAACCATTAGATGTAGAGAATTTGCATGCTATCGATGTTATTAACCCTCTGGTCCAGGAATTCCTTGAGACCGAGTTAATGCATGAGCAGATTGATAATTCAGAGTTAAGTCACTCTATTGACAGAGAGGCAACTGGTTGGTGTGAGGCAATGCACACGAAGGAATTAACGGATGAGGAGCTAGCCGAAGCTATTTCATAGTTTTGTAAAAATCCAAATACAGTTAGGTCAAGGGGATCAGCCCATGTGGCTAGCATGGGAAATTCTTCTGGGTCTGGAAAGGGAATGATAACGGATGCGACAGAAAAAAATCCCTTGCCCCAGGAAACAAGTACCGCCAAGAAGAAATTGAAAACGCTCCCACCAGGCCTCAAGTATGCCTATCTGGAAGAAAATAAGACTTTCCCGGTCATCGTCAACAACAACTTGACCGAAGAACATGAGAGAGATCTACTGGAAGTAATCAGAAGGAATAAGAAGGAAATAGGATGGACTCTCTCAGACCAAGTAGGGATCAGTCCGGATCTTTGCATGCATCACATCAGGTTGGAAGAAGGAGCTAAGGCCTATAGAGATCCGCAACGTAAGCTAAATCCAAACATGAGGTAGGAAGTTCTGAAGGAAGTTTTGAAGCTGCTTTCCCTAGGCATCATTTACTCCATACCAGACAGTGAATGAGTTAGTCCGGTTCACATAGTGCCTAAAAAGTCCAGAATTCAGGTAGTTAAGAATGACAAGAACGAATTAGTGCCCACTTGACTTGTCACTGGGTGGAGGATGTGCATCGATTACAGGAAACTGAATGAAGCAACCGGGAAGGATCATTTCCCATTACCCTTCATTGATCGGATGCTAGAGAGGCTGGCTGGAAAGCAATATTTTTGCTTCCTTGACGGATACAGTGGGTACTTCCAGACCTATGTGGATCCCGAAGATCAAGAGAAGACTACGTTTACGTGCCCCTTTGGCACGTATGCTTATAGAAGGATGCCGTTTGGGTTGTACAATGCGCCAGACACTTGTCAATGCTACATGATGAGTATCTTCTCAGATCTACTAGAGGATTGTATCGAGATTTTCATGGACGACTTCACCGTATATGGGAACTCTTTCGAGTCCTATTTAGCTCGCCTGGACGTAGTATTGAGGAGATGCCAGGAAAAGAATTTGGTCCTTAATTTTGAAAAGTGTCACTTCATGGTACCCGAGGGAATCGTCTTGTGGCATGTAGTCTTGGAGAAGGGCATACAGGTGGACCAAGTAAATGTCGATGTGATTTCAAAATTTCCATACCCTACGAATCAGAAAGAAGTCAGGGGATTCCTAGGGCATGCAGGTTTTTATAGAAGATTCATAAAGGACTTCGCGAAGATTGCTGAGCCGCTCACCCATCTATTACATAATGATGTTGATTTCGTCTTCGACGAAGAATGGAAGAAGGCTTTTCAATTATTGAAGGATAAGCTAGTGTCTGCCCCTATCATCAGGGCACCCGATTGGAGTATGCCGTTTGAAATAATGTGTGATACAAGCGACTTCGCCGTGGGAGCGGTACTAGGTCAAAGGATCGATGGAAAAAGTTACGTGATTTTCTATGCCTCGAAGACACTCAAACAAGCCCAGAAAAACTATGACACCACGGAAAAGGAAATGTTAGCAGCCATGTATTCATTCGAGAAATTCCGACCATACTTACTGGGGTTGAGGGTGATAGTTTTTACCGATCAAACAGCTATCAAGTACTTGCTGGTAAAGAAAGAATCCAAGCCAAGGTTAATCCGTTGGGTGTTACTCTTGCAAGAATTTGATTGGGAAGTGAGAGACAAAGGGGGACAGAGAACAAAGTGGCCGACCATTTGAGTCGGATTTTCCAGGGAGAGACGGAGGAAGCTATACCTGACGCATTCTGATAAGGCTAATTTCATGCATTAGTTAAAGGGTGGAATTCATGCATTTACGGGGTCTAACGATTTTTTAAGCCAGGTGTGTAGAAGGTTTCGCTAGGTCCAGGAAGAAAAGAGGACAATTGCATGGCGGAAGGAAATTGGCGATAAAGTTAGCCGTATGAAGGAAAAATGACCCGACGGAGGAGATCTCAAAGCTGAAGGGCAGAATTGAGATTTCTGCGAAGGCTTCTAAAAGATCACCTCCGCACCTATATAAAGAGGGGGAAAAGCATTTTTAGAAAAAACTTTTGGCTTTCGTTTGCAGCTCGCTTATACACTTCTACACACTTGAGAATTCCAGGAATAGGCAGGGGTTTCGGGTTTTACTTTCCGTTAGTTGTTGCGTAACACCGTCCTCACGTGGGGCGAAGATACAATTTATTGTTTTAATTTCATTTTGCTGCTGTGAATTTCACCGAGCTTCGTTGTTTGAAGCTCTGCTCTGTTTTCCGTCGAACTATCATGATCTATGCAATTCCTGTTTTCTGCTTTGATGATGTTGATTTCATGGGATGGATGGTATTTGGTTTGAGTTTGTCGTTGTTTACTGATCTGGATGCTTTTCGCGCTGATCTGTAGAGTCGGAGTAGAGTAGTGATTAGTTGTTGTGATCGGAACAGATTAGTCAAATCGAAGTTTATGGAGTTGATTTTGTTTGTGGTTGGGTTCAGATTGTTTGGATCCGTAGTGGATTAAGTATCCGACAGGTGGATCTGAAACAGAGTTGATCGTAGTTGATGTCTCGTTTCCTTATTTTTGTTTCCCTTCGTCTAGTATATGTAGATCTGTTTTATTTCCGGCTAATCGCAAGTTTCCGACGTCCGAACTTTTACATTCTGTTTGAATCTGAATATTTACTCTGTTTGCTTCATGTTCACGTTTAAATCAGGTAATGAGATAAACGTCGTTGTTAGTTAAATCCTTAGTTTGTTATCTGCAGCTTTATTTCCGTACTTGCTATTTCTGGAAGATGGTCCCCACTGCATGTTGCTTTCTGTTTAGCTAAATTAGGTAGTCGTTTACTAGGTCAAGGAAGTTCGTTTGAGTTATTGTTGTTTAAATGAAAATCCATGTCTATATGATGTTTTCAATTTCCTAGGTCTAGTGTTAGATTTTATCCCTACGTCTAGTAATAGTTGCCTCAACCCAAATTTGCGTGGCAGCAGCCATTCACCTTTCCAGAGTCTTTTGAATGTATTCTTACGCGTCCATCTTCGTGGGATCGATCCCTACTTCCCTGTACTAATTCATAGTATAGCGGGTTAAGGGTTTTTGAATGCGGAATTAGTGTCTCCGACGACCTTGTGATCTAGCGGATTCTTTGGATCTGAGAGCTTGACCTAGCACAAAAGCACACACTGTTTCCTTAGGCAAGTTTCAAATGGCGCCGTTGCCGGGGATGGATGGCGTAATTTACGAGTGTGTTTAGAAGATTTTGGCGTACATATTTTTGATTTTTTTCCTTTTTCTTTATTTTCAGTTTATGAGCAGGGGCTCACGGTTTGGACACTGGGATAACTCATCTAGGTGGAGGAACGATCAGTTTACTTGGCAGGTCAGAGAGAGTAGCATCTACGGTCACCACCAGATTGGGATTATCTACGGGAGATCCATTTCCGTTTGGTTCAGAAAGTGACGATGATTGGAGTTCGTCAAGAAGGGAAGATCCCACGTCGTCTTCAGAAACAGAAACAGAGGAGGCGAGGATCAGAGACATGGCACACGTAGTCGTTCCAGATCCGGAGATCGGTTCGCTCACTACCCATCTAGATGGTGAGCCAGCCCAGGCTATAGTTATAAATCCGCGTCAGAGAGCCATCGATATTAAATCAAATGTGCTAGGCATTCTACCGACGTTCTCCGGGCGTAGGAACGAGTGTCCATATGAGATTTTAAATGAGTTTAGCAAGCTGTGCAGTATTCAGAAAAGGCCCAACGACACAACAGAAGAGGATTACCGCCTACGTGCAATTCCGTTCGCCTTGAAGGGAGAGGCCAATACATGGCTGCAGAGACTGCCTCAGGATTCCATCCGTACGTGGAGAGATTTCAAGCTGGAGTTCCTGGATTACTTTTTCCCTTCGAACAAGACAAACTCTCTCAAGAAGGAAATCGTGGAGTGTAAGCAGGAGTACGACGAGTCTCTAAGTCAATATTGGTCGCGGTTTAAAGGATTGCTAGATGCTTGCCCGGATCATAGGATGATTGAGGCAGATATTTATTATCTGTTCTATGAAGGAGCAAACCCCGAGTCAAAGGATCTGATGAATTCCTCGAGCGGGGGAAATTTTACAAAGAAGAAGGGAAGTGAAGCAAGAGAAATTTTGGGAATGTTAATAGAGGCTAAGAAGGCGTACGACAACCCAAGGAATATTATGAGGAGAGGGTCAGCAAACGTGCTGAGGGAGTAAGATGACGAAAGAGTCGAGGCGAGGATAGATAGGCTCGAGAAAGCACTTTTGAATACAATCGAGAAGACCATTCCGCCAGCCTCACAAGAGAAAGAGAAATCTCCTGGCCCAGGAGATATTCCATCACAGCAATACTACGGTCCTCAAGAAGGAGATTACCAGGCCCTGGTGAATACGATGGGGACTTGGAATCCAGATGGGAGTTGGAACCCCGGGAAACAGAGGGATGTACCATGGAGAAACCATCCAAATTTTAGATAGTCTGATAGCGATCCGGCCCAACCACCTCCACAACAGAACACCCAGTTTACACATCAACCAGAGAGGAAGACTAACTGGTCTGGAAGAAATCAGGAGGGGCAGAACAACTGGAACAACCGGAACCAGGGAGATCGTTCTAATTGGGGGAACATGAATCAGAATCACCAAGGGAACCCTTATGTACCGCCGCACCAAAGAAACTATCCCGGAAATTATCAAAATCCCCAAACCAATTACCAGGGGAACCAGGGGCCAGGAAATCATTACAATAATAGTTCAGGAGGTGAGGGAAACTTTCGCCAGAACCAAGGAAGTGGACCAAATCTGGGTTCAGGATCAAGTGCGGGCCAATCAAATTCTAAGCCCCCAAGGAATCTAGATGATATGGTGAATGATCTAGTCAGTTCTCAGCAACATATGCAAAACAACTTGCAGTCCAACAATGACGTGGTGCATAAGCTTCAGGACGCTCAGTTGGAGCAAAAGGCAGCGATGGACATGCTGGCCAAGCAATTGTCCCAGATTGCAACTTCCTTGAGTGAGATACGAGGAAACGAATGAAAGATTCCTGCCTCAGTAAGGCCACCGGATATGGCTAATATCAGTCAAATCACTTTAAGATCTGGGCGAGGTTACGAAGGTCCAGTGATGAGGAAGATTGAAGAAACACCTCCCGCGGAAGGCAAGGAAGGGATGAGAGACTCGGTTCCTGAATCTGAATATTTGAAGGTAGAGAGTTCCGTGAGAGGAGATGACCTTCGGGAAGGTGATCTGAGGAGACCGCTACCAAAAATAGCTGAACCATTTTTCCTAGACCCAGAGCCGGAAGTGGAAAATGAAGTAGTGAGGAAGGAATCGGGCAAACTTTTAGCTGGAAGTTCTACAAGTGCAGAGAAACAATTGAAACCGTTCCCGCACCTAGGAGAGTCTAAGAAAAAGAAGGATGAACCTGTCGATTTTATGGATATCTTTGGAAAGTTGGAGATAAACCTACCATTCTTACAGGCTTTGAAATTGCCGGTATTCAGCAAGTTCATCAAAGAGTTTATAGCTGGCAAGACAAGGCCCAGTAGGAAGATTTTGATTGGGGAAAATGTGTCCGCGGTGATTCAGAAATGGAGGATGCCTTCGAAATGCACTGACCCAGGTATGTTAACCTTACCCATTTCCATCGGTGATGTCAGAATTGAGCATGCTATGTGTGATTTAGGGGCGTCAATAAATGTTTTACCGCTTTCCATATACAAAAAGTTGGTAGGAGTAGGGATGGTAGATACAAAAGTGGTAATCCAATTGGCGGATAGGTCGTGCATTTGTCCCGAGGGAGTTTTAGAAAATGTTATCGTCAAGGTGCATGATTTTCTGTATCCTGCCGATTTCCATGTTATCAAAATGAGTGACAATGAATCTATTGTGTCTAGCGGCGTACTTTTAGGAAGACCTTTCCTGCGAACCGCTAAGACCATTATCGATGTTTTTGATGGGAGCATATGCCTGGATTATAATGGGGAAAATTATACATTTAGTATAGATGAGGCAATGAAGAAACCATTAGAAGTTGAGAATTTGCATGCTATTGATGTTATTAACCCCCTGGGCTAGGAATATCTTGAGACCGAATTGATGCAATAGCAGATTGACAATTCAGAGTTGAGTCACTCTATCGACAAAGAGGTAGCTGGATGGTGTGAGGCAATGCACACAAGGGAATTATCGGATGAAGAGCTAGCCGAAGCTATTTCGGAATTCTGTGCGAATCCAGAGTCAGCTACGTCAAGGGGATTAGTCCATGTGGCTAGTATGGAAAATTCTTACAGGTCTGGAAAAGGAATGACAACTTATGTGAAAGAGAAAAATCCCTTGCCCCAGGAAGCAAGTACCCCCAAGAAGGAATTGAAAACGCTTCCACCAAGCCTCAAGTATGCCTATCTGGAAGAAAATGAGACTTTCTCGGTCATCGTCAACAGCAACTTGACCGAGGAACATGAGAGAGATCTACTGGAGGTAATCAGAAGGAACAAGAAGGCAATAGGATGGACTCTCTCAGACCTAGTAGGGATAAGTCCGGATCTTTGCATGCACCACATCAGGTTGGAAGAAGGAGCTAAGGCCTATAGAGATCCCCAACGTAAGCTAAATCCAAACATGAGGGAGGAAGTTCTGAAGGAAGTTTTGAAGCTGCTTTCCCTAGGCATCATTTATTCCATACCAGACAGTGAATGGGTTAGTCCGGTTCACATGGTGCCTAATAAGTCCGGAATTCAGGTAGTTAAAAATGATAAGAATGAACTGGTGCCCACCCGACTTGTCACTGGGTGGAGGATGTGCATCGATTACCGGAAACTGAATGAAGCAACCAGGAAAGATCATTTCTCATTACCCTTCATTGATCAGATGCTAGAAAGGCTGGCTGGAAAATAATATTTTTGTTTCCTTGACAGATACAGTGGGTATTTCAAGATTTATGTAGATCCCGAAGACCAAGAGAAGACTACGTTCACGTGCCCCTTTGGCACGTATGCTTATAGAAGAATGCCGTTTAGACTGTGCAATGCGCCAGGCACTTTTCAACGCTGCATGATGAGTATCTTCTCAGATCTACTAGAGGATTGTATCGAGATTTTCATGGATGACTTCACCATATATGGGAACTCTTTCGATTCTTGTTTAGCTAGCCTGGACGTAGTGTTGAGAAGATGCCAGGAGAAGAATTTGGTCCTTAACTTCGAAAAATGTCACTTCATGGTACCCGAGGGAATTTTCCTAGGGCATGTAGTCTCGGAGAAGGGCATACAAGTGGACTAAGCAAAGGTCGATGTGATTTCAAAATTGCCTTACCCTACGAATCAGAAGGAAGACAGGGGATTCCTAGGGCATGCAGGTTTTTATAGGAGGTTCATAAAGGACTTCGCAAAGATTGCTCAGCCACACACCCACTTGTTGCACAATGATGTTGATTTCGTCTTCGACGAAGAATGTAAGAAGGCTTTTCAATTATTGAAGGATAAGCTAGTGTCTGCCCTTATCATCAGGGCACCCGATTGGAGTCTGCCGTTTGAAATAATGTGTGATGCAAGCGACTTCGCCGTGGGGGTGGTACTAGGTCAAAGGATCGATGGAAAAAGTTACGTGATTTTCTACGCCTCGAAGACACTCAACCAAGCCCAAAAAAACTATGACACCACGGAAAAGGAAATGTTAGCAGTCGTGTATTCATTCGAGAAATTCCGACCATACTTACTGGGGTCGAGGGTGATAGTTTTTACCGATCAAACAACTATCAAGTACTTGCTGGCAAAGAAAGAATCCAAGCCAAGGTTAATCCGTTGGGTGTTACTCTTGCAAGAATTTGATTGGGAAATGAGAGAAAAAAAGGGGACAGAGAATAAAGTGGCCGACCATCTGAGCCGGATTTTCCAGGGAGAGACGGAGGAAGCTATACCTGACTCATTCCCAGAGGAACATCTGTACTACATAGGAAAATCTCCTAGATCTATCTGTAGGGAGGAAATAATGGCGATAACAGGTCCAGGAGATGCCGAGAAAGGAAAGTGTCAGCTGAACGCTGAACCATGGTTCGCAGACCTGGCAAATTACTTGGTCACGTGAGAGGTGGCCAGTTCACAAGAAATTTCCCGGGCACAGAAGATGAAGCTTAAAAGCGAGGTAAAGTATTATTTCTGGGACGATCCTTACTTGTGGAGGATGGGAGCTGACCAGGTAATCAGAAGATGTATTCACGAATGGGAGCAGAGGGATGCGCTTAATCATTGCCATGCGCTGGCGTGTGGAGGTCATTTTGGGCCAAGGAAGACTGCGAAGAAAGTCCTAGACAGTGGATTCTATTGGCCTACATTACACAAGGACTCTTTTGAATTCTGTCAAAACTGTGAGAGATGCCAGTAAACTGGAGGAATTTCAAGGAGAGATGAGATGCTGCAAATCTCAGTAATCGTCTGCGAAATCTTTGACGACTGGGGAATGGATTTCATGGGCCCATTCCCATCTTCATAGGGGAATACATACATCCTTCTGGCTGTAGATTATGTTTCAAAGTCGATAGAAGGCAAGGATACCAATTCTTGTGAGGCCAAAGAGGTGGCTAAGTTTCTTAGAGCTAACATTTTCAACAGGTACGGTGTGCCCCGAGCTATTATATCTGACCAAGGGATGCATTTTTGTAACCGAACCATAGAAGTTCTCTTGAGGAAATACGGAGTCCACCACAGGTTTTCTACCCCGTATCATCCTCAGTCTAATCTACATGCGGAGATCTCAAACAGGGAGATCAAGGCAATAATGGAGAAGACGGTAAATCCGTCAAGGAAGGATTGGAGTAAGAAGCTTGGCGATGCATTATGGGCTTATAGGACAGCATACAAAACGCCTATTGGGATGTCACCTTACATGCTAGTGTTTGGCAAGATATGCCATTTGCCCGTGGGTGTGGAGCATAGAGCGTACTGGGTGGTCAAGGAGATCAATATGAAACCCCAATCTTGCGAGGAAGAGAGGAAACTGCAGCTTCAGGATCTGGAGGAGTTGACGCTTGAGTCGTATGAGTCCGCGATGTGGTATAAGGAGAAGACGGAGCTTTGGCATGACAAAAACCTTCGGGTCAAGGAACTACAAGTGGGTCAGAAGGTCCTCCTTTTTCAATCTAGGCTCAAGCTGATGCCTGGTAAGCTGAAGTCCAAGTGGATTGGGTCGTACACAATTGTAAATGGGAATGCATTTTGAATCTATACACTGAACCAGATGATCTCGAGATTACTCAATTGAAAGTGTAAATATTTTAATTGCTTTTCAAAAAGTAAAAAATTACCAATCAAAGAAAAAAAATCTAATTTTCCAAAAATATTTTCGAAACACCAGGCTTCTTAGGGAAATTGTTTTGTCACATGTGAATCCTCGACCTGGGAGTCTGACGTTTCATTTTTTGTTTTCTTTTGTAAGTGTGGTATTGCGGAGAATAGCGTTTACATAGGGAGGTGAGATTTTCGGACCAGAATGTTTGGGAGGGAAGTTGTGAAATTTCAAATTTCAAATTTTCACTTTATGGGTAGGCGTACGGTTGCTTACATCACGCCTGCAACCGTCTGCAACCGTTCCCATCCCTACCTAAAATATCAATTTCCCTTCTTTTCTTTTATTTTCCAAAACCCAAACTCTCTCTCTAACTCTAAAAATCCCCTAATTCCTCTCTCGCAATACCCACAGTTGTCAAACTCTAATCGAAAAATCCTTCCAAGTTTTGTGAAATTTGCAGTTTCTGAACATGGAGAACACACCAGAAACTGGATACCCCATCACCACCGCAAGTTCCGACGCGGCGGCATTTATGGAAGAATTGACGAAGAAGTTTGGCAGTGCAGAGGAGGCGATGAAGGCCTTCGCTCTCTTCACGACAATGATGGAACATGCCAAACCTTCCACAACAACAGCCGCACCACCACCACCGCCGACGATTCCAGAGGAGTCGACGGCCAAACCTGCGATTTTGCATGCACCAGCCGAGCCGACGAGGGGGGTTGAGGCCGATCTGGCAGAGGAACTTGTGCAAATGGCGGTTGGTGACCAGAGGACGACACTGGTGTTGGAGGGGGAACCCCTGTTTCTGCCGATGGTGTGCGTGAGGGGGAAACCCTTTTTTGTGACGATGTGTCTATTGAGGGGGAAACCCCTGTTATTGAAGGGGTGGTGATCGAGGGGGAAACCCCTGTTGTCGACAGAGTAGTTGCTGAGGGGGAAACCCCAGTGAAGTTGGTGGGCGGTGAAGCCCGTGTTTCTGACCAGTTAGTTGATGAGGGGGAAACCCCTGTTTACATTGAGGGGGGACCCCTAGTCTGTCTGAGGGGGGGGGGGAGGCCCCCGTTACTGATGCCATTTCGGTGCCCGAAGAAAGTGTCTAAATTTGGTGGTAGATCTGGTAGAGAATCAGGAGGACGCAGACTCGCCGGTGGATAAAAGGGATGCTAGGCGTAGGGCCCGTAGGAGCTTGAGGGACAGAGGGCGAAGCCCCTGAATCTAGCGGGAAGGAGAACGAAGTAGAAGAACGCCGCTTGGCGGAGGAACGCAAAAGGAAAGGAAAGCATGCAGCTACCTCCCAGACCAAGAAGCCCAAGAAGACTGCAGTGGGCGAATCTGTTGAAACTCCGCTCCCAGCCCCTACCAAGGTTCCCTTTGCCAAGGAACATGTCGGCCCTACTCCGGCTACCGAGTTAGAGGAAGAAGAGATGGAGGAACCAGAGGAAGAGTTGAATTTTGAGCCAGCGGAGGTCTGGCTGACAAAAGGGCTGTTGGAAGCGATGGGGATGTTTGAAGATCCGAAGAGGACAACAACCTACAAAGAGCGGTGTGGTTCTGGAAAGCTAGCAAAATCTGGGAAACGGTACGATCGTGATGAGTTAAGGGAGATAGACTCAGATGAGGAGTTCCGTCAAGACATCGGTGCCATTGGGTTTGATTAGCTTTTAAAACATAGTGACGCGGAGGTGCCAACAGCATTGGCACGGGAGTTTTTCTCGACTTTTCGACTGAAACCCACCACCGATCTTGACGCGGACTCGATCACCTTCCTACTGTTTACTGAGGAGCACGAGATGAGTATCACAGACTGGTCCCTACGGATGGGGTTGTTCACTCGCCAGAGGATGACGATGGCATTTGGAACGAGCGCGTTGTAGGAGCTCCGAAGTACACTCTAGGGTTCAAGCCGCAGTCCGCTTGGGAATTTGTCACCCATCCTAAGGTGGGACAATTCAAGACCAGCTATTCCAAAAGCTTCCATATTGAGAACCACATCCTATGATTTGCCCAGACATTTATAAGCTACAACCTGATGGGGACTTCCAATTCTGCTTTAACTACTGCTGACATCTATTTTACATGGTGCATGGCGAAAGAAGTAAAGGTACACTTGGGCTATTGGCTGGCTTAGGCTTGTCACCAGATGGCTGCCAATCCCTCCCGCCACATGTACACGTGCCACCTTCTCGGAGCTTACCTCCAGCGCAACATGATAATGAAGATAGCCAAATCCGCGCCAGAGGTAGTCATGTGCGAGCCCCCTGAGATATTCAGCATTGATTATTTCTTCAACAAGGGCCTGCTCTACATGCACGGGAAGGATGTGTGTTTCTCTGAGGTGGGCAGGATGGAACCCCAAGTGAAGCCGGAGCAGGATGGTGTCGAAGTAGTAAACAACGCAGAGTATGAAAAAGTGAAGAAGGAAATGGGATTGATGTGACAGGAGCTTGGTGGTGTCAAGGACGAGATAAAGACCCTCAGGGGTAGTATTACCGAGCTTGTGGGGAGGTCATCCGCGCAGAATGAGCGTATGACGGAAGTCGTTGAATTGATGATGATGATGACCCAGTGGCTGAAGGAGAAGTTTCCCGAGCCCCAGAGGATATTGCCCTCTGGACCCTGCAACGTGTCCAAGCAGCTAGGGCAGGGAAGCTCATCCATCCAACAACCCCCACCAGCGAGTCAAAGCCCCTGTTAGCCCCGTCTTCATCGAAGCCCGTGTCTGTGAAGAAGAATGTGTCGAGACAGAGTGAGAAGGAAGAGGAGAAGCCGGCGTCGCCGGCAAGGAAGAAAGCGATGGTGCCCCCCTATGTTCCACCCCAGTTTGGCTCCCGCGGGGGCCAAGCCCCTAATTGAGACCCCCAATGATCAAGTAACTTTTACCTTTCAGTTTTTCTTTTCGTTTTTTTATGTTTGTATATGTTTGCTGTTTTGAGTTTATGCTTTTATGTTTGTTTTTCCAGCATGCCTAGTAGTGTATATATGTGTCTGCGTTTATATGTGTCTTCTCCCACTTAGCCCAATCTTTGGTCTAAGTGTGAGAAGTTTATGTGTCTTTTAGGCATGTTTTGGCTTTTGTTCTATAGTAATTTCTCCCACTTAGCCTGTTGCTCGGTCTAAGTGTGAGAAGTTTGTTTTACTTGTGCTTGTTTGTTGTTTTGTGTTGTGCTTTTTGTGTTTGTTTAAGTCTGTTATTCCTTCCTTGTTTCCCCCCTTCATTGGGATAACTTGTGGATAAGATTGAGTGAAGTGGGAGGGGGAGGGAGTTAGCGGAGTTTTTGTTAAGTTTTTGTTAATGTCAAGAAGAGTCTTTAGGTATAGGTCTTTGTGTGTCGCATGAGCTAGTGAATACAATACGGCAAGATTCCCTTAGTAAGAGCAATTGAAGATGGGATGCATGTAAACTTTGAGGCATTTTTCCTTAATAAGCTGAATTCGGTTTGAATGAAGTAAGGACGATAGAGGATGCTTTAGATAACCTAATTGTGAAGCCCTACTATAAATGTGAGTTATAAGCCTATACACTTAGAGCTAACTTGTATAAAAAGGGGCCACCACTTAATTGCTTAGGGAGAAGAGTCCGAAGAAAGAAAAAATAATATAAGTTGGACGAAGTCCAGGAAAATGAGGTATAAGCTGGACGAAGTCTAGGGGGAATGAAAAATATATAAAGGGAAATTCAGAGGTACAAGTTGGACGAAGTCCAGGGAAAAAATATATATAAAAGTGGGAATAGAAGAAAAAGAAATCTAAGGGCAGGAAGCAATAGTAACCTGACCCAGGAATTAAAAGGAAAAGGGGACTGTAGGAAAGAGAAACTCTCATAACCCGAAGGATCAGTGGTGTGTCGTTGACTTAAGAGTGAATCGATCCTAACATCCCTGGTGAGGAATGAGCGATCGAGTGAATCCAATAATTGGGAAGTCATAGGCTATCTTGACGAACTGACAGACCGATTAGGCAGAAAAAGGAAAGGGGAGGATTTGGAGACTGTAGACGAATCAGATAGACCTTAAGCTTGTGGGGACGGCTGCCTAAAAGTTGAAACTAGTTCATGCTTTTGTGTTTTTCTTTAAGTGTTTATTCTCTTTTTGTGAGTCTGTTAGTGTGTCTAGTAGGTCTAGGAGTCTGTATCTTGTTTGTGTCTGTAGAGTCGGTCATAGGCTAACCATGCATGTAAATTTGCCTTATTTCTTTTTCTTGTTTTTATACTTGAGGACAAGTATGGTTTAAGTGTGAGCAGTTTGATAAGGCTAATTTCATGCATTAGTTAAAGGGTAGAATTCATCCATTTACGGGGTCTAACGCATTTTTAAGCCAGGTGTGTAGAAGGTTTCGCCAGGTCCAGGAAGAAAATAGGACAATTGCATGGTGGAAGGAAATTGGCGATAAAGTGAGTAGTATGAAGGAAAAATGACCTGACGGAGGACATCGCAAAGCTGAAGGGCAGAATTGAGATTTCAGCGAAGGCTTCTAGAAGATCACCTCCGCACCTATATAAAGAGGGGGAAAAGCTTTTTTAGAAAAAACTTTTGGCTTTCGGCTCGCAGCTCACTTATACACTTCTACACACTTGAGAATTCCGGGAATAGGCAGGGGGTTTTGGGTTTTACTTTCCGTTAGTTGTTGCGTAACATCGTCCTCATGTGGGGCGAAGATACAATTTATTATTTTACTTTCATTTTGCTGCTGTGAATTTCACCGAGCTTCGCTGTTCGAAGCTCGGCTCTGTTTTCCGTCGAACTATCGTGATCTTTGCAATTCCTGTTTTCTGCTTTGATGCTGTTGATTTCGTGGCATGGATGGTATTTGTTTTGAGTTTTTCGTTGTTTACTGATCTAGATGCTTTTCGTGCTGATCTGTAGAGTCGGAGTACAGCAGTGGTTAGTTGTTGTGATCGGAACAAATTAGTCAAATCGGAGTTTATGGAGTTGATTTTGTTTGTGATTGGGTTCGTATTGCTTGGATCCGGAGTGGATTAAGCATCCGACAGGTGGATCTGAAACAGAGTTGATCGTAGTTGATGTCTCGTTTCCGTGTTTTTGTTTCCCTTCGTCTAGTATATGTAGATCTGTTTTATTTCCGGCTAATCGCAAGTTTCCGATGTCCAAACTTTTACATTTTGTTTGGATCTGAATATTTACTCTGTTTGCTTAATGTTCGCGTTTAAATCAGGTAATGAGATGTACGTCGTTGTTAGTTAAATCTTTAGTTTGTTATCTGCAGCTTTATTTCCATACTTGCTGTTTCGTGGGATCGATCCCTACTTCCCTGTACTAATTCATAGTATAGCGGGTTGAGGGTTTTTGAATGCGGAATTAGTGTGTCCGACAACCGAGACTTCCAGAATCCTCTGAGTTCCTAGACCTTGTGATCTAGCGGATTCTCTGGATCTGAGAGCTTGACTTAGCACAAAAGCACACACTGTTTCCTTAGGCAAGTTTCACATTCCCGTAGGAACATCTGTACTACATAGGAAAATCTCCTAGACCTATCAGTTGGGAGCAAATAATGGCGATAACAGGTCCAGGTGATGCTGAGAAAGGAAAGTGTCAGCTGAACACTGAACCATGATTCGCAGACCTGGCAAATTACTTGGTCACAGGAGAGGTGCCCAGTTCACAAGAACCCGGGCCCAGAAGATGAAGCTTAAAAGCGAGGAAAGTATTATTTCTGGGACGATCCTTACTTGTGGAGGATGGGAGCTGACCAGGTGATCAGGAGATGTATTCCCGAATGGGAGCAGAGGGATGTGCTTAATCATTGCCATGCGTTGGCGTGTGGAGGTCATTTTGGGCCAAGGAAGACTGCGAGGAAAGTCCTAGATAGTGGATTCTATTGGCCTACATTACACAAGGTCTCTTTTGAATTATGTCAAAACTGTGAGAGATGCAAGCAAACTGGAGGAATTTCAAGTTAAGATGAGATGCCGCAAATCCCAGTAATCGTCTGCGAAATCTTTGACGTCTGGGGGATGGATTTCATGGGCCCATTTCCATCCTTGTGGCCGTGGATTACGTTTCAAAGTGGATAGAAGCCAAGGCTACCAAGTCTTGTGAGGCCAAAGAGGTGGCTAAGTTTCTTAGAGCTTACATTTTCAACAGGTACGGTGTGCCCCGAGCTATTATATCTGACCAAAGGACGCATTTTTGTAACCGAACCATAGAAGCTCTCATGAGGAAATACGGAGTCCACCACAGGTTTTCTACCCCGTATCATCCTCAGTCTAATGGACAGGCGGAGATCTCAAACAGGGAGATCAAGGAAATATTGGAGAAGACGGTGAATCCGTCAAGGAAGGATTGGAGCAAGAGGCTCGGCGACGCATTGTGGGCGTACAGGACAGCATACAAAACACCTATTGGAATGTCGCCCTATAGGCTGGTGTTTGGCAAGATGTGCCATCTGCCCGTAGAAGTGGAACACAGAGCATATTGGGCGGTGAAGGAGATTAATATGAGACCCAATCTTGTGAGGAAGTGAGGAAACTGCAACTTCAGAAGCTTGAAGAGTTAAGGCTTGAGTCGTATGAGTCAGCGATGTGGTATGAGGAGAAGACGAAGCTTTGGCATGAACAAAACCTTCGGGTCAAGGAACTACAAGTGGGTCAGAAGGTGCTCCTTTTTCAATATAGGCTCAAGCTGATGCCTGGTAAGCTGAAGTCCAAGTGGATTGGGCCGTACACAATTTTTGGCCTTCGAGCGAATGGAGCTGTGGAAATCTAGAGAAGTACCTCAAACTCTATTCCTTTCCTTGTTAATGGTCATCGAGTGAATGTTTTTAGGGATAATTCTGAGTTGTGTGTGGTGGAGGAAGTGCCACTACGCGCACTCTCTATTATATAGCCTAATCGGTCTAGTGAGTAGTGCTCTCGACAAATTCCCGGGGTAGGTAAATGGGAATGCATTTTGAATCTATACACTGAACCAGGGGATCTCGAGATTACTCATTTGAAAGTGTAAATAGTTTAATTGCTATTCAAAAAGTAAAAAAATTACCAAACAAAGAAAAAATCTATTTTCCAAAAATATTTTCGAAACACCATACTTCTTAGGGAAATTGTTTTGTCACATGTGAATCCTCGACTTGGGAGTCTGGCGTTTCATTTTGTTTTTCCCTAAGTGCGGTATTGCAGAGAATAGCGTTTACATGGGGCAGAGAGATTTTCGAATCAGAAGTTTGGGTGGGAAGTTGTAAAATTTTGAAATTCAAATTTTATCTTTATGAAAAGGCGTACGGTTGCTTACATCATGCCTGCAACCGTCCTGCAACCATTCCCTATCCTTACCTAAGATACCTATTTCCATCCTTATTCTTTTTATTTTCCAATCTCTAAAAACCGAACTCTCTCTCTAACTCTAAAATTTCCCCCAAATCTTTTCTCTCACAATACCCACAGTTATCTAACCCTAATCGAAAAATTCTCCCAAGTTCTTGTGAAATTTGCAGATTCTGATCATGGAGAACACACCAAAAACAGGGAACCCCACCACCACCGCAGGATCAGATGCGGCGGCGTTTATGGCGGATTTAACAAGCAGGTTTGGCAGTGCAGAGGAGGCGATGAAAGCCTTCGCCCTCTTCTCAACAATGATGGAACATGCCAAACCTCCAGCCGCAACGACCGCAGTACCACCACCACCGATGATTTTGGAAGAATCGACGGCCAAACCCGTGACTTTACATGCAGAAGCCAAATCGATCATCAGCGCGCCGGAGAGAATCGCGGCGGTAGGCGATGAACAGGAAAACGAGGGTGCTCTGGCCGTGGAACTCGAGCGCATGGCGGTTGGTGACCGGAGGACGGCACAGGTTTTGGAGGGGGAAACCCCTGTTTTTGCAGAAGGTGTTGATGAGGGGGGAAACCCTAGTTTGTGATGATGAGGCTGTTGAGGTGGAAACCCCTGTTGTCAATAGAGTAGTTGCTGAGAGGGAAACCCCTGAAAAGTTTGTGGGCAGTGAAGCCCTTGATGTTGATGAGTTGGTTGCTGAGGGGGAAACCTCGGTTTACATTGAGGGGGGAACCCCTAGTTTGTCTGAGGGGGTAGAGACCCCCATTCTTGAAAAATTTCGATGCCCGAGGAAAATAGGCTTAAATTGATGGCAGATCTGGTAGAGAATCTGGAAGCCACAGACTCGTCGGTGGATCCAAGGGAGGCCAGGCGTAGGGCCAGAAGGAGCTTGAGGGATGAGATCGAAGATCTCACCCTACCCATAGAAGAGGAGTGCCTACTCCCGGGAACAGAGAGCGAACAAGCGAAGGAAGCCCCTGAGGCTAGCAGGGAGGAGGATGAAGTAGAAGAACGCCGCCTGGCGGAGGAACGCAAAAGGAAAGGAAAGCTTGCGGCTCCCTCCCAGACCAGGAAGTCCAGGAAGACCGCAACGGGTAAATCTGTTGAAACTCCACTTCCTGCCCCAACAAAAGTTCCTTTCGCTAAGGCACAGGTCAGCCCTAACCCGGCTAGTGAGTCCGATGATGAAGCGACGAATGAGCAAGACAAAGAGTTGAACTTCGAGCCATCAGAGGCCTGGTTGACAAAAGAGCGGCTCGAAACGATGGGGGAGGTTAAGGATCCAAAGAGGGCAGCAACCTACAAGGAGCGGAGTAGTTCTGGCAAGCTAGCAAAGTCTGGGAAACAGTACGATCTGGAAGAGTTGAGGGAGATTGATTCAGATGAGGAGTTCCGCCAATACATTGGTGCCATTGGGTTTGATTTGCTATTGAAACATAGCACCACGTAAGTGCCGACAGCCGACAGCGATAGCAAGGGAGTTATTTTCGACATTCCGGCTGAAGCCCACCACCGATCTTGATGCGGACTCGATCACCTTCCGGCTGTTTACTAAGGAGCACGAAATGAGTATCAGGGAGTGGTCCCTACGGATGGGGCTGTTCACTCGCGCATAAGATGATGAGGGACTTTGTAACGAGCGAATGGTAGGATCTCCAAAGTTCACCCCCGGGTTCAAGCCACAGTCTGCATGGGAGTTTGTCACCCATCCTAAGGTGGGGCAATTCAAGACCAGCTATTCCAAAAGCTTCCATATTGAGAACCGCATCCTACGATTTGCCCAGACATTTATAAGCTACAACCTGATGGGGACTTCCAATTCTGCTTTAACCACTGCTGACCTGTATTTTACATGGTGCATGGCGAAAGAAGTAAAGGTACACTTGGGCTATTGGCTGGCTAAGGCTTGTCACCAGATGGCTACCAATCTTTCCCGCCACATGTACACATGTCACCTTCTCGGAGTTTACCTCCAGTGCAACACGATAATGAAGATAGCCAAATCCGCGCCCAAGGTAGTCTTGTGCGAGCCCCCCGAGATATTCAGCGTTGATTATTTCTTCAACAAGGGCCTGCTCTACATGCACAGGAAGGATGTGTGTTTCTATGAGGTGGGCAGGATGGAACCCCAACTGAAGCCGGAGCAGGATGGTGTCGAAGTAGTGAACAGCGAAGAGTATGGAGAGATGAAAAATGAAATGGGCACGATGCAAAAGGAGCTCAGTGAAGTCCGGAAGGAGATGGGCGAGATGAGGAAGGAACTCGGCGGAGTCCGAGAGGAGATGATGGCCCTCAGGGGCAGTATTACTGATATGGTGGTGAGGTCATCCGCGCAGAATGATCGTATGATGGAAGCCGTTAAGTTGATGATGATGATGACCCATTGGCTGAAGGAGTAGTTTCCCAAGGCCCAGAAGAAATTTCCCTCTAGACCCGGCAGCCTGTCCAAGCAGCTAGGGCAGGGAAGTTCATCCCTCCAGCAAACCCCCCACCTGCATCAAGGCCCCTGTTAGCCCCGTCTGCATCGAAGCCCTTGTCTGTGAAGAAGAATGTGTCGAAAAAGAGTGAGAAGGAAGAGGAGAAGCCGGCGTCGCCGGCAAGGAAGAAAGTGAAGGTGACCCGCCCCTATGTTCCACCCCAGTTTGACTCCCGCGGGGGCCCAAACCCCGAACTGAGACCCCCAATGACCAAGTAACTTTTACCTTTCAGTTTTTCTTTTCATTTTTTATGTTTGTATATGTTTGCTGTTTTGAGTTTATGCTTTTGTGTTTGTTTTTCCAGCATGCCTAGTAGTGTGTATATGTGTCTGCGTTTATATGTGTCTTTTCCCACTTAGCCCAATCTTTGGCCTAAGTGTGAGAAGTTTGTGTTTCTTTTAGGCATGTTTTGGCTTTTCTTCTGTAGTAATTTCTCCCACTTAGCCCGTTGCTCAGTCTAAGTGTGAGAAGTTTGTTTTACTTGTGCTTGTTTGTTGTTTTGTGTTGTGTTTTTTGTGTTTGTTTAGGTCTGTTATTGCTTTCCCGTTTCCCCCCTTCACTGGGATAGCTTGGGGACAAGCTTGAGTGAAGTGGGAGGGGGAGGGAGTTAGCGGAGTTTTTGTTGAGTTTTTGTTAATATGAATAGGAGTCTTTAGGTCTAGGTCTTTGTGTGTCGCATGAGCTAGTGAATACAATACAACAAGATTCCCTTAGTAAGAGCAATTGAAGATAGGATGCATGTCAACTTTGAGGCCATTTTCCTTAATAAACTGACATCGGTTTGAATGAAGTAAGAACGATAGAGGATGCCTTAGATGACCTAGTTGTGAAGCCCCACTATAAGCGTGAGTTATAAGCCTAAACACTTTGAGCTAACATGTATAAGGGGGGGCCGCCACTGAATGCTTAGGGAAAAGAGTCTGAAGGAGAAAAAAAGAGGGTTTCTAGAGGTATAAGCTGGACGAAGTCTAGGAAAATGAGGTATAAGCTGGACGAAGTCCAGAGAAAAAAAAATCGGAGGTATAAGTTGGACGAAGTCCAGCGGGAATAAAAAATATATATATATATATAAAAGTGGGATAGAAGAAAAAGAAATCTAAGGGCAGGAAGCAATAGTAACCTGACCTAGGAATTAAAAGGAAAAGGGGACTGTAGGGAGGAGAAACTCTCATAACCCGAAGCATCAGTGGTGTGACATTAACTTAAGAGTGAATCGATCCTAACGTCCCTGGCGAGGAATGAGAGATCGAGTGAATACAACAATTGGGAAGTCAATAGGCTATCTTGACGAACTGACAGACCGATTAAGTAAAAGAAAGGAAGGGGAGGAGTTGGAGACTGTAGACGAATAAGATAGACCTTAAGCTTGTGGGGACGGCTGCCTAAAAGTTGAAACTAATTCATGCCTTTGTATTTTCTTTAAGTGTTTGTTTTCTTTTTGTTAGTTTGTTAGTGTGTTTAGGTCTAGGAGTTTGTGTCTGTAGAGTCGGTCATAGGATAACCATGCATTGAAATTCGCCTTATTTCTTTTTCTTGTCTTTCATGCTTGAGGACAAGCATGGTTTAAGTGTGAGCAGTTTGATAAGGCTAATTTCATGCACTGGTTAGGGGATTATTTTTATGCATTTAGGGGTTTAACACATCTTTTTAAGCCAGGTGTGTAGTAGAAATCGCCAGGCTGAGGAAAAGAGGAAGATAATTGCAAGGCGAAGGAAATGTGGCGATAAAGTGAGCAATTTGAAGGAAAATAACCAGACGGAGGATATAGTGAAGCTGAAGGGCAGAATAGAGATTTCCTGCGAAGGCTTCTAGAAGATCACCTTCACATCTATATAAGGAAGAGAACATGCATTTCGAGAGAGGACCTTTTTTTGGCACTCTCGGCCTTTTGGCTCTCAGCTCACACACGCTTCTACACATTTGGTTTTCGAAAATAGGCAAGGGGGTTCGGGATTTACTTTCGGTTGGTTGTTACGTAACACCGTCCTCACGAAGGGCGAAGATATAATTTATTTGCTTTTATTTCGTTTGTTGCTGCGAATTTTCACCGAGCTTCGCTGTTCGAAGCTCGGCCTTGTTGACTGTCAAATTACTGTTGATCTTATCTATGCAGTTTCTATTTTCCGTTATGATGATGTCAATTTTGAGTATGGATGATGTTTGTTTCTGAGTTTATAGATATTTACTTGAATGGATGCTTTTCGCACTTGATCTATTGAATTGGAGTAGAATCGGGGTTGAATTGTCGTTGAACTGAGCAGATTTGTTGAATCGAAGTTTATGAAGTTGATTTTGGTCGTGGTTGGGTTCAGATTGCTTGGATCCGGAGTGGATTAAGCGTCCGACATGTGGATCTGAAGCAGAGTTGTCTGATTGTGCTTGAGTTTGATGTTTCATTTCTGTGTTCTGCTTACTACGTTTAGTAGAAGTAGATATGTTGGTTTCTGATTAATCGTCAGTTTCCGACGTCCAAATCTGTATGTTCTGTTTGAATCTAGGTATTTACTCTGTTTTCTCCATGTTCGTGCTTAAATTAGGTAACGAGATGCAGTTTGTTGTTAGTTTAATTAATAGTTTGTTATCTTCAGCTTTTGATCCGTACTTTGCTGTCTTAGGAAAATTGTCCCCACTGCCTGCGTTCTTTCTGTTTATCTAAATTAGGTAGTAGTTTGCTAGGTCAAGGAAATTTGTTTGAGGGATTGAAGTTACGAATATGTTCCATGCCTACATGATGTTTTCAGTTTCCTAGGTCTAGTGTTAGATTTTGTTCCTAAGTCTAGAGTTAGCTTTCCTCAACCCAAAATTGCGTGGCAGCAGCCAATCACCTTTCCAGAATCACCTAAATGCCATCATATGCATGCATCTTCGTGGGATTGATCCCTACTTCCCTGTACTAATTCATAGTATAGAGGGTTGAGGGTTTTGAAGGAAGAATTTGTGTGTCCGACGACCGAAACTTCTGAGATCTTCGGAGTTCCTAGACCTCGTGATCTAGCAGATTCTATGGGTTTGCAAAGCTTGACCTAGCACAAAAGCACACACAGCTTCCTTCGCTCTTCAACTTCTATTTTATTCTCCCACAATTTCAATTGTTTTATTTAATTGTGGGATTAATCCTAGACTATAAATTGAAAAAAACCCTAACCCTAACCCCTCATTTTCACGCCTCCCTCTCTCCCTCTCCTCTGCCACACGCCTCCCTCCCTCTCTTCTTCCTCTCAACAAATCCTTCACCAATTCTTCTAGCTTCGTTTTGGAGTTGGAAACTCAAGATTCATCGAAGAATCGCATCATTCGTCATTCCTACTGATTGTTATTCAAGGGAAAGGTATACTTTGATTCATCCCTCTCATTCTTCCCATTGAATCCATAATTTTTGAACCCCTCATGCATATAGTGAGTGGAGAATCGTAAATCTAAGAATTATTTGGTTGGGAAGGATGGTTGCACAAGAATATTTATGTGTGTGCGTGTATGTTTGTGTGTGTGTGTAAGTGTGTGGTTGAATCATTGGTGAATGTTATGTGTGATTATGAAAGCATGGTTGTAATCTCGTTTTGAAGCATGAATATGTGTTGGAAGCATGAATATTTATGTGTGAATGTATGATAGACAAACTAGGGTTTGTGAATGTTGAGCATGAACACTGTTGAGTTCGGACAGTAGGTTCCGACAAGTTTTTGACCAATCAAACGATCTTATTTTGACATGAATTTTTAACTGGATATATATTTCGATGTCATCTGTGTTGTATCAAAATTTCAGCTTTAATTGATGACGGACGAATTTATAACGAATTTTTCAATTTAACTGCGCAGTCCTACCAGAAATTGTGTTTCGTCCAGTGAGTTTCGTTTTTGTTTTGACCGATCAAAAGTTATGATTTTGGTGTGGAATTTTAACTGGACAAACCTTTATGTGTCTAATGTGTGGTGACCAAAATTTAGCTTCATATGAGATCGGATGGAATTTTAATGAATTTTACAAAAATACTGCATTATTCTGCCAGATTCTGGTTTTGTTGAAATAAGCTTTGTTGGCAAGTTTTGAGTGAATTACATGATACATGTGTGAATAAGGAACGTATCCTATGATGTGGCTATGTGTTGCACGTTGTTGTATGCTTAATTGTTCGTTTCGTTTATGTTGGTGAACGTTTGGGATGGGCAATAAAAGAAAAATGATGAAAGGAACGATAGGGCATGCATGAAAAATGTATTGATGGAAAAACTGATTGTGTTATGGTGTTGACAAGGGTTGTTGTGCGTACGTGGGTACAAAGAGCAAGGGTTGCATTAAAGTTGTGAATTGTGTGTATAAGCAAGCGAGGTGGACTTTCTTTTACTAAACTCTTTTACTTTTTTAAAAGTGTCTCGACCGCCCATACAAGGGGTACCACAACGCGGCGATCGTGACCGACATGCATGGATAACAATTTAAAAAGAACAACTTGATTAACTTAAAAGAAGAAAAACAACTTAGTTTAAAGAGTTTAAGGTTATAATTTTTTTTTGAAAAGACATAAGGTAAAATACTTTTAAAAAGGACAACGGGAAAAATTAGACTTAAGAAATACAACAACCAATAACAAAAGTAGAACAAACACTTAACTTAAATCTCGAAGAATAAAGTTCTCAAAAGACAACGTAAACACTTGTTTAAAACTCATCACCACCATACATGTTCAAACATAAAACATAAAGGAAAGATTAAGTCTTGAGTCATGGTTCAAATTATAGCAGCGGAAAATACGATTTAAGGAGAGTCAAGGACGACGCCTATGTATGACGACACAACGCATCCTAAGTACTTAAGCCAGCTCAACATCCATCGCAACATCCCGCTCAACCTGCACATAAGAAAATAATATGCAGGGCTGAGTACTTGTTGTACTCAATGGGCTCATGCCGAAAACATTTTATTAATAGTTATGTCATCCATACCAGTGATCTCGAGTTTTATGTAGTAGGAAAATATCACGAGAAACACAAAAATATTCAAGTCTGGCCAGACAATTTATCTCCCCACTTTTCACATCAATCCAACAATCACAACCACAGTGCGACGAAAGTGTGGCCACACTATTCGCCCACGAGACCGGCCGACTTGCAAGGACGGCTCACGATCCCACCAGTGTACACAGCCTGATAGGGTTAGCGGCCCTACTCAGACCCGAATTCGTTTCACAACACAACCATATAGCCTAACGGAGTAAACTCAAACGAACTAGGCATCAGGCACACAATCTCATAACAAAACAACATGGCATGACATAACAAGTTAAACCACCCTTATAACTTCACATAGTATTTTCGGAAAAATAAAGAGGTTTGAAAAGAAAGCCCACCTCGTTCTCTTAGCAATTCACAACCCACTTAGCAACTCTCGATCCTCGAGTTCTCGACTACACAACACCCTCGTCAAAGACAACACAATTAGTTTCCCCCAACAACATATTACTATACAGTCCTATCGATTCTCTCGTCGTTTTTCTCAAATCCCCGACCCAACATACGTCACAAAGATGGGAGAACACATCGTAACGCATTTTGATTTATCACACGTGATCACATCATTTAGACACGTTCCTTGGACATACATGCATCATACAATACTTTTAGACTTGAAAATAAGTGTTATTTTAACAAGACAGAAAACTGGCAGAACTGCGCGACCGTTTTGTAAAATTCACTATAAATTCACCCGACCTCAAAAGAAGCTAAATTTTGGTCACAATACAGAATACACATTCAAGTTCATACACGAAAATTTTCACACCGAAATCACGTCATTTAGTCAGTAATATCACATATTGAACTCTCTGGTCGTAGCATACAATTTCCAACAGTATTTCGCAGTTCATTTGAAAAATTCACCATAAATTCATCCGATGCCCAAAAAGGCTGACAATTTAACACGACTCAGAAGACACTTCAAATTTTCATATAGTTCAAGAATCACATCAATCGGAGGTCATTTGGTCAGTCAAACAGAAAACGAAACATTCATGGCGAGAACTCACGTTTCTGGCAGATTTGCGCAGTCAACTTCACAAATTTATTAAAACTTCATTTTTCCATAAAACAAGATGAAATTTACACGAGACACAGAAAACACCTTGAAGTTTACTCAGTAAAAATTTCGTAGCAAAATTCGTTCGTTTGATGGGTCGAATACAGATCATAAGTCACTGGTCGTGCATCACAGATTTCTGGTTCAAATTCGGGATTAGGGTTTTTAAACTTCCACAACACAACCACCGATTTTTCATGCTCGAAAACACATAATCATGCTTACACGATCTTCATACACATATTTGCATACAACCTCATATTATTCACAAATATTTCGATCCAATACACATGATTCCAATCAACAACGTAAAAATCAAACAAGTTCTTACGAACACACAATTTCCCTCCCGTTAAAACTTGCGATCTATCAAACCTACACTCTCTACATGCATGTAGGACTCAAAACATGGTTCAAAAGAGAAGGAGAAGAAAAAGTGTGCAATTATACCTTCCTTTACAAAAACCAATCGGTAGAAGAGAAGAACGAAGCGATCCGTCGGAAACTCTCGAAGGTACTTTCAATGGATGCAAGAATAAGCTTGAATGGAAGATTTTTGGAGATGGGAGAGTGGAGAGGAGAGGGAAAACGTGTGAGGAGAGAATGAGGGAGAGGGAGGCGTGTGAAAATAGTGGCTAGGGTTAGGATTTATTCTATTTTATGTACTAGGTTTAATTCACACCCAAGTAATAATTAAATTGTGGGAGGAATAAATTAAATAAAAATCCCACAATTAGATCACAAAGTAGGCGTGTATTTTGAGGGGATTAATTCCAAAATTTGCTGATTTAATTACAAGGAAATATAGCAATATTTACTTGGAGAGAATATATTCATAATTTAGGAAATAAAAATAATGAATACAAGGGAACAATTAAATTAAATCTCCAAGTAGGAAATAATAGGAGGGGGCCGAAAATTTAAGGAGAAAGTGCACAAGGAAATTATTTAAATCCCCAATTAAACCAAAATAGGATTTAAATTAAGTAATTTCTTTATAGGAAAAAGGCTCCCATAAAATAGGCAACAATTAATTAAATTCCCACAAGGAAAAATAATGCAAAGGGGCGTGTGATATGGAGGAAAAATAGAAGGAAAATATTCACATCCCCAATTAATTAGACATGGGAATTTATTTGAATAAAAGGGGGTTCCACAAAATAGGAACAAATAAAATATCCTCCATATTTTATTGGAGGAGCTGAAATTATTAGGCTAAAATAGCCAAGGAAATGTTCCAACTCTCTATTTATTTTGGGTGAAGAAATAATATGTGGCATGAATTAATTGGATTTAATTTAAAGAAGAGAGTCAATAAAGCATCAATTAAATCAAATGAAAAATAATCCAGTCTCCTATTGGAGATTTTCAAAACTCCCAAGGATAAAAGGATGGAGTTCGAATTTCATGTAGTGTAATTTAAGGTCCATTGGTTTGGATTTAATTTGGAATAATGTCCCAAAACAATTAATTAAATCCACAAAAAGAAGTACTATTTCAATAATTTGGGAGGGCCGAATTTTACAATGAATTGACTTGAGAAAGAATAAATGTATGATCCTATTAATTATTTCCCCACATTGGAATAACATAAATCCCAAGCTCGTCATTCCACAATAACCACGTCAATTTTTTTCACACAAAGCACTTAATCACATAGAATCAAACGTTTCAGAATTCCCCAAAATTCCAATTACATGAAAAGAAGTCACAAAAGTTTGGGATGTTACATCCTTCCCCTCTAAACAGAAATTTCGTCCCGAAATTTAAACGTCTCACACAAACAGCTCGGGAAACTTTTCTTTCATCTTATCTTCTAACTCCCACGTAGCTTCCTCGGGACCATGGTGCTTCCACAACACCTTCACGGACGCTATCGACTTGTTTCGAAGCTCTTGTACATTCCGATCTAGTATTGCTTCGGGCCTTTCCTCGTAGCTCATGTCGGGGGTTAGGATCACTTCCTCTTGATGAATCACATGCTTGGGGTCGAACACGTACTTGCGCAACTGCGACACGTGGAACACGTTGTGCACGTTCCCAAAGCTGGGAGGTAACGCCAATCGATACGGTACAGGACCTACTTCGTCGATGATCTCGTACGGTCCCACAAAACGCGGTTTCAGCTTGCCTTTCACTCCAAATCTCACAACTCCTCTCGTCGGGGACACCTTCAGGAACACTTTGTCACCAACGTCGAATTTGATTTCCGTTCGACGCACGTCAGCATATGATTTCTGCCTATCTTGATCTTCCTTGATCCTTGCACGGATTCGATGCACAATTTCGGTCATCTCCTTTATGGCGTCGGGTCCTAACATCTTTCTCTCGCCAACTTCATCCCAATAAAGTGGGGATTGACACTTCCTGCCGTACAAAGCTTCATACGGAGCCATATCGATCGTCGCTTGATAGCTATTGTTGTAGGCAAATTCAACCAATGGTAGAACCGTTTCCCAACTTTCCCCTCGATCTAAGACAACTGCTCGCAACATATCTTCAAGTGTCTGAATCGTCCTCTCGGATTGCCCATCCGATTGCGGGTGATATGCAGTGTTGGAGTTCAGTTGTGTGCCCAATTCGCGTTGCATACTCATCCAAAACTTTGATGTGAACTTCGTATCGCGGTCGGATACAATGTTCTTTGGCACTCCGTGCAATCGCACAATCTCGTTCACGTAGAGCTTTGCTAGTTTGTCTGCGCCATAAGTAATCTTAATCGGTAAGAAGTGCGCACTTTTAGTAAGTCGATCAATGATCACCCAGATTGCAGTGTTGCCCTTCTGTGACCTTGGCAAACCCGTCACGAAATCCATAGCTAGATGCACCCACTTCCATTCGGGAATTTCGAGCGGTTGTAACTTCCCATATGGCCGTTGGTGTAAGGCCTTCACTTGTTGTCATGCTAGACATCGTTCCACAAATGACGCTACGTCTCCTTTCATTCCATTCCACCAAAACCGTTGTTTCAAATCCCGATACATCTTCGTGCTTTCGGGGTGTGCGGTGTAAGGCGTGTCGTGCGCTTCACTCAAAATCTCCTCTTTTAGCACCTCATCGCTTGGCACACACAATCGTCCATCATACGTCAAAGCATTATCTGCCTCCTCACGGTAATGATCAAGCTTCTCGGCTCTCACCTTCGCACGTAACTCCTCCAACCTTCCATCACGTCGCTGGGCTTCTATGAGCTTGGTCCTCAAGTCTGGCTCAATCACTAGCGTCGCCAATCTTGCACCCACTGTCTCGGGCGCTTTCACTATCTCCAAACTCATCTTGTCGAACTCGTGAATCAACGCTTCCTCTTGCGTTAGGAAATAAGCCAGTTGAGGTTGGTTCTTCCTACTCAAAGCATCGGCGACCACGTTCGCCTTGCCCGGATGGTAATTAATTTCACAGTCATAGTCTTTCACGACCTCTAACCAACGTCGTTGTCGCATGTTTAACTCCTTCTGCTCGAAGAAGTACTTGAGACTCTTATGATCGGTGTAGATTTCGCATCTCACTCCATAGAGATGATGTCTCCAAATTTTCAGTGCATGCACCACTGCTGCTAACTCCAAATCATGCGTCGGAAAATTCAACTCATTCGGTCTCAACTGTCGGGAAGCATATGCTATCACCTTCCCATCCTGCATTAACACACATCCTAGTCCTACTTTCGACGCGTCCGTATAGACGGCGAAGTCCTTGTCGGGTTCTGGTACTGCTAGGACTGGTGCTGTAGTCAATTTCTCCTTCAATAGTTGGAAACTCGCCTCGCACTCTGGCGTCCAAACCACCTTAATTCCTTTCTTTAGTAGTTGCGTCATCGGTCTCGCAATCTTAGAGAATCCCTCGATGAATCGTCGATAATATCCCGCCAATCCCAAGAAACTACGGATTTCACTTGGCGTTTTCGGTGATTTCCAACTCTGTACGGCCTCGACCTTTGCTGGGTCTACTTGAATCCCATTTGCCGTCACAATATGACCAAGGAAGTTCACTCGAGTCAACCAAAACTCACACTTACTAAACTTGGCATAAAGTTTCTCCCTTTGCAACGTTTCCAACACTGTTCGTAGGTGCTGTCCATGCTCCTCCTCGTTCTTCGAGTATACCAACACGTCGTCAATGAAGTCTAACACAAACTTATCAAGATACTCGTGGAAAACTCGGTTCATCAAGTCCATGAAAACGGCTGGGGCGTTGGTCAGCCCAAATGGCATCACGACGAATTCATAATGGCCATAACGAGTGCGAAAAGCAGTCTTAGGCACATCCTCTCGTCGGACCTTTAGTTGATGATACCCTGATCTCAAATCCATTTTAGAGAATACGCCCGCTCCTCGAAGTTGGTCAAACAAGTCGTCAATCCTTGGCAGTGGGTACTTATTCTTCAAGGTCATCTTGTTAAGCTCTCGGTAGTCGATGCACATCCTCATCGTTCCATCCTTCTTCTTAACGAACAAAACTGGCGCTCCCCATGGTGACACACTGGGTCGGATAAAACCCAAGTCTAACAGTTCTTGTAACTGTACCTTCAACTCGGCAACTCCTTAGGGGCCATTCGGTATGGCGCCTTTGATACTGGCGCAGACCCTGGTTCCAAATCAATAGTGAACTCCACTTGTCAGGGTGGCGGTCCTGGCAAAGCTTCGGGAAACACATCGGGAAAATCTCGCACCACTGCCACGTCTTCCACTTTCAAATCCTTCTTTTCCTTCCATTCAAGTACACAAGATACGCCGGACGTCCTTTCCTTATCATCGTTGTTGCTTGCAAGGCGGAGATTATAGAGGTTCGTCGGTTCATGGAGATCTCATATAAGATAGTCGGCTCTTCACCCGGGGCTTGAAATGAAATCTGTCTCTCTTTACAGTGAATCGTCGCGTGGTTCTTGGCAAGCCAATCCCTTCCCAAAATAAGGTCAACGCTCTCCAAGGCATGACGTGTAAAAGTCGAGCTACTACTCCTAACTCTCCTAACACAAACTTTAGTCAAACAGTCTTATCTTGGATATGAACCGATTTTGAATTGTAACAATTAGTTATGATCATCCCCTCGGAGCTTGAAAGAACATAAGATAGGTCATGAATATGGGATGGAATCAAATTAATGTCAACTCTCATAGTAGGCTACCAAAAGATAATTCAGTTGTTCGACCAAATTTGAAAGGTCCACACATCAATGGATAATGACTTAAAGGGTTGAGGAAAAGAAATAATCAGTTGCATGAGGATTGAGAAATGTAGGCAGTTGTCACAAAGCGGTACTGATCATGGTTCAAGGAAAATTATAATATGGACTGACAGAATCACATCAATGGGTTCATAAGTTTGTGAAAGGCAATCAAAGTCAAAGAGGCTATTGAAAACAAAAATCAAGTGGATTAAGTTTGTTAAGGCAAGGAACAAAATGTAGGCCTTAACTTCATTTTGTAGAAAGAAAGGTTCTATTATGGAAAGGATACATGAACTGAACCAAAAAGAATTTCACTCTGTAAGAAAGAACTTCACACAGATATGGTGACAAAATAAAAGACTGAACAAAAGTTCGAAGAAGAATATCCCATAGAAAACATGTCTGTGAAACGTGATTATATTGAAGGACGTAACTGCAAGCAGCCTTAAGAATGAAACTCAATAGCAAAGGTTCATAGAGTCAAAGTATGGTCCGTATAAATAATAGGTCAAAGAAGACTACAATCAATCCAAGTGTCCAAAGTTATGAAGGCAACACCACTTTCCAAGAACTGAAAGTGAGTTATGACTCAATGGAGGAAAAGAAGCAATATGCATCACTTGCAAGGGGTGAATGAAACAAGCTGTTAAATAGACAATGGCTCACGGCTATTTGAAAGGTCCTGAAAGATAACTTCTTATAATCCAAGTAAGAACTGTTGATTAGAATAGTTTGTTCCAGCTATTAAAGTCGCACCTCCTTGTTCATCTTTCGCAAGCCGAAACTGGTAACATCGCTCTAAGAACTGTGGATTCCACGCTGAGATTCTTCGTGTCTTTGCCACTAATAACGATAGTTGAAATCGATATCTTCATAAAATTCTTTGCCTGTCATAATGACTATCCTCGTAGGACATGGTTATCATCCCCGTGCTCCTTAGCAGGGTATGGAGATCATCTCCATCGTGCTTCCACTTACGCAAGATTAAACTATACTAATTTAAATCGCGAGTATGATCGCTTGTCGTTGCATGAAAATATCTCTTAGCATCGGTTCTTCTTGTCTCGCACCTTGACTTAAGCGTTTGCCTAAACTCTCATATTCTCGTATGTTTCATTGCTCGGAAAAGCAATTGTTAAGTTTTCAACTTAGAACTACGATTCGCGCGGTCAACTAAGCTTATTTTTTAGGTACTCTAAGTTCACAACACAATTCATCATCTCATAGATCATCATCTACTTCAATTTACGTCATTCATACCTCAAGATAAACACACCACATTTTCACATCCCATAGCAAAACACTTTCGAACTTCACATTATATTCAAAACTTTTGAAACAAATTTTCTTTACACTTCACACTTTCCTAAAAATTTTCCACATCTCACTTTTAAAGTAAAAGTTTTGACTCAAACTAAATCGTAATTTCGCATCAACTTTCATCATTCGTATAAAACATTCCATAGAATAACACATCATACCTCGCACCTCATAACATACATAACATCACACTTCCACAACTCAATTTCCGAACGAAGTAAATTTTTTTTGTCAAAACTCATTTTTTTTGAACAATTCATAAACACAACATTTTCCATTGATCAATTAATTTTCTCAAAAGAAAGAACTAACATATTTTCATTTAAAGTTCGAAGATATTTTTTTTTGTCAAAAAGTTCCAATAACTTTCCACAACATATATATTTTTCCCACTAGAACAACTAGTCATTAATATTGCAAAACACATAACACATTTGCATTCCAAACAAAACACTCATGCACTTCACATATATGTTTGAAACAACATTTTTAGATTACTCATCTTTTCAAAAAAAAAAATTCAACATTCTCAAAACAACTCATAAATTTCCATCTTTCATATAAAACACACCATATTCCCATAATCACATGCTTACGTCATAACACTTTCACACACATAGCACATACTTAAGTCATCAGGCCAATCTTGCTCATGTCTCACATAATCATACCATAACAATATCACATTCAAACATACAACACGTGCTTAAATCATCTTCTCAATTCATGCTCATATTCCACATGTTCACACTATCACAATATTGTTTTCACCCATAATACACGCGTTTAAATCATCATGCTCACATTCAACATATGTATGTCATCATATCATTTTTTTCTCGAATTTCAACATGAAAATAACATCACATCATCACGTAGTTACATGCTCATGCATTCTTTTGCCCAAAACATCCTCATCATATCGTCAATTTTATACATCGTTCACACATTTCATCAACACTTACATACCTCACTTTCCTTGGTTGAGCGTGATGCTTGGATGTTGAGCCTTCGTGACACTTCTAGTCAAATAAGAGTTCACTAACTTAGACTTAAAGTGAAAGAAGACTCTCGGACCAGAGCGAAAGAACAAAGCTCTGATACCACTCTGTCACGACCACCCATACAAGGGGTACCACAACGCGGCGATCGTGACCGACATGCATGGATAACAATTTAAAAAGAACAACTTGATTAACTTAAAAGAAGAAAAACAACTTAGTTTAAAGAGTTTAAGGTTATAATTTTTTTTTGAAAAGACATAAGGTAAAATACTTTTAAAAAGGACAACGGGAAAAATTAGACTTAAGAAATACAACAACCAATAACAAAAGTAGAACAAACACTTAACTTAAATCTCGAAGAATAAAGTTCTCAAAAGACAACGTAAACACTTGTTTAAAACTCATCACCACCATACATGTTCAAACATAAAACATAAAGGAAAGATTAAGTCTTGAGTCATGGTTCAAATTATAGCAGCGGAAAATACGATTTAAGGAGAGTCAAGGACGACGCCTATGTATGACGACACAACGCATCCTAAGTACTTAAGCCAGCTCAACATCCATCGCAACATCCCGCTCAACCTGCACATAAGAAAATAATATGCAGGGCTGAGTACTTGTTGTACTCAATGGGCTCATGCCGAAATAATTTTAATAATAGTTATGTCATCCATACGAGTGATCACGAGTTTTATGTAGTAGGAAAATATCACGAGAAACACAAAAATATTCAAGTCTGGCCAGACAATTTATCTCCCCACTTTTCACATCAATCCAACAATCACAACCACAGTGCGACGAAAGTGTGGCCACACTATTCGCCCACGAGACCGGCTGACTTGCAAGGACGGCTCACGATCCCACCAGTGTACACAGCCTGATAGGGTTAGCGGCCCTACTCAGACCCGAATTCGTTTCACAACACAACCATATAGCCTAACGGAGTAAACTCAAATGAACTAGGCATCAGGCACACAATCTCATAACAAAACAACATGGCATGACATAACAAGTTAAACCACCCTTATAACTTCACATAGTATTTTCGGAAAAATAAAGAGGTTTGAAAAGAAAGCCCACCTCGTTCTCTTAGCAATTCACAACCCACTTAGCAACTCTCGATCCTCGAGTTCTCGACTACACAACACCCTCGTCAAAGACAACACAATTAGTTTCCCCCAACAACATATTACTATGCATGTCCTATCGATTCTCTCGTCGTTTTTCTCAAATCCCCGACCCAACATACGTCACAAAGATGGGAGAACACATCGTAACGCATTTTGATTTATCACACGTGATCACATCATTTAGACACGTTCCTTGGACATACATGCATCATACAATACTTTTAGACTTGAAAATAAGTGTTATTTTAACAAGACAGAAAACTGGCAGAACTGCGCGACCGTTTTGTAAAATTCACTATAAATTCACCCGACCTCAAAAGAAGCTAAATTTTGGACACAATACAGAATACACATTCAAGTTCATACACGAAAATTTTCACACCGAAATCACGTCATTTAGTCAGTAATATCACATATTGAACTCTCTGGTCGTAGCATACAATTTCCAACAGTATTTCGCAGTTCATTTGAAAAATTCACCATAAATTCATCCGATGCCCAAAAAGGCTGACAATTTAACAATTTTCATATAGTTCAAGAATCACATCAATCGGAGGTCATTTGGTCAGTCAAACAGAAAACGAAACATTCATGGCGAGAACTCACGTTTCTGGCAGATTTGCGCAGTCAACTTCACAAATTTATTAAAAATTCATTTTTCGATAAAACAGGCTGAAATTTACACGAGACACAGAAAACACCTTGAAGTTTACTCAGTAAAAATTTCGTAGCAAAATTCGTTCGTTTGATGGGTCGAATACAGATCATAAGTCACTGGTCGTGCATCACAGATTTCTGGTTCAAATTCGGGATTAGGGTTTTTAAACTTCCACAACACAACCACCGATTTTTCATGCTCGAAAACACATAATCATGCTTACACGATCTTCATACACATATTTGCATACAACCTCATATTATTCACAAATATTTCGATCCAATACACATGATTCCAATCAACAACGTAAAAATCAAACAAGTTCTTACGAACACACAATTTCCCTCCCGTTAAAACTTGCGATCTATCAAACCTACACTCTCTACATGCATGTAGGACTCAAAACATGGTTCAAAAGAGAAGGAGAAGAAAAAGTGTGCAATTATACCTTCCTTTACAAAAACCAATCGGTAGAAGAGAAGAACGAAGCGATCCGTCGGAAACTCTCGAAGGTACTTTCAATGGATGCAAGAATAAGCTTGAATGGAAGATTTTTGGAGATGGGAGAGTGGAGAGGAGAGGGAAAACGTGTGAGGAGAGAATGAGGGAGAGGGAGGCGTGTGAAAATAGTGGCTAGGGTTAGGATTTATTCTATTTTATGTACTAGGTTTAATTCACACCCAAGTAATAATTAAATTGTGGGAGGAATAAATTAAATAAAAATCCCACAATTAGATCACAAAGTAGGCGTGTATTTTGAGGGGATTAATTCCAAAATTTGCTGATTTAATTACAAGGAAATATAGCAATATTTATATGGAGAGAATATATTCATAATTTAGGAAATAAAAATAATGAATACAAGGGAACAATTAAATTAAATCTCCAAGTAGGAAATAATAGGAGGGGGCCGAAAATTTAAGGAGAAATTGTACAAGGAAATTATTTAAATCCCCAATTAAACCAAAATAGGATTTAAATTAAGTAATTTCTTTATAGGAAAAATTCTCCCATAAAATAAGCAACAATTAATTAAATTCCCACAAGGAAAAATAATGCAAAGGGGCGTGTGATATGGAGGAAAAATAGAAGGAAAATATTCACATCCCCAATTAATTAGACATGGGAATTTATTTGAATAAAAGGGGGTTCCACAAAATAGGAACAAATAAAATATCCCCCATATTTTATTGGAGGAGCCGAAATTATTAGGCTAAAATAGCCAAGGAAATGTTCCAACTCTCTATTTATTTTGGGTGAAGAAATAATATGTGACATGATTTAATTGGATTTAATTTAAAAGAAGAGAGTCAATAAAGCATCAATTAAATCAAATGAAAAATAATCCAGTCTCCTATTGGAGATTTTCAAAACTCCCAAGGATAAAAGGATGGAGTTCGAATTTCATGTAGTGTAATTTAAGGTCCATTGGTTTGGATTTAATTTGGAATAATGTCCCAAAACAATTAATTAAATCCACAAAAAGAAGTACTATTTCAATAATTTGGGAGGGCCGAATTTTTCAATGAATTGACTTGAGAAAGAATAAATGTATGATCCTATTAATTATTTCCCCACATTGGAATAACATAAATCCCAAACTCGTCATTCCACAATAACCACGTCAATTTTTTTCACACAAAGCACTTAATCACATAGAATCAAACGTTTCAGAATTCCCCAAAATTCCAATTACATGAAAAGAAGTCACAAAAGTTTGGGATGTTACAAAAAGTATGATTACGGAGTTATAAGTGTGTTTTAAAGTGTTATGTCATGCCACGGTTGTTTTGATGTTGAGATTGTTGCCTGATGCCTAGTTCATTTGAGCATGCTCCGTTAGGCTATAGGGCTATGTGTGAAACGAATTCGGGTCTGAGTAGGGTCGCAAACCCTATCAGGCTGTGTACACCGGTGGGATAGGGAGCGGCCCTTGCTAGTCGGCCGGTCTCGTGGGCGAATAGTGTGGCCACACTTCCGTCGCACTGTGGAAAGATGATGTGATTGTTGGATTGTTGAGAAAGTGGGGAGATTGATTGTCTGGCAAGACTATGAAACTGTTTTTGTGATACTCGGTGATATTTCTTTTCTAAACATAAAACTCGAGTGTACTATGGTATGGATGACATAACTTTTATCAAATGTTTTCGGCATGAGCCCGCTGAGTATATTAAGTACTCAGCCCTGCATTTCTTTTAAAATGTGCACGTTGAGCAGTGATGTTGCGGCGGATGTTGAGTTGAGCCTTAGGAATTCCCGGATGAGTCGTGTCTTTATACATGGGCGTCGTCCTATGACTCTCCCTCGATACTTGTTTTCCGCTGCCTTGTTTGAAAATATTTTCTAAAAGCTTTCCGCATTACTCTATACAGTTCTATGCCATTAAGTACCTTGAGGCATTTACCCGCTACTTAACTATTTGATAGACTAAAATAATTCTTTTGGAAGTTAATTGAGTTTCATATTAAATATCGTCCTTTATTGTTGTCTTTTATTGCTTCCCATTTCTTAGTTCCTCCCCTAGTCATGAGTTCCCCATCTTCACTATCCTTAGTAAGGGCGGTCGTGACAGAGTGGTATCAGAGCTTCGTTCTTTCGCTCTGGTCCGAGAGTCTTCTTTAAGTCTAAGTCTAGATTAGTACCCCTAGACTAGAAGTGTCATGAAGACTCAACATCCGAAGCATCACGCTCAATCAAAAGAAAGTGAGGTATGTTTTAAGTTATTGAAAGAATATGAAATCAATGTTGAGATGATGAGAATGTGTTTGCAAGAGTATGTATACGTATGAAAATTATGTGTGAATATGACAACGTGATGGTATTATTATGTTGTAACGTGAGCATGAATTACGTGATGTTATATATATGTGTTATGTGCGAAAGTGTTACGACGTAAGCATGTGAACATAGGAGGCCTTAGGATGACCTCAAATTGGTGTTACGTGACGAGCTTTAGATCTATCATAAACAACGAGATAAAATATATTTTGGAAAGTCCTCATCTTCTAAGGAAACCTTCGTCTTCGGGTAGACGGTACGAACAAAACAAACCGTACGCAAGAGCGCTCAATATAATGTCAGTACGCGACAAGCATGGAAGGAAAAGCCCTGGGAGAGTTTGTCGCCCGTTTCGAAATCCTGTGGAAAGAGATCCAGGGGTATTATGAGAGGGAATATGGTGGCATACGAAAGCTAGTTGGGTTAATGCCCGAGAATTGGAAGGAATGGGTGGAAGCGACAGCCAGTCATTTCACTTGGTACGGACAGCGAAGTAACGAGATGGGTGGTGACATGAACGGCTTCCTGAAGGGCGTGAAGTGTGATGTAGTCGATTCCCGTTTTGAGCTACCACCGTCGGCGGAAGAGGAGGAAGACGAGATAGTATGGGAGGACAAACACATGGTCGAGGTTGGACCCGTGGCGGGAGGTGAAGCCGGGGCACGAGTAAGAATGGTTCCGGGCTTTGAGGACGATTATGTATGGGATACCATGGAGGATGACGAAGACCTCCGTTTGCTTGATGAGTATCACGAAGAGGAGGACCCGAAAGAAGAAGAGGACCCGGAATAAGAAGAGGACCCAAAAGAGGAAGAAAATAACGATAGATAGTTCGATGTTTGTTTATGTCTTAAGTTGTTAGAAACGAGCAGAAATAGTACCTCCCTTGTTTTTTATCTTGAACAAATGTTTTGTTTCCCTTTCCAAGCTTCTATAAAAGTTCCACGTTTGGTTAGAACTTGCGTATTTGTGGTTTATTGTTTCATACACGTGAATGAATTCAAGGAAGCTATGTTTTGATAACAACGAATACTAACAGCGATGCTAACTTGTGTTTTAGATCAAGATACCACCGAGACATAGACGTGGCCCACGAGTAGGGGGGAATGAAGATGAACGGTCAGAGGGAAATGTTGGGAATCAACCTCCGCCCCCACCACCGCCCCTACCACAACCTCGAGAAAAGGGATTACATCAAGACCTTTCGAAAGGAAAACCCCCCAAAGTTTGATGGATTGGGAGAGCCACCAAAGGCAGAGGCCTGGATACGCGATCTCGAGCGTATTTTCGACTCATGGAGTGCACCGATAGGGAACGTCTGGCTTGCGTGACTTATCAATTGAATGGGCCAGCCGATTATTGGTGGGAAACCAAGCGAAGGACAATGGACCCCTCTCGCCGAGAGGCGTTGACATGGGACGAGTTCAAGGAGGAGGTGTACAACAAGTACGTTCCCATGAGCTACATACGGGCCAAGATGGTAGAGTTCCACACCCTAAAACAGGGGAACATGACGGTGACGGAGTATGACCATGCTCTTTGTGAGATGACCCCGATATGTGCCCGAGTTGGTGGACACGGATGAGAAGATGGCCGCAAAGTTTCGCTCTGGCCTTAGAACCGAAATAAGAGTCGCCGTGGCCAGCCGCCAAGGAATTTCTTACTCCGAGATTTTGAGTTGCGCCTTAGATGTGGAAGAGGCACTGCCTAAGAACGAGAGGGTAGCAAATCCTACACCATCAACACTGCAACCGAATTATCGAGACAACCCTTTTGACAACAAGCGACACCACTCCACTTTCCGCCAGCCGCAAAACTATGGCCGACAGGTCGTGCCACAACAGAGGGCACCCCTTTGCAACCTGTGCTCCAAGTTTCACGTTGAGGAGTGCAGAGTCGGAGGCATTCGATGCTTCGCTTGTGGAGGAAATGGGCACATGTCCTGAGAGTGTCCAAATAACAAAGGAGCAATGGGGAACGGGCAAGGACAGAGGCCATCGCAACAACCACAACTGATTCGACAAGTGTCCCCACAACAGGCAAGAGCGTACGCACTAAAAAGGAATCAAGTGCAGGAGCTGCAACCACCAAGGGAAAAGATAACTTGGCAGGTATGGGCAAGCTCCAGCAACTACCTATTATCGTGCTGTTTGATACGGGTGCTTCGCACTCTTTTATTTCGATGTCATGTGTGAATGACTTAGAACTCTCTAGTGCTAAACTTGATTTGGGTTTGAGGGTGTCTTCACCTGTTGGAGGCTTGATTGATATTGCGCAAACTTGCTATAACGTAGAGTTTGTGTTAGGAGAGTTAGGAGTAGTAGCTCGACTTTTGCACGTCATGCCTTTGGAGAACGTCGACATAATATTGGGAATGGATTGGCTTGCTGAGAACCACGCGACGATCCACTACAAGGAGAGACAAATTTCTTTTTAAGCCCCTGGCGATGAGCCGACTATCTTGTATGGGATTTCCATGAACCGCCGAACCTCCATAATCTCTGCATTGCAAGCAACCACGATGATCAGAAAAGGGCTTCCGGCGTATCTTGTGTACCTAAATGGATAGAAGAAGAAAGACTTGAATGTGGAAGACGTGGCCGTAGTACGAGACTTTCCCGACGTATTTCCTTAAACTTTGCCTGGACCGCCGCCTGACAGGCAAGTGGAGTTTACCATTGATTTGCAACCTGGATCTGCGCCAGTATCGAAAGCACCTTACCGAATGGCCCCTAAGGAATTGGCTGAATTGAAGATTCAGTTGCAAGAACTACTAGATTTGGGATTCATTCGACCTAGTGTGTCACCGTGGGGAGCGCCTGTGTTATTCGTGAAGAAGAAGGATGGAAAGATGAGGATGTGCATCGACTATCGTGAGCTCAGTAAGTTGACCTTGAAGAATAAGTACCCTCTGCCAAGAATTGATGATTTATTTGATCAACTTCGAGGAGCTGGAATATTTTCAAAGATGGACTTGAGGTCGAGATATCACCAACTAAAGGTCCGACAAGAGGATGTGCCTAAGACTGCTTTTCGCACTCGTTATAACCATTATGAATTTATCGTGATGCCATTTCGACTGACTAACGCCCCGACAATTTTCATGGACTTGATGAACCAAGTTTTCCATGAGTATCTCGACAAATTCGTGCTAGTCTTCATCGATGACGTGTTGGTGTACTCGAAGAACGAGGAGGAGCATGGATGGCACTTGCGAACCGTGTTGGAAACTTTGCGAAAGGAAAACTTGTATGCCACGTTTAGTAAATGTGAGTTTTGGTTGAATAAAGTGAACTTTCTTGGTCATATAGTGACGGCTGATGGAATTCAAGTGGAAGTCAAGTTGTGTAAAACTGGAAATCGCCGAAAACGCTGAGTGAAATTCGCATTTTCTTGGGATTGGCGGGATACTACCGACGCTTCATCGAGGGATTCTCTAAAATTGCGACACCGATGATGCAACTGTTGAAGAAGGGAGTCAAAGTGGATTGGACACCGGAATGCGAGCGAGTTTCCAACTTTTGAAAGAGAAATTGACTACAGCCTCTGTTCTAGCGGTACCGGAAACCGACAAGGACTTCGCCATCTAAACTGACGCGTCAAAAGTAGGACTTGGATGTGTGTTGATGGAAGATAGGAAGGTGATAGCGTATGCTTCCCGGTAATTGAGGCCAAATGAACTAAACTTCCCGACTCATGATTTGGAACTAGCAACAGTAGTGCACGCACTGAAGATTTGGAGACACCATCTCTATGGAGTGAGATGTGAGATTTATACGGATAACAAGAGTCTCCAGTACTTCTTCGAGCAGATGGAACTGAACATGTGACAACGACGTTGGCTAGAGATTGTGAAGGATTACGATTGCGGTATTCACTATCATCCGGGCAAGGTGAACGTGGTAGCCGATGCTTTGAGTAGGAAGAACCAACCGCAGCTGGCTTCTTTTCTAACTCAAGAGGAAGCGTTGATCCGTGAGTTCGATAGGATGCAATTGGAGATAGTGAAAGCGCCCGAGACAGTAGGAGGAAGAATAGCGACACTAGTAATTGAGCCAGACTTAAGAACCAAGATCATAGAAGCTCAACGACGTGATGGGAAGTTGGAAGATACACGTGCGAAGGTGAGAACCGAGAAACATGACCACATTCGTGAGGAGGCGGAAAATGCTCTGACATTCGATGGACGATTGTGTGTGCCAAAAGATGAGGCGCTGAAAGATGAGATTTTGAGTGAAGCACACGACACGCCTGACACTGCTCACCCTGGAAGCAGAAAGATGTATCGAGACTTGAAGCAATATTTTTGGTGGAATGGAATGAAAGGTGATGTAGCATCATTTGTGGAACGATGTCTAGCATGTCAACAAGTGAAGGCCTTACACCAACGACGGTATGGGAAATTGCAACCGCAAGAAATTCCCGAATGGAAGTGGGAGAATTTAGCCATGGACTTCGTAACGGGATTACCAAAGTCACAAAAGGGGAATACTGATATTTGGGTGATCATCATCAACTCACTAAAAGCGCGCACTTCTTACCGATTAGGATTATCTATGGTTCGGACAAGTTAGTTAAGCTGTACGTGAGTGAGATTGTACGTTTGCATGGAATGCCAAAGACCATTGTATCTGATCGCGATACGAAGTTCACGTCGAAATTTTGGATGAGTTTGCAATGGGAGCTAGGCACGATATTGAACTTTAGCACTGTTTATCACCCGCAATCTGTCGGGCAGTCGGAGAGGACGATCCAAACACTTGAAGATATGCTGCGAGCCGTTGTCCTAGACCAATGATAAAGTTGGGAAATTATTCTGCCATTGGTTGAATTCGCCTACAACAATAGCTATCAAGCGACGATCGACATGGCGCCGTATGAAGCCCTGTATGGTAGGAAGTGTCGGTCCCCACTCTACTAGGACGAGGTTGGTGAAAGAAGGATGTTAGGACCCGATGCTATCAAGGAGATGACCGAAATTGTGCATCAAATCCGTGCAAGGATCAAAGAAGCTCAGGATAGGCAGAAGTCGTATGCCGACGTGCGCCGAACGGAGATAAAATTCGGTGTTGGTGACAAAGTGTTCATGAAAGTATCCCCGACGAGAGGAGTTGTGAGCTTTGGAGTGAAGGGAAAATTGAAACCACGTTTTGTAGGGTCGTACGAGATAATTGATGAAGTAGGTCCTGTAGCGTATCGCCTGGCGTTACCGCCTAGTTTTGGGAATGTGCACAACGCGTTCCATGTGTCGTAGTTGCGCAAGTACGTGTTTGATCCCAAGCATGTGATTCATCAAGAATAAGTTGTCCTGAAACCCGACATGAGCTACGAGGAGAGACCCGAAGCAATCCTAGATCGAAAGATGCAAGAGTTACGAAAGAGTTACGAAACAAGTCAATAGCATCAGTGAAGGTGTTGTGGAAACACCATGGTCCCGAGGAAGCCACGTGGGAGTTAGAAGATAGGATGAAAGAAAAGTACCCCGAATTGTTTTTGTGAGACGACCAAATTTTGGGACGAAATTTCTGTTAAGAGGGGAAGGATGTAGCACCCCGAAAAATTTGCGACTTTTGTTTTTATTAATGTGGATGTTGAATGAGAATTTCTTTTATGGAAATTGATTTTCTATGTGATTAAGTTAATTATGTGGAATTAGTTGTTGTGAGTTATGTGGAATAATACGAATTATGTTCCAATGTGTGAATTAAATTAAATGGGATCATGCATATTTTTCTAGCCATTTTATTTGATATTTTTCGGCCCTCCTAATTATTTGAAATAGTATTTTCTTTCTTAGATTTAATTAATTGTTTTGCGATAATTATCCAAATTAAATCCAAACCAAATTATCCCTATGTTATTCTACATAATTTCCGACACCTTGCCCATTTCATGGTTTTTTCGAAATCTCCTATTAGTTAGGAGTATAAATTATTTTGTAGATTTAATTGGTACCTTACTTATTTCCTTCATTGAATTAAAAATCCAATTAAATCTCTCCATATCCTATTTTAATTAGGATTTGACTCTTTACTTCTTTAAGACCTCATAAATTTTCGCCCCTTATGCCTTTCAATAAACTTGTGGGATTTATTTAATTGTTACCTATTTTATGGGAGCCTTTTCCACAAGAAATTACCAAATTTAAATCCTATTCCTATTTAATTTGGGGATTTAAATATTTCTTTTGACTTCTCCCTATTTTACACCCCCCCCTTTCCTACTTGGGGAATTCTTGAATTATTTTGCTACCTTATTTATGGGATGCTCAAAATCTTTTTACCCATTTCTGTGAGTATATTTCTCTCCAAGTAATACCATAATTTTTGAAAAATCCCCCCCACACTACACGCCTATTTCTTTTAATTATGGAGCTTATTCATTGACATCTATTTTATTCTTCCACAATTTTAATTGTTTAATTAAGTGTGGGAATAATTATTGAAAATAAATTAAGAAAACCCTAACCCTAATCTTCACTCCACATGCCTCCCTCTCTTCCTCTCCTCTCCCACACGTTTTTCTCCTCCCCTCCCCTCTCTCTCAAGTGCTCCAAATCAATCCTTCATTGTTGCTTCGATTTGGAGTTGGAAACTCAAGATCCATTGAGGAATCGCACCAATTGTCTTTTCTACCGATTGTTTTCAAGAGAAAGGTATAATTTTTGATCCACCTTTCCCCTTCTTATCATTGAATCCATGATTCTTGAACCCCTCATGCATATAGTGAGTGGAGAATCGTAAATCTAAGAATTTATTGGTTGGGAAGGATGGTTGCACATGAATGGTTGTGTGCGTGTGCATCTATGTACGTGGGTGTGAGTGTGTGGATGAATCGTTGTGAATGTTATGTGCGAATAGGAAAGCATGGTTGTAATCTCGTTTTTGAAGCATGACTATGAGTTGGAAGCACGAATATGTATGTGTGAATGTATGATAGACAAACTAGGGTTTGTGAATGTTGAGCATGAAAACTGTTGTGTTCGGACAGTAGGTTCCGACGCATTTTTAACCAATCAAACGATCCTATTTCGATATGAATTTTTAACTGGATGAATTTTCAGATGTCTTCTGTGTTGTGTCAAAATTTCAGCTTCAATTGATGACGGACGAATTTATAACAAATTTTCAATTTAACTGCGCAGTCCTGCCAGAAATTGTGTTTCGTTCAGTGAGTTTCATTTTTATTTTGACCAATCAAAAGTTATGATTTTGGTGTGGAATTTTAACTGGACAAACCTTTATGTGTCTACTGTGTGGTGACCAAATTTTAGCTTCATATGAGATCGGATGGAATTTTAATGAATTTTACAAAAATACTGCGTTGTTTTGCCAGATTCTGGTTTTGTTGAAATAAGCTTTGTTGACAAGTTTTGAGTGAATTACATGATACATGTGTGAATAAGGAACGTATCCTATGATGTGGTTATGTGTTGCACGTTGATGTATGCTAGAGTGTTCATTTCGTTTATGTTGGTGAACGTTTGGGATGAGCAATATAAGAAAACGATGAATGGAACGATAGGGCATGCGTGATAAATGTGTTGATGGAAAAACTGATTGTGTTATGGTGTTGACAAGTGTTGTTGTGCGTACGTGGGTACAAAGAGCAAGGGTTGCATTAAAGTTGTGAATTGTGTTGTATAAGCAAGCGAGGTGTGCTTTCTTTTACTAAACTCTTTTACGCTTTCAAAAGTATGATATAGTGTAACATCCCAAAGTTTTGTGACCCCTTTTATTGGTCTTGGGAATTTTTGAATTTTGGAACTATGAAAACTTTTGTTTCTATGTGATTAAGTGTTTTGCGTGAAATAAATTGTCGTGGTTAATGTGGAATGATGAGCTTGAGATTTTATATTTGTTTCCAATGCGGGAAAATAATTAATAGGATCATGCATTTATCCTTTTTCGAGTCAATTCATTGAAAGTTTCGGCCATCCCTAATCATTGAGATAATATTTCATTTCGTGGGTTTAATTAATTGTTTTGGGATACTTATCCAAATTAAATCTAAACCAAATGACCCCTAGATGGTACTACATGAAATTCGAACTCCATTTTATTTTCCTTGGGAGTTTTCAAAAATCTCCTATAGGAGAAAGAATTATTTTCATTTGATTTAATTGGTGTTTTATTGACTCCATTCCTTTGAATTTAATCCAATTAAATCATGTTATAATTTATTTCTTCACCTAAAATAAATAGAGAGTTGGGATATTTCCTTGGTTAGCAATTTTCGGCCCCTCCACTAAATTTTGGAGGATATTTTATTTGTTTCCTAATTTGTGGAATCCCTTTTTATTCAAATAAATTCCTATGTCTAATTAATTGGGGATGTGAATATTTTTCTTCTACTTTTCTTCCATATCACACGCCCCCTATGCAATATTTTCCTTGTGGGAATTTAAATAATTGTTACCTATTTTATGGGAGCCTTTTCCATAAAGAAATTACCAAATTTAAATCTCATTCTTTTTAATTGGGGATTTAAATAATTTCCTTGTGCAATTACCCAAGAATTTTCGGCCCCCACCCCTATTATTTCCTACTTGGAGATTTAATTTATTTGTTCCCTTATATTCATTATATTTATTTCCTAAGTTATGAATATATTCTCCAAGAAAATACCAAATAAATCCCTTGTTGTGTACATGGAATTTTCGAAATTCCCTCACCTCCCACAAGCCTATTTTATTCTTTTAACTGTGGAATTTTTATTTATTAGCCTATATTTTAATTCCCCACAATTTATTTATTTAATTTACCCATGGATTAAACCTAGCAAATAATCAAACCCTAGCCCCCATTCACCTCAAAATTTCGCCCCCCTCTCTTCTCTCCTTCTCCCACACGTTTTTCATCTCCTACTCTCCCATCTCCAAAAATCTTCCATCCAACTCTTGTTCTTGCAATCCGTTGAAGTTATTTTCGAGAGTCTCCGATGGATCGCTTCGTTCATCGTTTCTACCGATCCGTTTTGTGTCAAAGAAGGTATATTGCTCACTTTTTATCATCCTATCCGTTTTGACCATGTTCTTGAGTCCTACATTCATGTAGAGGGTGTAGGTTTGATAGATCGCAAGTTTTAACGGGAGGGAAAGTGTGTTTCATAAGAACTTGTTTGATTTTGCGTTGTCGATTGAAATCATGTGTGTTGGATTGAAACATTTGGTGAATAATATGAGTTGGAATGCAAATATGTGTATGAGGAACGTGTAATCATGATTATGTGTTTTCGAGCATGAAAAAACGGTGTTTGTGTGATGGAAGATGAAAACCCTATTTTCGAACTTGAACCAGAAATCTGTGATGCACGACCAGTGGCTTACGATCTGTGATTGACCCATCAAACGAACGAATTTTGTTATGAAATTTTTACTGAGTAAACTTCAAGGTGTTTTCCATGTCTCGTGTGAATTTCAGCCCTTTTTACCGAAAAATGAATTTCTCATAAATTTTTGAAGTTGACTGCGCAAATCTGCCAGAAACTTGAGTTCTCTCCATGAACGTTTCGTTTTCTGTTTGACTGACCAAATGACCTCCGATTGATGTGATTATTGAACTATATAAAAATTTGAAGTGTCTTCTGAGTCTTGTTAAATTTTCAGCCTTTTTGGGCATTGGATGAAATTATGGTGAATTTTTCAAATGAACTGCGCAATACTGTCAGAAATTGAATGTTCCGACCAGAGAGTTTAATATGTGATATGACTGACTAAATGACGTGATTTCGGTGTGAAACTTTTCATGTATGAACTTGAATGTGTCCTCTGTATTGTGACCAAAATTTAGCTTCTTTTGAGGTCGGATGAATTTATAGTGATTTTTACAAAACGGTCGCGCAGTTCTGCCAGTTTTCTGCCTTGTTAAAATGACACCTAGTTTCAAGTTTAAAAGTATTATATGATGCATGTATGTCCAAGGAGCGTGTTTAAATTGTGTGATCACGTGTGATAAGTTGAAATGCGATGCGTGTGTCTTTACACCTTTGGGACGTATGTTGGGTTGGGGAATTGAGAAAGACGATGAGAGAGAAACGATCGGACATGCATAGTTAACATGTTGATGTGTGAGGCTGACCTATGTTGTCATTGACAAGGGTGTTGTGTATTCGTGAACTCGAGGATCGAGAGTTGCTAAGTTGGGTTGTGAATTGCTAAGCGATCGAGGTGGGCTTTCTTTTCAAACCTCTTTACTTTTCCGAAAATGCTATGTGGCGTTATAAGGGTGGTTTAACTGTTATGTCATGCCATGTTGTTTTTATTATGAGATTGTGTGCCTGATGCCTAGTTCGTATGAGTTTACTTCGTTAGGCTATATGGCTGTGTTGTGAAACGAATTCGGGTCTGAGTAGGGCCGTAAACCCTATCAGGCTGTATACATTGGTGGGATCGTGAGCCGTCCTTGCAAGTCGGCCGGTCTCGTGGGCGAATAGTGTGGCCACACTTTCGTCGCACTGTGATGTGATTGATGGATTGATGTGACAAGTGGGGAGATAAATTGTCTGGCCAGACTTGAATTTTTATGTTTCTCGTGATATTTTTCTTACCACTTAAAACTCGAGATCACTGGTATGGATGACATAACTTATTAAAATGTTTTCGGCATGAGCCCATTGAGTACAACAAGTACTCAACCCTACGTATTATTTTTCTTATGTGCAGGTTGAGCGAGATGTTGCGGTGGATGTTGAGCTGGCTAAAGACCCTAGGATACGTTGTCTCGTCATACATAGGCGTGATCCTTGACTCTCCCTGAACCTTATTTATCCGCTGCTATGTTTTAAATTATGTCTTAAGACCTTAATCTTTCTGTGTTGTGTTTGAACATGTATGGTGGCGTTAGGGTTAAACGAGTGTTTACGTTGTCTTTTTGAAAATGGTATTCTTCGAGATTTAAGTTAAATGTTTGTTTTACTTTAGTTATTAATTGTTGTACTTCTTAAGTCTAATCTTTCCCGTTGTCCTTTTTAAAAGTATTTTTCCTTATGTCTTTTCAAAAAAAAAATATAACCTTTAAATCTTTACACTAAGTTGTTTTCTTTTCTTTAAGTTAATTAAGTTGTCCTTTTAAATTGTAATCCATGCATGTCGGTCACGATCGCCGCGTTTGTGGTACCCCTTTGTATGGGCGGTCGTGACATATAGTGTCATAAAGGTGGTTTAAAGTGTTATGTCATGCCATGATTGTTTTGATGTTGAGATTGTTGTCTGATGCCTAGTTCGTTTGAGCTTGCTCCGTTAGGCTATAGGGCTGTGTTCAACGAATTCGGGCCTGAGTAGGGCCGCAAACCCTATCAGGCTGTGTACACTGGTGGGATAGTGAGCAGTCCTTGCTAGTTGGCCGGTCTCATGGGCGAATAGTGTGGCCACACTTTCGTCGCACTATGGTATGAGGATGTGAATGATTGATTGTTGAGAAAGTGGGGAGATTGTTTTGTCTGACCAGACTATAAAACTGTTTTTGTGATACTCAATGATATTTCTCTTCTAAATGTAAAACTCGAGTTCACTATGGTATGGATGACATAACTTTTATCAAATGTTTTCGGCATGAGCCCATTGAGTATATTAAGTACACAGTCTTGCATATGTTTCCCTATGTGCAGGTTAAGCGATGATGTTGCGGCGGATGTTGAGTCGAGCCTTAAGATTTCCCAGATGCGTCGTGTCTTCATACATAGGCGTCATCCTATGACTCTCTCTAGATACTTGATTTCCGCTGCCTTGTTTGAAATTGCTTTCTTTCTAAAAGTCTTTCATTTTTTCCCTATACTATGTTATGACATTAATTACCTTGAGACATTAATCCGCTGCTTAACTATTCGATAGACTAAAATATTTCTTTTGGAAGTTAATTGAGTTTTCATATTAAATGTTGTCCTTTATTGCTTCCCCCATTTCTTCCCCGCTTCTTATTTCCTCCCCTAGTCGGGAGTTCCCCGTCTTTACTATCCTTAGTAAGGGCGGTCGTGACACTTGCATATGTTCCGATGTCAAAATTTGAAAATTTTTTTGAAAATTTTCAATTTTTTCGTACAGCAACATTTGTCAACATAGTATATAGAATATGTCAATATAATACATGTAGAATGTCAATATAAGCAATGTGTTAACATTCTCAAAGCATTGTGTTGACATTCTCAAAGCATTGTGTTGACATTCTCAAAGCATTGTGTTGATATTTTCGAAACACTATATATACATTTTCATCCAAAACCCTAATTTGGTAGTTTTTTTTATCTTTTTCTATTTAATTAATAAAAACAAAATTACACGTGGCAAATTTTAGACCATAAGATTTCTAAAATCCTATGGTCTTAAATTAGTTGTAGTTAGCAATTAAATGATGAGTTATATATAGGGATGTATTCATTTCCTTTTTGTATCTTTTGTTCTTTTTAATCTTAGCCCCACGATTTTGTCATCCGACTGTTAGATTAATGCCACATGTCATTTAATAATGCAGATTTTCAGTTGAATAATGCACACCGACTAATAATGTGTACTCCATCCGTCCCTAAAAATATAGGCAATGAATATGGCATGAAAATTAAGATAAAATTGGTAAAGTAAGAGAGAGTGAGGAGAATGGTATGGTAAAGTAAGAGAGGAATAGAATGATAGTTAATGTAGTGTTTGTGGATTGTGGGACCTTCATTATTAAATTGATATAATTTTTCAAAAATGGAATGCACATATTTTTGTGGGACGGACGAAAATGGAAAGTGCATATATTTTTATGGACAAAGGGAGTATATAATTTTATATTTAAAATATAGTAATTATGTTTTTCGGTTTTTTTCTTCGCCCGAACCGAACTGAAAAACCGAAATTTTTGTATTTTCAAAACCGAACCGAAAAATCGAAAATACCAAACCGAATTTCAAAATTTTAGTTTGGTTCGGTTCAGATATTCCGTTTTTGGTTTTTTTTTCTCACCCCTATTTTGAACTAGACAACTCTTGGAAAAAGATATTAATTAATTAAAGTCAAATAGCAGACTTAAATTAATTATTGGATATTGATATCTTAAACACGAAAAATAATAAATGAAAGAGCTAAAACCCAGATTAATCGTAATTTGGGATTAGACGGGTAGTCAATGTTATTACTCCCCCCGTCTGCAAAATATTGTCCAAGTTTGACTCGGCATGGGTTTTAAGAAATGTGTAGAAAAGTGACTTGAAAAAGTTAGTGGAATGAGGGTCTCACATTTATAGTACTCCATCCGTCCCTGAAAATTTGTCACTTATTTCCATTTTCGTCCGTCCCTAAAAATTTGTCACCTTTCACTTTTATCATTTTTGGTAGTGGACCCAACATTCCACGAACTCATTCTCACTCACATTTTATTATAAAACTAATATATAAAAGTAGGACCCACATGCTGAAGGGGTTGGCAGCGGAAGCGTGCATACAAATAAATCGTACAATAAAGCGATCTATTTAGCAGATTATTTAGACAAATTCTATTCGCGCAATTATCACATGTATCATGCTTTAAGAATAATTGAAACCTAAAACATGCTTTTCTATGGATTAGCCATTTTACCTTGATTATTGTCCAAAGAATCGAAGATAGCTAGCGCCTTCTCCACGTGAAGATCTTGAGTACTAAACCACGGATCTTCTGACTGGTTCCCAGACTGTATGCTGATATCAGGGTGTGCTGATCTCACCAGAATAATAGGGCTTAAATAAAGAAGACAAAAATTCTATCTCACGGATGAGAGCCGAAGGAGAAAATTTCATCCCTCATAGTGTAGGAGTGGGTGACGAAAATTATGATTAAAAATATATTTTCATTCTCCTTTATTCTCCTATTCATATTAAGTCACATATTGGGCCCAGATAGGGATCTATGGAAGGTTTTGGATATGGCCTCCCCCAATTAGATTTTTACTAATTAAAGTGAACCCACAATTTAATATAAGCTTATATTGGAATATTACGAGCAGCCACTACAGAAGTAATATTGCACTGCCCATCCAAATCCGAAATTGCAAGTAATCCGGGTTTCCATTGTTTGTCATTTGATTCCTGAGCTTAAAATAGAAACATCTATTAAGTAATTAGTGTCTGCTATAGACTTAATTAATTAATATCTTATTAATTCCAAGAGTGGACTCAACAAGAAACGCTTATTTATTATTCATAGAGTAATCAAACTCCAACTAGTTAGGTTACGAATAATAAAGCCTTATTTCGAGCTCCTCTTGAGGACGTTATCAAACGAGACTCACCTCGCGCACGATTCAATATAACAGTAATCCTAGTACCGCTAGATATTAATCACCACTACCCAAATACCAGGATTATTGGGTTGCGAAAAACCCGCACCATTTAGTACGTCAAAGTAGTGCATAATCAATACCGTATGCTCAATGCTAACGTACATTGCTTAAGAAAAAAATAATTATCAAGACCTCGTCTTTTAGTAGATAGCATAAAGACTTGTCTCGCTGTTAGATCCAATTCAGTGCTCTACCACACCAATGTTATCTTATTTCAGTAAGGCTTCGAAATATGCGGACTGACATTGCAACCTTTCACGATAGGTAGTTTAGGCCTACCTGGGTTGTGAAATTCTTATTTTTCTTTGTTCATAACTGACCGTGTTACCTTAAAGTGGACGACGCCACAACCGGTCTACTAAAACAAAGACTTAGACTTTGTTAAGTTACTTATACATTTAAACATGCAATAAACATCCATTAAATGTAAAACATAACAACATTATGACAAAAATAATCTGTTTTATTCCTTGAAAAATAAAATAAGAGTGTTTACAATATTCAATCACTTGAAAGGTGATTTCTAGTATACAAACTCTAACAATCTCCCACTTATACTCAAAACAGCTTTCGAGTATACAAAAAAAAATTATGCACTACGTCTAATTCTCCCACTTATACTGAAAGCGAGTTGAGGTCTTGAGCGAGTCGAACTCCCACCCCTTCAACATGGCGCTCGAACGGTTTCACCGCCAATGCCATTGTAAAATGATCTGCCAGGTTGTGTTCTTATGCAATCTTGACCACTTGTATGTCTCCTCTCTGCACTATATATCTAATGATATGATACTTCCTCTCTATGTGTTTACTCGCTTTGTGAGCCCGTGGTCCTTTCGAGTTTGCCACAACACCAGAATTGTCACAATAAATGGTGATGCTCTTGGGCAGATTCGTAACCACACCTAAGTCCAAAAGGAAGTTTTAAAGCCATACAACCTCCTTTGCAGCCTCCGAAGCGGCCACATATTCGGCTTCCTTGGTAGAGTCTGCAATGCATTTCTGTTTACACTCTTCCAAATTATGGCACCACTTCCTAAGGTAAACACATGTCCAGATTTCTGAAGTCTTGATCAGCTCGAAAATCTGAATCAGTATATCCCAAAGGACAGAGCTCGACTGCATTGTAAACTAGAACATAGTCCTTAGTCCATTTAAGGTACTTGAGTATGTTCTTCATGGCAGTCCAATGTCCTTGGCCTAGATTCGACTGATATCTTGCCACCGTGCCAACAGCAAAGCAAAAATCAGGACTTGTACAAAGCATAGCATACATGAGACTACCAACTGCCGAAGCATATGGTATTCTTCTCATCTCATCTATCTCAGACGGCGTCTTAGGACACATCTCTTGAGATAGATGGATGCCATGTCTAAAAGGTAGAAAACCTTTATTAGCATCTTGCATGCTAAAGCAACTAAGTGCAGTGTCGATGTGAGGTTCTTGAGATAAGCACAACATTCTCTTCTCCCGATTCCGAAGAACCTTGATGCCAAGAATGTGTCCCGCGTCTCCCATATCTTTCATCTCGAACTGGTTTGACAGCCATGTTCGTACTGATGACAACATCTTTTTATTGTTTCCAATTAGAAGAATATCATCTACATATAAAACTAAGAACACAACATTTCCCTTTTCAACCTTCTTGTACACGCAGCTTTCATTTGGGCACTTTTCGAATCCAATCTTATGAACAGTTTGATCGAAACACTGGTTCCATTATCTAGATGCTTGCATGAGGCCATAAATGGCCTTCTTAAGCTTCATACCATGTGTTTGTTGCCTTTCACGGCGTATCCTTCGGGTTGTTCATGTAGATGGTCTCCTCAAGACTACCGTTCAAGAACGCAGTCTTAACGTCCATCTGCCAGACATCCCAATCCATGTAAGCTGCTATAAACAGAAGTATCCGGATCGATTTGAGCATGGCCACCGGGGAGAAGGTCTCGTCGTATTCGACACCTTCTTTTTGGGTGTATCCTTTAGCCACTATTATTGCTTTAAAGACTTTAACTCTTCCATCGGGTCCACGTTTATGTTTGTATATCCACTTGCTCCCAATGGCAGTACAACCTTCGGGTAGGACAGACTAATCGTAGACATCTTTGTCTATCATTGATTGTAGTTCTGAATCCATTGCTTTTACCCATTCGCAATGATCGACATCCGCTTGCACCTCAGCAAATTCCTGGGATCTAATACATTGCTGTCCGAAGAGTGATCCATAGATTCTCCCAAACCAATGTATCTATCGGGCTCATGAGAGACCCTCCCACTGCGACGCGGCACTACAACACTAGGAGTAGAAGTTTAAATTTCGGGAATGGTTTGTACACTACGTACTTGTTCTTGGTTAATGGAACTTGTGACAGAAGGTAGCTCGTCAAGAGCCACTTTACGGCTGGGTTTATAATTTATTACAAAGTCTTCCTCTAAGAATATCGCGTGAGTACTCACGATAACTTTCTTGTCTTGGAAACTATAGAATTTATAAGCTTTCGAACCTTTGTGGTAACCTATAAACAAACATACATCTGTCCTCGATTCTAGCTTAGTTGGATCCTTTTCCAATACATGAGCCGGACACCCCCATATCTTGAGATGTTCTAGATTGGGCTTCCGCCCATTCCACAACTCATATGGAGTGGTAGGAACACATTTTGATGGTAAATTGTCAAAAATATGGCTTGCAGAAAGCAAGGCATGTCCCCAAAACGAAATAGGTAGTCGTGCATAACTCATCATCGATCGGACCATGTTTAACAAGGTCCTATTCCTTTTTTCAGCCACGCCATTCTGCTGGGGTGTGCCCGGCGTAGTCAATTTGGATTCAATTCCCTCTACCGATAAGTAGTCCAAAAACTCGGGACTCGCCTCCGCGATCAGATCGCAGGCTTTTGACGTTTTCCATGATGTGTCTCCGTATAAGCCTCAAATTCTTTGAACTTGTCAAATGATTCAGACTTGAAACGCATCAAATAAACATATCCGACTTTCGAGTAATCATCAAAAAAAGTGATGAAATAACGATAGCCACCTCTTGCCTCGGTTGACATTGGTCCACACACATCAGTATGAACGAGCTCTAGTACTTCCTTGGCTCTATTACCTTTCACCCTAAAAGGTCTCTTAGTCATCTTGCCTTCTAAGCAAGATTAACACGTGGAGAATTGTCACGACCGCCCTTACTAAGGATAGTAAAGACGGGGAACTCGCGACTAGGGAGGGAACTAAGAAGCGGGGAAGAAATGGGGGAAGCAATAAAGGACAACATTTAATATGAAAACTCAATTAACTTCCAAAAGAAATATTTTAGTCTATCGAATAGTTAAGCAGCAGATTAATGTCTCAAGGTAATTAATGTCATAACATAGTATAGGGAAAAAAATGAAAGACTTTTAGAAAGAAGCCATTTCAAACAAGGCAGCGGAAATCAAGTATCTAGAGACAGTCATAGGATGACGCCCATGTATGAAGACACGACGCATCCGAGAAATCTTAAGGCTCGACTCAACATCCACCGCAACATCATCACTCAACCTGCACATAGGGAAAACACATGCAGGGCTGAGTACTTAATATACTCAATGGGCTCATGCCGAAAACATTTGATAAAAGTTATGTTATCCGTACCATAGTGAACTCGAGTTTTACATTTAGAAGAGAAATGTCATCGAGTATCACAAAAACAGTTTCATAGTCTGGCCAGACAAAACAATCTCCCCACTTTCTCAACAATCAATCATTCACATCCTTATACCATAGTGCGACGAAAGTGTTGCCACACTATTCGCCCACGAGACCGGCCGACTAGCAAGGACGGCTCACGATCCCACAAGTGTACACAGCCTGATAGGGTTTGTGGCCCTACTCAGACCCGAATTCGTTGAGCACAGCCCTATAGCCTAACGGAGCAAGCTCAAACGAACTAGGCATCAGGCAATAATCTCAACATCAAAACAATCATGGCATGACATAACATTTAAACCATCCTTATAACACCGTATCATACTTTTGTGTAAAGGAGTTTAGTAAAAGAAAGCCCACCTTGCTTGCTTATACAACACAATTCACAACTTTAATGCAACCCTTGCTCTTTGTACCCATGTACGCACAACAACCCTTGTCAACACCATAACACAATCAGTTTTTCCATCAACACATTTATCATGCATGCCCTATCGTTCCTTTCATCATTTTCTTATATTGCCCATCCCAAACGTTCACCAAGATAAATGAAACGAACACTCTAGCATACATCAACGTGCAACACATAATCATATCATAGGATACGTTCCTTATTCACACATGTATCATGTAATGCATTCAAAGCTTGTCAACAAAACTTATTTCAACAAAACCAAAATCTGGCAAAATAGCGCAGTATTTTTGTAAAAATCATTAAAATTCCATCCGATCTCATATGAAGCTAAAATTTGGTCACCACACAGTAGACACATAAAGGTTTGTCCAGTTAAAATTGCACACCAAAATCATATCTTTTGATCGGTCAAAACAAAAACGAAACTCACTGGACGAAACACAATTTCTGGCAGGACTGCGCAGTTAAATTGAAAAATTCGTTATAAATTTGTCCGTCATCAATTGAAGCTGAAATTTTGACACAACACAGAAGACATCTGAAACTTCATCCAGTTAAAAATTAATGTCGAAATAAGATCATTTGATTGGTCAAAAACTCATCAGAACCTACTGTCCGAACACAACAGTTTTCATGCTCAACACTCACAACCCTAGTTTGTCTATCATACATTCACATACATATTCATGCTTCCAACACATAGTCATGCTTCAAAAACGAGATTACAACCATGTTTTCCTATTCGCACATAACATTCACAGCAATAAATTCTTAGATTTACGATTCTCTACTCACTATATGCATGAGGGGTTCAAGAATCATGGATTCAATGATAAGAAGGGGAAAGGTGGATAAAAAATTATACCTTTCTCTTGAAAACAATCGGTAGAAAAGACAATTGGTGCGATTCCTCAACGGATCTTGAGTTCCCAACTCCTAATCGAAGCAACAATGAAGGATTGATTTGGAGCACTTGAGAGAGAGAGGAGGGGAGGAGAAAAACGTGTGGGAGAGGAGAGGAAGAGAGGGAGGCGTGTGGAGTGAAGATTAGGGTTATGGTTTGCTTAATTTATATTCAATAATTATTCCCACACTTAATTAAACAATTAAAATTGTGGAAGAATAAAATAGAGGTAAATGAATAAGCTCCACAATTAAAAGAAATAGGCGTGTAGTGTGGGTGAAATTTTTCAAAAATTATGGTATTACTTGGAGAGAAATATACTCACAAAAATGGGTGAAAAGATATTGAGCATCACATAAAAAGGTAACAAAATAATTCAAGAACTCTCCAAGTAGGAAAAGGGGGGGGGGGGAGGGTGGTGTAAAATAGGGAGTAGTCAAAGGAAATATTTAAATCCCCAATTAAATAGGAATAAGATTTAAATTTGGTAATTTCTTGTGGAAAAGGCTCCCATAAAATAGGTAACAATTAAATTAATCCCACAAGGTAATTGAAAGGCATAAGGGGCGAAAATTTATGAGGTCTTAAAGAAGGAAAGAGTCAAATCCTAATTAAAATAGGATATGGAGAGATTTAATTGGATTTATAATTCAAGGAAGCAAATAAGTAAGGTGCCAATTAAATCTACAAAATAATTTATTCTCCTAATTAATAGGAGATTTCGAAAAACCAAGAAATGGGCAAGGGGTCGGAAATTATATAGAATAACATTGGGATAATTTGGTTTGGATTTAATTTAGATAATTATTCCAAAACAATTAATTAAATCCAAGAAAAAAAATACTATTTCAAATAATTAGGAGGGCCGAAAAATATCAAATAAAAAGGGTAGAAAATTATGCATGATACCATTTAATTTAATTCACACATTGGAACATAATTCGTATTATTCCACATAACTCACAACAACTAATTCCACATAATTAACTCAATCACACAGAAAATCAATTTCCATAAAAGAAATTCCCATTCAACATCCACATTAATAAAAACAAAAGTCGCAAATTTTTCGGGGTGCTACAAGAATGATTCTATTTCTTGAATCCTTCTTTGGTCGGCATGACCAAGTCTAAGGTGCCATTAGTATGTTTCGTTCAATGAACTTGAAGGTTCTTTCCTTTTCTTTGAAATTTTCGATGCATTACTGAGTTCTGATTTGCGATCATTAAATTGTGTAGATATGATTGGGTACATATTGTTTTTCTTAAGAAAGCAATTGTCATTAAAAGAAATCGAATATCCATAAAAAACTAATTTAGAAACTGAAATTAAATTTCTTCTAAAAGAAGGTATCAACAAAACATTCTTCAAAATCAAAAAATCTATCACTGCTAAAATGCAAATAAACGTCTCTCATTGCAACGGCCGCCACTTTAGTAGCGTCGCCCAGCTGGACCTCGATCTCACGATCATATAGCTGCCTTGTCACCTGTATTAAGTCAGGATCAAAACAAATATGATCAGTAGCATACCTGTCGCCTTAGCCCTTTTAGGGTAACCCGACATCCAATGCCCCTTCTGTCCACACTTGAAACACTTTCATGTTTGCTTCTTATTATGCTTCCTCTTCTTTTTTCCCTTAGCATCCTTAGTAGCAACCTGGTTTGTCACTTTCTTCCTTCCTGCGCCAGGCCTAGGGCCAAAGGACTGATGTGTCGAACTAACCATCGCTGCCTTAGCTTGAATCATGAGATCCTCCTCCGACTGAAGTTTAGTCAACAATTCAACCAAGGTGTAGTTCCTTTTGTTCATCTCAAAGTTGACTTGAACTGTTGAAAGCTAGAGGGTAGACTTTGAATGATGATAGTCACTTGGGACTCGAGATCGATCGTCCTTCCAAAACCTCAATTTGATTGAGGTGGCTCATCATCTCGAGGACGTGGTCCCGCACATAAGAGCCTTCCTTCATAGTCTTTGCCATGACACTCCGAAAGGCTTGAGACTTAGCCGTTCGATTCTGAGTACCAAAAAGATTTGTGAGATTTTGCATAATCTCGGCGGCAGTCGCTATGGCAGCATGCTGATGTCTAACCACTGTTGACATGGAGGCCAACATATAACATTTAGCCATCTCATTTGCCTTATGCCACCGTTTATGCATATCTCGTACTGCCTGCGCGGCATTAGCTTCCGGCACTGGAGGCCGTGGAGTAGTGAGCACAAACTTGTACTCATCAGCCGTGAGAACAATGTCGATATTTTGTTTCCATTCTATGTAATTTTGGCCCTCGAGTTTGGTTTCTTTAAGAATTGCAGATAGAGGATTGAGTGACATTATGACGGTTTAGGTTGCACTGCAAAACAGAAGATTTACTATTTGTCATAAACATATATATTGAAATTGAAGAGATTAACAATAGAACTTTTCAAAATCTTACAACTGCAAAATTAAAATATTGTACCCTCAAGCAGAGGTCAATACGCTTCAAAATTTTAATATTTTTACTTGTCACAACACCGATGAATAGTCTAGAGACCGCAGCATGACATGGCCGCCAAATGTTGCTTAAGCACGACCATCAGATTTAGCATTACAAAATCTCGTTTCTACAAATTCTGTTTGGACTTCTGAAACTCGTAATTTCTTAGGATTATTGTCCCCACATCATGGGTGCCGATAATATTGGAAACTACTTTCTAGTCCATACTATTCACATTTGAGAAGTCCATCTATACGGACTCGTTATTTCTTAGGATTATTGTCCCATGAGCATGGGTGGCGATAATATTAAGAAAATGGCTTCATAAGTTGTGGACCAATCTGTACCACCCCGAGTTTTCGTGCACATATTTTGGAGTATAAAATTTTTTTTTTACGAAGAGACGATTGAATTTATTTTGCACATGTTAAGTAGGATTTAATCTTAAGCGAAGGACTTAAGTTATATTTGGTTCGTATGCCTTATGGAATTAAGGTGCAAGGAAGACTACAATTGTTGGAAAGTAGGAATGCAAGTAGTGAAATAGAGTGCTACACATGTACTACACGCCTATACATATAAACTTCCAACATCTTTTCACACAAACAAATAGTTACAGCCACTCCTCTATGAAAATACAAGGATTTAGACTTGACATTTAGCTACTTTGGGAGGTAGATATGAAAGATGACTTGAGCAAAGATTTTATTCTTCTTCTACTCCATTTTTCTCGATTTGAACACCCACAAAGCTCCAAGATCACCAAGATCAAACAAAAAGTGGACTTCCAAGGTTTTCACAAATAAGACATGGAAAGCCTCCTTGTCAAGCTCAAAAGTGAGGAAACCATTTTGCCCAAAATAGGAAGCACAGTATACAAGGAGTAGGTCCTCCAAGGATTTCACCAATTTAGCATGATCACCTTTTTCAACAAACACAAAAGAGGGGATAACCTTTAGCTCAAAATAGAGCTTCAATGTCTGCTATAAATGCCACAAGGAGCCAAGGGCTCGGCTATAAATACCAGCCCACCACCACCTCCTTCCTCACACCTCTCTAAATCACAAATCACAATAAGTGCAGCAAGAGAGGAAGGAGTGGCGGCGAGCTTAAGGGCAGTCCGGCGTTCGAAGGAGTCACCTAGAAAGAGGTAAAACACTAGCACACCTCTGCTTTTGTTTCAAGACATCATGCTAGGCTCAAGAACATAGAATCATGGCAATAGAAACCTCGTAACAGTAGCAAGTATAGAAAATCATGTTTAAAGCTCAAGAATTTAGAGCTTTAGGATTTCCACATCACGCAATTTGGAACAAAAAGTTAGGGTTTGTATACTAGAAATCACCTTTCGAGTGATTGAATACTGTAAAACTCTAATAATTATTTTCCAATGAATGCAACAGATTATTTTTGTCATAATGTTGTTATGTTTTACATTTAATGGATGTTTATTGCATAATTAAATGTATAAGCGAACATAACATAAGTCTAAGTCTTTGTTCTAGTAGACCGGTTGTGGGCTGTGCTCAATTTAAGGTACGCGGTCAGTTCTGAACAAAGAAAAATAAGAATTTCACAACCCAAATAGACCTAGACTACCTATCGTGAAAGGTTGCAATATCAGTCCGATTATTTCTAAGCCTTATTAAAATATGATGACGTTAGTGTGGTATAGCACTGAATGGTTCTAACAGCAAGACGAGTCTGTATGCAATCTACCGATAGACGAGGTCTTGATAATTAATTTCTTAAGCAATGTACATTAGCATTGGGGATACGATATTGAGTATCTACTACTTTGACTTACCAAAGGTGCGGGTTTTTCGTCACCCAACGATCCAGGTATATTGGGTAGTGGTGATCATTGTCTAGCGGTGCTAGGATTGCTATTATGTTGAATCGTGCGCGAGGAGAGTCTCGTTTGATAACATCCACAAGAGGAGCTCGAAACGAGGTTTTATTATTCGGAACCTAGCTAGTTGGAGTTTAATTAGTCTATGAATAATAAATAAGAGTTTCTTGCTAAGTCCACTCTTGGAGAATAAAATATGTTAATTAATTAAGTCCATAGCAGAGATTAATTAATTAATGGATATTTCTATCTTAAGCGCGGGAAATGAATTGAACAAATAAAAGGAAACCCGGAATACTTGTAATTTTGGATTTGGAAAGGCAGTGCAATATTACTTCTGTAGTGGCTGCTTGTAATATTCCAATATAAGCTTATATTAAATTGTGGGTTCAATTTAATTAGTAAAAAGCTAATTGGGTGAGGCCATGTCCCAATTCTTCCTTAGATCCCTGACTGGGCCCAATATGTGACTTTATAAATAGGAGAATAAAGGAGACAAAAAATTAATTATTATTGCTCAAAATTTTTGTCCCTCTTAGAGAAAGAGAGAGTTCGAAATTTTGCCTCCTCCGTGAGCTTAGTTCTATCTTCGTTATTCAAGTCCTAGTACGCTGGTGAGATTTGCCCACACAAATATCAGTGTACAGTCCTGGACACCAGTCAAAAGATCCGAGGTCGAGTATTGAAGATCTTCACGTGGAGACGGAGCAAGCCATCATCGATTCTTGATTGAATCCACGAGATAAATTGTCTAAAACATGTTTTAATTCAAGTTATGTGCATGATATATGTGATAATTACGCGAATAGAATTTGTCTAAATAATCTGCTAAATAGATCAAATTTATGTGATCGGATTTCGTGCACGCTTCCGCTGCCAACCCCTTCAGAAATATCATAAGCTGCTTTAGCCCAAGATCAGTAACAGTTTATCATGGCTACTGCCTAAGGAGGATCAAAACTTTAGTACCCCATAGTCAAGAACTTCTTTACCATAAAGCTACTGCATGAAAAGAACTCAACATAATGAACTAGATGATGGGAGTTAGTGGGCTTAACTTAGTGTGTAGATGATTTCCAGGAATGACGGGGTGACGACGGGGCTTCCAATACAGCCGTGCGAGCTCCACAAGCAGCGATGGGCAGTAGCTGCTTGCGCGAGGTATCTGCAGGGCAGAGGCCGAGAAGGGGCTCTCTGGCCCGAACCTGATAGGGGCAGCACCATGGCAGCTTCGATCAGTGACGATGGACTGTGTAGTCAGTCAGTAGCAGAGAGACCGCGGCAGCGGAGGGGCTTGATGCACTTTTTATTAGCACTATAAATACCAACAAGTATACAGAGTAGATCTAGTATAGCTAAATGTCAGTACCGGGATATCGAACACTAGGAATATAATTGCAACTGACTATCATGTATTAAGCGTCATATACTATCTAGAGAAACAAGAGTTTTGGGTTTAAATAATTAAAACAAATAAAATAAAGCAAGTAAATCAGGGAACAGGGGAATTTCAAGAATAGTGGTTTCACAATTATAGTTATACAAATTCCAACTACAACACCCTAGCACAGTTCATACTTCGATAGAACGAGTCACATAAGTTTTTCCCATGCGGCACAAGCGTAGATTACTAACACTAGGGGCGCCAATCCTAGATCCGTAACTCTCAAAAGCTCTTAAGACCCTTATAAAGTCCTCACTCTAAATTAACAGTGTCGTTTTCAGGGAAGCTACTTGTAGTGTCTACTAAGTGGATCTAACTCGCCAACCTTCTCTCACGATTATGTAGCAAGTTATATTAAATCATCACTGAATGTGTCACTCAAAAACTTATAGAACAACTTAGGGAAGAAGCGAAGCAAAAACAAAACGGATATTAAATAGAAAACAAAATTTTATAAACCAACAAAAGTTACTAACATATCCAAAGAAGTCTTATAGTTTAGCTACTTATAGACAAATAGCAAAAACTACAACGGTTGGCGAATTCTTACATGACTTCTGCAAGATTTGTGGAATTCAAAAGTGTCCAACTGGATCGACCGAGGAAGATTACAGGCTTAGGATGATCCCTTTTGCTTTAAGAGCGGAAGCCGATGCTTGGCTCATGAGGCTACCGACCAACTCTGTCAGAACGTGGCCGATTTTAGATCTCAGTTCCTAGATTACTTCTTCCCTTCCAAAAAGACAAATGCGCCGAAGAAGGAAATCCAACAAGCCCATCAAGATTGCGATGAGCCTTTGACTCATTATTGGAATAGGTTCAAGGGAATGTTGGACGCTTGCACAAATAATCACATGGAGGAGGCGGATATCTTCAACAATCTCTATGAAGGGATGACACCTAAGAACAAAGATCTGATGAATTCTTCAAGTGGAGGTGATTTCTCGAAACTAAGGGTAAGTGAAGCCAAGAGAATGTTGGAAAGGCTGGTAAATGCTAAGAAATCATATGATTCCCTTAGAGCCCTGATAATGAGACGAGTGGCATCAAACACCACTGTGGAGACAACCGAAGATAGGATGGATGCTTGGATGGATCGGTTTAAGAAAGCCATACTGTCTGCCTTGGAGAAAAATACACAATCAGCTCCTATGGAGAAGGTGAAGGTTGCATCAAGTCAAGAGGAGGCGTATCCTAGCTATGAACATTCAGGAGAACAAGATTTCCAAGCGCAGGCGAATGCAGCTAGGAATTGGAATCAGAACCCAAATTGGAATCCGTGGAAGATCAAGGATGCCCCATGGAGGGATCACCCTAAGTTCAAGTGGTCAGATCCGAACACAGCTCAACAACCACCATTGGCGATAAACTATCAACAACCTCCAGCAGCAAGTAATCAGCAGCCACCGGCTATCTGCTATCCACCACAGTCCGAAGGGTAACCTCATTGGCAGAACCGTAACCACTATGGTAAGAACAATTGGAACAATAACAGGGGACAAGGGAACCAATCTAATTGGCAAAACAGGAATCAGAACAATCAAATGGTTTTCTACATTCCGCCACATCAGAGAGGATACCAGAACACTCAGTCGCAGCAACATGGCAATCAAGGGCCACATGAGAACTTCCACCAAGGACAAGGTCTTCGTCGAATCATCCATCGGGAATGAATGCGAGTCAGCCAAATTCCAAATTGCCGAGGCAGATTGATGATGTAGTAGGGGATTTGCTGAATTCTCAGCAACAAATTCAAGGAAACATGCAAGCCAATAATGACTTGATGCATAAGATACACGACTCCCAGCAAGAGCAAAAAGTGTCTATGGATATGCTGACTAAACAACTCTCCCAGATGGCCACGACGTTGAATGAAATACACGGACATGATGGTCGGATTCCTGCTACTGTGAAAATACCGGAAAAAGCTAATATTAGCAAAATCACATTGAGTTCGGGAAGAGATTATGGCGAACCTTTGGGCAGAACAGAGGTTGAAGATAGAGAAGAGAACACTGGGAATGCCCTCTTAAAGGAGGTAAGAGAGCCACTTCCTCAGCCTGCTGAACCACAATCTCATGACGCAGACCAGAGGAGTTGATTGATGAAGTTAAGAAGCATAAAAGGGATGAGTCAGGTGAAGGAACCAGTAATGCAGTCAAGCGTCTGAAACCTTAACGATACAGGGGAGAAGTCAAAAGGCAGAAGGATTATTCGACCGATTTCATGGAAATTTTTGGCAAGCTTGAGATCAACCTGCCATTTCTACAAGCATTGAAGCTACCCTCATTCAGCCGGTTTATCAAGGACTTCATAGCTGGGAAAGCTAATGCCGATGGGAAGATAGTGATTGGAGAGAGCGTGTCTGCTATGATCAAGAAGAAGAGGCTTCCTTTCAAGAGAACTGATCCCGGAATGTTCACACTGCCCATCATTATTGAAGATGTTAAGATTGAGCATGGTATGTGTGATTTAGGGGCTTCGATCAATGTGCTACCTTTCTCAGTCTACAAGAGATTGACTGTAGTCAGCCTAGTAGATACAAACGTGGTTATCCAGCTTGCAGATAGATCATGCATTAGTCCTAAAGGAGTACTGGACAATGTGATTGTAAGGGTGCATGATTTCCTATACCCTGCAGATTTCCATGTGATCCGTATGAATGAATCCGAAGCTGGAGAGGCCAATGAAGTATTGTTGGGGGGGCCATTCCTGCGAACGGCCAAAACTATAATTGATGTGAGTGATGGAACAATCTGCTTGGATTATCACGGGGAGAAGTTCACATTCAATATTGATGAAGCGATGAAAAAGCCCTTGGATATTAAAAATCTACATTCCTTGTATGTGATTTACCCATTAGTCCAAATATTTATTGAGACTGAGCTGATTTAGGAGCAACTTGCAGCTGCTGAAATGAATGACTCGATTGAAGAAGAGGTTTCAGGATGGTGTGAGACACTTTTGACACAAAATATGATCGATGAAGAGATCAACAATGCAATCATGGGATTCTGCCAGAAGCCAACTTCATCTGATTCAACTGGAATTGCTCAACCGAATAGTTTGGAAAAAGTGTCCGACTTTGGGGAGTTGTTGGGTGATCAGTAATTCGCGAAAACATCCGTGGGAGTTGTTGGCCGTCTAAGGCTAAGAACAGCTCCGGATCACACGCCATTTGTCGACGGGAAGCAAGCGCCGATGGTCGACAAGTTTCGACCATGCTACCGGGCTGGCTGGTCGACGAGGAGGCTGGATCAGTGGGAGTCGAAGTGCGCCGCTGGCTGTTTTTCACGCCGAGAGCAGCGCCAGTGATTTCTGTGATCAAAAACTGACGGAAGCTGCTGGTTGAATCTTTTCCAGCCGAGAGCAGCTTGATGCAGCATACACAAGCTTACAACTGATTCGTCGGGTGGTTGGAGGTTGCTGACCGATTCTACTCGGTCGAGAGCAGCACCAGGGCTGCCTCATCGGCGATCAGTGTTGACGTCAGAATGAGGCTGCTGCTGGGCGTGTTTACACGACTGAGAGCAGCGCCCAATAGCTGACCGTCAAGCAGCTGCAACTTCCGATAGGGAGACTACTGCTGGACGTGTTTTTCACAACCGACAGTGCCGCTCGGAAAATTTGCTGTATCAACGGAGTCGATTGGTGGTTGGAGCTGCTGACCGAGTTTTCTCAGGCGAGAGCAGCGCCAAGGCTGCTGACCGGCGATCAGTTTCGAGGTCCGGCGGAAGCTGCTGGCCACGATTTCGTGGCTGAGAGCAGCGCAAGCATTGCCGCGAGCTTCGGAAGCTGCTGAACTGTTTTGCATGAGTGCAGTGAAGCTTGCCGCAAGCTTCGGAAGCTGCTGAACTGCTTTGCATGATTTCTGTAATCAGTTTGTGTGTTTACGTGAGTTATTCTATCATGATTTGAATAATGGTTAAATATTGCAACTAATTTATGTTTTTATGAATTGGTTTGTTGCATGAATGAATTGAGGCATAATGTCTCGACTGAAATTAATTTTAGTAATTTTAGATATACATCAACTGTATCCAAAATTAAAATTAATTATATGGAATATCATTAAATTAATTTATTATGATTTAACATAGGTTTGAATTTTTAATCCATATCTTATGGATTTTGATAGATTATATCTATCTAGATATATCCTAGTTAGATTAGATTTGGTTATTCAAATAAATCCTATAAATCTAGGATTCCATATTTTTATGGAAGAAATAAATTGGAATTTAATGTAGATTATATCCATAATATATACTTATCATGATATAGATAGGATTGAATTATAATCCTTATCTATAAGATATTGATAAATTTAATTTATCTAGAATATATCTTAAGATGATTTGGATAAGTATTTTTCAATTAAATCCTATTATATCTAGATTTCCTAAACCTAATGGAAAAGGATAAGTATTATAATTAATATTATTATTATTATTTAATAATAATCGATTAATATTAATTAAAGAAAATATTTGATTAATTATTTATAATTTATTAATTATTAATTAATCAAATTATTTAATTATCTTAGTTTAATTTCATGGATTTAATAGAACTACCTATTATTTTGAAATTAATATAAGTGAACTTTCTGCCTAATTCACTTAAGTGATAATTAAAAGAAAAACCATACCTTAAATAACTAAGCAATAATTACGATCCCTGTCGTATATGGTGTAACACCCCGACTTTTCTACCTTTTTATTTGCTCTCGTGGTGACATCATTTGTGCACATGAAGAAAAAAAATGTACATATTTGGACCTATTAAATTTATTCTTTTGCAAGTCCAACTGATTTTCTTAAGGAAGCCCATTTATTCTCTTGAGCCCAATTTCTTCATAGACCTTTTTGCAAGCCCAATCCCTTGCTCTCTCAAGAAATGGAACGGCCACAGTAGACTCCCAAGCTGCCATGATCTCCCACTTTCCATCTCCCACAATAAATTCTGCAAATCAAAGGTCACTCAATTTATGGAACGACCTTGTTAAATTCTTCCCTCTCCTTCCCTAACACAATCTACAGTCCATAGTAACATAGAGAGAGCCGAGAGAGTGAGGGGTAAAAGAAACTGCTGTTTTCTTAACCTCATCGGAGCAAACCAACGTAGAGAAATATTCTTGCAATCTCAACTGCTCGATCAAACAATAAGGTATAGCCCCTTCAAATTCAATTCCAAGAAAATCAAGAATTTGAAAATAGATGAAGAGAGAGTGCGAGAACTTATCTGTTCGGGGTGGTTCGGAGTTGTTCCAGGGCTGTTCGGAGTTGTTTTGGGGCCTGCACGACTACCAACGGAGCAGCGGCGTCTGACGGCGGCGGTGACTGAGACGCTTAGGACGACGGCAGCAGCGACATTGATCCTGATACAGCAGTAGCGACGACCGCAGTGGCTGGCATCGGGTACAGCGGCGCTGAGCGACGCTCTATGCAGCGACTACCGACGGCAACGATGCCTACGGTGCGACGGAGGAACGACGGCTTGGCTTGACGGCTGTGTAGATGACGCAGCAGCAGCAGCCCATCCCGGTGGCGACGGAACAACGGCGTGACAGCAGCACCGGTTCTCCCGGCGAGCGGTGGTCGCCGGCGTGAGGGTCGACGTGACGGGGGAGCGATGATTGGGCAGCCAGTGAATCAGAGGCGGCGCTGCCGCTGGAAAAGAGAAAAGAGACAGATATTTGGGGACTTCAAGTCCCAAATTGTGATTTCACGTACGTGAGAAAGAGTGGGCCTTGTTGTTTTTAAATTATTTTTGGGCCAAGTGTTTTAATTTAAAGTTTTGGGCCTTTTGTTTCAATTAAGGAGATGGATTGGAGTTAATTTGGTTCAGATCAAATAATTAAATTAAAGATTGAGCTGGGCTGGAGTGCATTAAATCAATGGGAGCCTCCACATGTGCATTTTGAGAAGGAACAAAAAGAGGAAGTAAAGACTTTAAACGAACGAGATGGGCTTTCGAACTAAAGTATTTTTAAGAGCTTTCGATTTGATATATTGGTTTGAGCATCATTTTATGTGACGAAATGCCTGTGATTGCGATTATTACATGATTATATGATTTATGTGCTTAAAGTAAAAGTGATTGTCATGTGTTGCGCTGTATAGCTTTTTGAGAGGTTGTGAATTGCACGACTTGTTGATGCGATGTGAGATTATGCCCGACCTATGCAGAAAAATGATTTATGTTTCAAATACGTTTTTGTGGAAAATAAAGTTTGCAAAGGGAATATCATGCCATGTTTTGGTTTTGAGAAATGCATATCTGTTTGTTTAGCAAGGGAGTTGTCCCTACTAGACCTATTGAAATCGAATTCGGGTCTGACTAGGGAGTGAGTCCCTACTCAGGCTAGTGTACACCAATGGGGATCGTGAGCCGTCTTTTAGGTCGGCCGGTCTAGTGATCGAGTTTGCGGCCACATTCTCATTCACATGATGTTGATGTTGATGTTGATGTGATTGATGTTGATGATATTGATGATTGCTTAGTGGGGAGTGAGTCCCTACTATGAGTTTAATCGAATTCGGGTCCTAGCAAGGGTGCATCCCTACTCAGACTAGTGTACACGATGCGGACCGTGAGTCATCGAACGGGTTGGCCGGTTCTAGTGCTCGTGGAAAGTGGCCCCCTTACACGGCACCCTAAAGAACAGATATGGCAGTTTCTTAAATAATTCAAGGAGAAATGGTTGTGTTTTGAAATGATGAGGAAAAACGATTTGAGGATGAGTTGAAAGTTTGTGATTGAGATATTTTAGTGTCTCGGGCCTTTTCAAGTTAAAACCCCGAGGTCACTCAATGGTGGCATGATATAACTGTTTTTATAAATTGTTTTGGCATTTGTCCACTGAGTGCATCAAGTACTCAGCCCTGCATATGTTTTCCCTATGTGCAGGTTGAGCGTTGACGAGGACGGAGGATGTTGAGCATTTGGACAAAGACAGTATTCAATAAATGTTCCGGTTGCTATTGTGTCTTCATACATAGTAGTGGCTAACTCTCAAATGCTTCCGCTACGTCAAGTTTTAGAACTCTGATGTTTTCTTTATTCCGTTGGGTTATTTTTATTCAAACTATGTTGCTTCGTGATCTGAGACTATGATTTGATAATGAAGTTTCGTCTTTTGATCTACATATCGTACCCCCTTGATTGTTTTCCCCCTTCTTCACCGCTTCTTAATTCCCCCATTAGTTGCGACCCACCGTGCTTTCTATCCTTAGGAAGTGCGGTCGTGACAGAATGGTATCAGAGCAACTTTTCCTTCTGCTCTGGACCGAGAGTCTTTTATTCAATCTAGTCTAAACTCGTTTCGCTAGACTAAAAGAGTATTCATTAAAGGCTCAACATTCCGTCTCGCCGCGCTCAACGAAAGAGAAGGTAAAATGTTTTGAAATGAGAAATGTTTATGCAATTGATGTTGGACGTGATAATGAATGGAGTATGATTGATAATGTTATGAGATGAGCAAATTTCGGAATGAAATTTCTGTTAAGGTGGATAGATTGTAACACCCCGACTTTCTACCTTTTTATTTACTCTCGTGGTGACATCATTTGTGCACATGAAGAAAAAAAAAATATACATATTTGGACCTATTAAATTTATTCTTTTGCAAGTCCAACTGATTTTCTTAAGGAAGCCCATTTATTCTCTTGAGCCCAATTTCTTTATAGACCTTTTAGCAAGCCCAATCCCTTGCTCTCTCAAGAAATGGAACTGCCACAGTAGACTCCCAAGCTGCCATGATCTCCCACTTTCCATCTCCCACAATAAATTTTGCAAATCAAAGGTCACTCAATTTATGGAACGACCTAGTTAAATTATTCCCTCTCATTCCCTAACACAATCTACAGTCCATAGTAACATAGAGAGAGCCGAGAGAGTGAGCAAACCAACGTAGAGAAATATTCTTGCAATCTCAACTGATCAAACAAAAAGGTATAGCCCCTTCAAATTCAATTCCAAGAAAATCAAGAATTTGAAAATAGATGAAGAGAGAGTGCGAGAACTTATCTGTCGGGGTGGTTCGGAGTTGTTCCAGGGCTGTTCGGAGTTGTTTCGGGGCCTGCACGACCACCAATGGAGCAGCGGCGTCTGACGGCGGCGGTGACTGAGACGCTTAGGACGACAAAAGCAGCGACATTGATCCCGATACAGCAGTAGCGACAACCGCAGTGGCTGGCGTCGGGTACAGCGGCACTGAGCGACGCTCTATGCAGCGACTGCCGACGGCAACGATGCCTACGGTGCGACGGAGGAACGACGGCTTGGCTGGACGGCTGTGTAGATGACGCAGCAGCAGCAGCACATCCCGGTGGCGACGGAACAACGGCGTGACAGCAGCACCGGTTCTCCCAGCGAGCGGTGGTCGCCGGCGTGAGGGTCGACGTGAGCGGGGAGCGACGATTGGGCAGCCAGTGAATCAGAGCCGGCGCTGCCGCTGGAAAAGAGAAAAGGGACAGATATTTGGGGACTTCAAATCCCAAATTGTGATTTCACGTAAGTGAGAAAGAGTGGGCCTTGTTGTTTTTAACTTATTTTTGGGCCAAGTGTTTTAATTTAAAGTTTTTGGCCTTTTGTTTCAAATAAGGAGATGGATTGGAGTTAATTTGGTTCAGGCCAAATAATTAAATTAAAGATTGGGCTGGGCTGGAGTTCATTAAATCAATGGGCGCCTCCACATGTGCATTTTGAGAAGGAACGAAAAGAGGAAGTAAAGACTTTAAACAAACGAGGTGGGCTTTCGAACTAAAGTATTTTTAAGAGCTTTCGATTTGATATATTGGTTTGAGCATCATTTTATGTGACGAAATGCCTGTGATTGCGATTATTACATGATTATATGATTTATGTGCTTAAAGTGAAAGTGATTATCATGTGTTGCGCTGTATAGCTTTTTGAGTGGTTGTCAATTGCTCGACTTGTTGATGCGATGTGAGATTATGCCCGACCTATGCAGAAAAATAATTTATGTTTCAAATACATTTTTGAAGAAAATAAATTTTGCAAAGGGAATATCATGCCATGTTTTGATTTTGAGAAATGCCTATCTGTTTGTTTAGCAAGGGAGTTGTCCCTACTAGACCTATTGAAATCGAATTTGGGTCTGACTAGGGAATGAGTCGCTACTCAGGCTAGTGTACACCAATGGGGATCGTGAGCCGTCTTTCAGGTCAGCCGGTCTAGTGATCGAGTTTGCGGCCACATTCTCGTTCACATGATGTTGATGTTGATGTTGATGAGATTGATGATGATGTTGATGATTGCTTAGTGGGGAGTGAGTCCCTACTATGAGTTTAATCGAATTCGGGTCCTAGCAAGGGTGCATCCCTACTCGGACTAGTGTACACGATGCGGACCGTGAGTCATCGAATGGGTTAGCCGGTTCTAGTGCTCGTGGAAAGCACGGCACCCTAAAGAACAGATATGGCAGTTTCTTAAATAATTCAAGGAGAAATTGTTGTGTTTTGAAATGATGAGGAAAAACGATTTGAGGATGAGTTGAAAGTTTGTGATTGAGATATTTTAGTGTCTCGGGCCTTTTCAAGTTAAAACCCCGAGGTCACTCAATGGTGGCATGATATAACTGTTTTTATAAAATTGTTTTGGCATTTGTCCACTGAGTGTATCAAGTACTCAGCCCTGCATATGTTTTCCCTATGTGCAGGTTGAGCGTTGACGAGGACGGAGGATGTTGAGCATTTGGACAAAGACAATATTCAATAAATGTTCCGGTTGCTATTGTGTCTTCATACATAGTAGTGGCTAACTCTCAAATGCTTCCGCTACGTCAAGTTTTAGAACTCTGATGTTTTCTTTATTCCGTTGGGTTATTTTTATTCAAACTATGTTGCTTCGTGATATGAGACTATGATTTGATAATGAAGTTTCGTCTTTTGATCTACATATCGTACCCCCTTGATTGTTTTCCCCCTTCTTCCCCGCTTCTTAATTCCCACATTAGTCGCGATCCACCGTGCTTTCTATCCTTAGGAAGTGCGGTTGTGACATATGGTCTCCAAAGAATTAGTCTATGTATGAAGCAGTTTCTAATATTAACGCGACTCACCTTAGTGGGAGCCTTAATCCTAAGAAATAGCAAGTTCATTGGTTAGACTTCTCAAAATAAAGTTCAATTTTACCCAGACGTGATTTCCAATATTATCGCGACCCACCTTAGTGGGAGCTTTAATCCTAAGAAATTGCAGAGTTCAGAAGATTAAATTAACTTGTGAGATAACTGTAGAATTTTGTTTGTGGCGTGCGACCTTCGCTAGAAGGAGTATCAATACGGAAATTAAATCCTTGGGGTGAATATTCAATGGTACAGGCTTAGGCAACGTTTGGCGGCCATGCCACCTTAGTGGTCTCTGGACTATTCGTCGATGTTGTGACCAGAATTTTGTTAAAGATGAACCATGTACTTGACCTCCCTAGAGGCGTACTTAATTCTATTTAACTGTTGTGAGAATCTAAATTGTTTTAATGGTTTTTACTCTTTAGAATCTTACATAGTTTGTAACAATAAGCTGTTCATTTTCTCAGCTAAATCCAAATCAAGATGTCGTTCAATCATCTTTCCGCTATTCTCAAAGAACACAAACTCGAAGGTCATAACTATATCGTATGGAAACAAAACTTGGATATCGTTCTTACTGCCGAAGAGTACAAATATGTGCTCACTACGGAATGTCCACCCGAACCTGCTGCAAATGCTTCTGCAGCATTGAAAGAAACATACAGAAAGTGGCGTAAAGCCAATGAGATGGCGAAGTGCTACATGTTGGCTTCTATGTCAACAGTACTTCAACATCAGCATCAAGGCATGAACACTGCTACTGAGATTATGAACAATCTTAATAACCTTTTTGCTACTCAGAATCGAGCGGCTAAATCTTTAGCCTTTCGGAGCATCATGACTAAGGTTATGAAGGAGGGCACATCTGTGAGGGACCATGTCCTCGAGATGATGAGCCACCTCAATCAAATTGAGGTTTTGGGAGAGATCATTGATCCCGAGTCCCAAGTAACTATAATCCTTCAGAGTTTGCCAGCTAGCTATCAGCAGTTCAAGCTCAATTTCGAGATGAACAAGAGGGCTTACACCCTAGCTGAACTGTTGACTGAGTTGCAGTCAGCGGAGGATCTTATGGTCCAGACAAAGGCTGCTATGATGAGTTCTAGGCCGTCTTCCTCAGGCTCTAAGCCAGGTAAGGGGAAGAAGAAAGCCCAGAATGTTGTAGCACCAAAGATAGCTTAGGGCAAAAAGAAACGGGTGAACACGAACAAGAAGCAAAGTGGCAAGTGTTTCAAATGCGGCGAAAAGGGGCATTGGAAGCCGGATTGTCCTAAAAAGGCCAATGGCTCAGATATGCACCAAGCTTTCGTTGTTGAATCATGTTTAGCAGTTGTATCTACTTAGCAATGGGTGGTTCATACTGGAGCTACTGATCATGTTTGCTTTGATCCTGATTTAATGCAGGTAACAAGGCAGTTGAATGAAACAGAGATCGAGATCCAGCTGGGTGATGCTACGAGAGTGGCAGGCGTTGCAGTGGGAGATGTTTATTTACGTTTTTCTAGTGATAGAGTTTTAGTGTTGAACAATGTTTTATTGATACCTTCGTTTAGAAGAAATTTAATTTCACTTGTTTCTGATGGATATTCGATTTCATTTGATGATTCATGCATTATCAAGAAATGTGGTTCTTATATCTGTCGTGGTATCATGGAAAACAACCTTTACACTATAATGTCTACACAGTATATGCAACATAAAAATGAATCTAACTCAACATCGAAATTTTCTCGAAAAAGAAAATCTCCTTCTGTTTCAATGAACGAAACGTACTTATGGCACCTTAGACTTGGTCATGCTAACCCTACTAGGATTCAAGCGTTGGTAGACCAAGGTCTACTTAAGGATCTAGAAATAGAACCTTATACAACTTGTGAATCATGTTTGGAAGGCAAGATGACTAAGAGACCATTTAAGGTCAAGGGTAATAGGGCCAAGGAAGTACTTGAGCTCGTTCATTCTGATGTGTGTGGTCCAATGACCACTCAAGCTAGAGGCGGCTTTCAGTATTTCATCACCTTCATTGATGACTACTCGAAAGTTGGATATGTCTATTTGATGCGTCACAAGTCAGAATCTTATGAAAAGTTCAAAGAATTCATGGCACTTGTGGAGACGCGACATGGTAAGACAATCAAGTCTCTACGGTCTGACCGTGGAGGCGAGTACCTTAGTAGTGAGTTCTTGGACTGCTTATCAGAGGCGGGAATTGAATCCCAATTGACTGCGCCTGGCACACCCCAATAGAACGGCGTAGCTGAACGAAAGAATAGAACCCTCTTAGAAATGGTTCGATCGATGATGAGTTATTCTAAGTTACCTATTTCGTTCTGGGGACACGCGTTGCTCACAGCAAGCTATACCTTGAACAACTTACCATCCAAATCAGTACCTACAACACCACATGAGTTGTGGACTGGACGAAAATCTAGTCTAAGACATCTCAGAGTGTGGGGTTGTCCAGCACACGTGTTAGAGAAAGATCCAACGAAGTTGGAGTCTCGTACTGAGGTATGTTTGTTTGTAGGGTATCCAAGTGGAACGAAAGGCTATGAATTCTATAGTCTACGAGATAAGAAGGTATTTGTTAGCACAAATGCTAAGTTCTTAGTAGAAGACTACGTGATGAATCATAAGCCTAGCAGTAAAGTAGCTCTTGAGGAACTAAGAGATACTTTAGTTTCCACAAGCAAAGAACCAATAACACAAGTACAATCTATACCTGAGATATCAACTTCTGTACCACAAATTGTAGAGCCTCGTCGTAGTTAGAGGGTTCCTCGTGAACCAGAAAGGTACATTGGTTTGGGTGAGTCATCTGACTTAGACCCAGACGGCAATGTATCAGATCCATGGAACTTTAAAGAGGCGATGGCAGATTCAGATAGTCATTCCTGGAAAGAAGGAATGGATTCTGAACTACAATCAATGATAGACAAAGACGTTTATGATTTGTTAGTCCTACCTGCAGGTTGTACTGCCATTGGGAGCAAATGGATTTACAAATGCAAACGAGGACCTGACGGATGAGTTAAAGTCTTCAAAGCAAGACTAGTAGCTGAGGGTTATACCCAGAGAGAAGGTATCAATTATGATGAGACCTTTTCGCCAGTAGCTATGCTCAAGTCAATCCGAATTCTTTTGTCTATCGCAGCCTACATGGATTGGGAGGTATGACAGATGGACGTCAAGACAACTTTCCTAAATGGAAGTCTTGAGGAGACCATCTACATGGAACAACCCGAGGGATATGTAGTCAAGGGCAAAGAAAACATGGTGTGGAAGCTTAAGAAGGCCATTTATGGCCTCAAGCAAGCATCCCGATCATGGAATATGTGTTTTGAACAAACTGTTAAGTCTTTTGGCTTTGCGCAGTGCCTAGATGAGAGCTGCGTGTACAAGAAAGTTGAAGGTAAAAATGTAGTGTTTATGGTACTCTACGTAGATGACATACTGTTGATTGGAAACAGTAAGAAAATGTTGTCAGACGTGAGAGATTTGCTTTCAAGTCATTTTGAGATGAAAGATATGGGAGAAGCTGGACACATCCTAGGCATTAAAGTTCTTAGGAACCGACAGAAAAGGATGTTGTGCCTATCTCAAGAATCTTACATCGATACGATAGTTAAACGTTTTAGTATGCATGATTCCAAGAAAGGTTTTCTACCTTTTAGCCATGGAATCACTCTGTCTCAGGATATGTGTCCCAAAACACCTATTGAGATAGAAGCTATGAGAAGGATCCCTTATGCATCAGCTGTTGGGAGTCTCATGTATGCTATGTTATGCACAAGGCCCGATATTTGCTTTGCCGTTGGCATGGTAGCAAGGTATCAGTCAAACCCTGGTCAAGGACACTGGATTGCGGTAAAGAAAATACTCAAGTATCTGAGAAGAACTAAGGAGTATTCTCTAGTTTACCAGGCATCCGAGATATATCCTTTGGGTTACACTGATTCAGACTTTCAGTCTGATCGGGATTCGAGAAAATCAACCTCTGGATATGTGTTTACTTTAGGAGGTGGAGCCGTAATTTGGAAGAGTGTGAAGCAGAAATGCATCGCGGACTCTACCATGGAAGCTGAATATGTGGCAGCATCAGAAGCCGCAAAGGAAGCAGTATGGTTCAGAAACTTTGTTATTGATTTGAATGTGATTCCGAGTATGCCCAAGAGCATCACTGTTTATTGTGATAATTCTGGTGCTGTGGAAAACTCAAGGGAACCACGAGCCCACAAGGCAAGCAAACACATAGAAAGGAAATATCACATCATTCGTGATATAATGCGGAGATGAGACATTGAAGTGGTCAAGATCGTATCAGAAAACAACTTGGCAGATCCATTCACAAAGGCTGTTCCAGCAAGGACGTTTGAACGTCACGTGAAAGGATTAGGTGTTCGATTGACCTAGACCCGCTTTCAGTATTAGTGGGAGGATTTTGCAGTTTTGGTATACTCAAAAGCTGTTTTGAGTATAAGTGGGAGATTGTTAGAGTTTAGTATACTGAAAGCATCTTTCGAATGCTTGTATATGTAATAACTCTTTTATCCATTTGTTACCATTTTATGAGAAATAATATTTTGTTACAATGTATTTTGCTTATGTATTGCTTATGTATTTATGAGATGTTGAAATACGTTTTCCATTTAAATACATAGTTTAAGCAAAAATGAGTCTAAGACTTCTGCATAGTAGACGAATTGTGAGCGGCGTTCACAGTAGGTAACTTGTCAGTTCATGCAGAAGAAAAACTGTTTCACAACCTAGATAGGCTTTGACTACCTATCGTGAAAGGTTGTGACGTCAGTCCGAAAGTTTCCTTACCTAAGGAAATGAATGACGTCGGTGTGGTATAGCACTGAAAGGATCAAACAGTGAGATAAGTCTTTCTTGGCTATTTACTGAAAGATGAGGTCTCGGTGATTGTCGTTTCTTAATCATTGTTGACATAACATTGAGCATACGATATTAATTGAAAACTACTTTGACTTATCAAATGGTGAGGGAATTTCGTTGCCCAAGAATCCTGATAGATTGGGTAATGATCATTAATGTCTAAGTGGTGCTAGTATTGTTATTGCAATGAATCGTGTGCTGGGAGAGACCAGTATGATAATATCCTCAAGAGGTGTTTAGAAAAAGGTTTTATTATTCAAAAAACTGGACAGTTGGAATTTATTCTATGAATAATAAATAATGTTTCTAAACTAGACCACTCTTGGAAAAAGAAATTAATTAATAATAGTCAGATAGCAGACTTGATATTAATTAATGGACTGACTTGATATTAATTAATGGATATTTATATCTTTAACACGGGAAATGATTTAATTAAAGAGAAAGTCTCGGAATACTCATAATTTCAGTTTGGACGGGCAGTCAATATTATATCTAGAGTGGATGATAATAATATTTAAGTTTGGGCTTGAATTAAATTGATTTTAATTTAATTAGTGAAAGCCTGAACTGTGGCCCAATCCAATCCTCCACAGATCCCTGGTGTGGCCCAAAATAATTAGCTTATTATAAAAGGGAGAAGAAGAGAAGGCAGATTAATTAATTTTCTCCCGTAAAATTTCGATCTCTACAATCTGCAGAGAGAAAGATATCATTTTTATTGGGTTCTTCCGTAGAGATTTCTGTCTTCAATTCTTCTCCAGCTTTTGAGGATTTGACAAGCTTTGCCCTCACAAAGGTCAATTCCGAGTTAAAGGGAACAGATCAAAAGATCCGTGGTAGAGACGATTGAAGAAGGAGTTCGAATTCAATTACTTGAATTCATACGGTAAATCGTTGTTTTTAATTGCATATATATTCAATATGATATGTGATTATATGTTTATAAACATGTTTCTAGTTTACAATCGGATGAAAGCATGTTTGGATGTAAATCGTTCAATCAAACTAAATGTTTTCCGCTGCAAAACCAACAACCCCAACATGAGAGAAGAGGTTCTGAAAGAAGTACTAAAGCTACTAGCATTGAGGATTATTTACTCCATCCTTGAGCAAATGGGTTAGCCTAGTACACATGGTGCCAAAAAAGTCTGGAATTCAAGTGGTTAAGAATGATAAGAATGAGCCGGTGCCTACTAGGTTGGTTACAGAGTGGAGGATGTGTATTGATTATCTGAAATTGAATGATGCTACGGGGAAAGATCATTTTCCACTACCCTTCATTGACCAGATGCTCGAGAGATTAGCTGGTAAGCAGTATTTTTGCTTTCTAGATGTCTACAGTGGGTATTTTCAAATCTATGTGGATCCCGAAGATCAGGAAAAGACAACTTTCACATGCCCTTTCGGGACGTATGTGTATAGGAGGATTCCCTTTGGTCTCTGCAATGCACCAGGGACGTTCCAAAGGTGCATGATGAGTATCTTTTCCGATTTACTCGAAGATTGTATTGAGATCTTATGGACGATTTTACTGTATATGGGAATTCTTTTGAGTCATGCCTTGGTATTCTGAATCGAGTGTTAAGAAGATGTCAAGAGAAGAATTTGGTGCTAAATTTTGAGAAGTGCCGTTCTATGGTCCCTGAATGAATTGTTTTGATCCATATAGTGTCAGAAAAGGGGATCAAGTTGATAAGGCAAGGGGGGATGTGATTAACAAATTGTCGTTCCCCACTAATCATAAAGAAATACGGACCTTTCTGGGACATGCTGGGTTTTACAGGAGGTTTATCAGAGACTTTGCAAAAATCGCTCAGCCATTAACCCATCTTCTCAAAAATGACGTGGAGTTTGTTTTTTGACGAGCTATGTCAGAAGGCGTTCCAGTTCCTAAAGGACCGACTTGTCTCAGCCCCAATCATCAGAGCTCCTGACTGGAACCACCCCTTTCAGGTGATGTGCGACGCCAGTGACTTTGCAGTAGGAACAGTCCTTGGACAGAAGATTGACGGGAAACGTTATGTCATCTTCTATGCTACCAAAACTCTAAACCAGGCTCAGAAGAATTATGACACAACGGAGAAGAAGATGATGGCCATAGTGTACTCTTTTGAGAAGTTTTGACCTTACTTACTTGGGTCCAAAGTTATTGTTTACACTGACCATGCAGCAATCAAATACCTCTTGGCGAAAAAAGTGTCGAAACCCAGACTGATCCGTTGGGTGTTACTACTGCAAGAATTTAATTAGGAGACGAAGGACAAAGCTGGGACAGAGAATAGAGTGGCTGACCACTTAAGCAGGATAAATCAAGGAGAGGATGAAGAAGATGTTCTTGACGCTTTTCCAGAGGAGCACATGTATTTTGCTCAGGGATCAAATATCTTGATCAGCTGGATGGATATGCTCGATGCAGCTGATCCAATAGCCTTTTTGAATGAAGTAAGCAAAAGGCAGGCTGAACCGTGGTTCGCTGACATAGCTAACTACTTGGTAACTGGAGAATTACCTTCTACACCAGAGGTGACCAGATCCCAAATGTTGAAGATTAAGAGTGAAGCAAAGTACTACGTCTGGGATGACCCTTACCTATGGAAAATGAGAGTTGATCAAGACATCCGAAGGTGCATCCCCGAGTGGGATCAAGAAGAAATATTGACTCATTGTCACTCTCTTGCCTACGACGGTCACTTCAGTCCGAAAAAGACAGCCAGGAAAGTCCTGGATAGTGGTTTCTATTGGCCAGACTTGCACAAGGATGCCTATGAATTCTGCAAGAGGTGCAGCCGGTGCCAGTTAACTGGAGAGATTTCTGCAAAAAATGAGATTCCGTAAGTACCCATGGTGGTCTGTGAGATATTTGATGTATGGGGAATGGATTTTATGGGACCTTTTCCTTCATCCTATGGGAATTCTTACATCTTGGTCGCAGTTGATTATGTATCCAAGTGGGTGAAGGCTAAGGCAACGGTAACCTGCGAGGCTCAGGAGGTCTCAAGGTTTTTGAAATCTAACATCTTCAGCAGGTATGGGATCCCTAGGGCTATTATCTCAAATCAGGGCACTCATATTTGCAACCGCACAATCGAAGCTCTAATGAAGAAGTATGGGGTGAACCACCGTCTGTCCACCCTTTATCATCCTCAAAGCAATGGCTAAGCTGAAATTTCAAACAGGGAGATCAAAAGCTTCCTCGAAAAAACAGTGAGTCCTTCAAGGAAGGACTGGAGCAAAAGGTTGGATGATGCCTTATGGGCTTATCGCACTGTGTACAAAACTCCAATCGGCATGTCACCATACAGGCTGGTTTTCGGGAAAATGTGCCACCTTCCTATGGGCAATGAACATAAAGCTTACTGGGCAGTCAAGGAAGTGATTATACAGCCTAAGGTGTGTGCTGAAGAAAGGAAGCTCCAGTTACAAGAGTTGGAAGAACTTAGGCTTGAGTCCTATGATGCAGCCATGTGGTACAAAGAGAAAACCAAGTTGTGGCATGACAAGAACTTGAGGGCGAAGGAGCTGCACGTGGGGCAAAAAGTTCTGTTGTTCCAGTCAAGACATAAGCTGATGTCGGGCAAGTTAAAATCAAAATGGACGGGACCATATACCATCGTCAACCTAAGGGCGAATGGGGATGTAGAACTTCAAGGGAGTGACTCTAACTCTTTTACTGGCTTAAATGGGAATCATACCTACCCCACCACCGCCTGTCGATGCACAAATCCCAGAAACTTGCAGTGAAGAAACAATGGATGATGACGAATACGAGAAAGAGGTGTGAATGACAGAGGCAGTGGAGCAGGGAGAAGAGGTTGAACAACAACTGCCCGGTGCAGAGAAAGTTGCAAAGGAGCTCACCGTCCAGCAAGATGAAGTTTTGGAAATTGTCATGCAAATTAACGCGGGGGAAAGGCCAATCTCAAGAGCTGAAGTGCCAGAGGGGATTCGGGCAGAGTCAATCTCCATGGGAACTGCCACAGTAAATGAGCCAATAGAGGAAGCCGAGCAACCTCTACTCACGCCTGAGGAAGTTGCAGCAAACCTCTGAGGCTCTGAGACTAATATGGAGGCGGATGGATACAGGACTGTTGAATGGCACCCTACTGAGAGGGTGGGAACGAACCATATTGAGAGGACAGAGACAACAACTGATGAAACACCGGGAAACAGAGAAGTGGTGATCGTGCCCGATGAAAGGGAGAAGACTAAGCAGGCGCCTCCCAGAGATGAGGCTGCTAGAGCAAGAGCTACAACCGTTCATATTTATCAGTGGAGGCCAGCCAGAAAAGAGACCCCAAGAAGCAAGTCTACAGAGGAAAAACCAAGGGAAACCCCTAGGCAGAGAACAGAGGGGGGTGTAGACAGTCCAACAAGTAGTGCTGTGATACCTCCACGCCGCAGAAGAAGGCTCCTGATTGATGAAGAGCCTGAGGAGGGAGACGATATGTTTTTAACGCCAGTGGATGCACTACCTAGTGATGGGGAGCTAGATCCACCTGCTGAGGTGGAAGACACTGAAAGAGACATGAGAGAACGGAAAAGAAAGGGGAAAGCCATCGCTACCCCAGGGAAAAAGGAGCCATGACAGGCTTCATCAACTCTGGTTATCCACGAAGGAAGGCAGAGAACTGAGGAGGAAGATAATGAGGAAGAAGAGGCGTTGAGGATGGAGCACCGATCGAAGCGAAGAAACGACAGGGCGAGGAGTAAGTCCGAGCAAAGGCTAGAAATGGCTAGGATTCAATTTGAAAGATGCAGGTCCTTCTGGACAACGATATGCTCGAACGAATGATCACATTCGACGACCCCCAGATAACGGAGGAATGTGCAGCCAGAATAGGACGGGGCAAGAAAGCAAGGTCTGGGAGACGACTGAACCAAGAGGCCTTGGAAGAGCTAGAAGTGGTAGAGGAATTCATGGAGTTTATCACGGGGATAGGATTCGACTGGCTTTTGGTTCCGAGCACGCAGAAGATGCAAGTAGAGTTGGCCCAAGAGTTCTTCACTTCATTCCATTTCAAAGGATGACCTACTGCCCTAAACCAGAGTTGTCATATTCTGGGGCCATTTTCAAGAATTGTGTAGAGATGACCGTCGTATAAAAGATACAAAGGATGACCTACTGCCCTAAACCAGAGTTGTTTGGAATACAATTCCTCACGAATGTAGGCGTCTTGGTACAGAAGGGTGGTGTACTTAAATTTTACGAAGTGACTAGGCCAGGTTCGCAGCCGGTGGGGGCTATCAAGAAGAAGAGTAAGAAGAAGCAGGTGGAGGTGGTTGTGACTGAGATGGAGAGAGAGATAAGAGCAAGGATCGAAATAACCACATCCGCTCCGCAAACACAAGATGAAGCTGCTATGCCTTATACATCCGCTGCACCTGAGGTGTCACCTGGACATGCCAACCTTGTGGAGCTGGTGGGACACCTAGATGATTGGAGAGCCAGAATGGAGGGGCTGGTTGAGAGGATAACCCTGAATACCTAGAGAATATCCCTGAGCTCCGAGGCCCAGATACAACTGCTAACATCCTAGACGGAAATACAGATGAAACATAATGAGGATGTTAGGACATCAGTCTTCGCGGTGCGAGGGATGGTGTCTCTGATGGCCAGAGAGTTAATTTCGCAGAGGCAAAAGGCTCCCCAATAAGCAGCTCAAAGTGCAGGCAACAGGCGCCGACTGGAAAAGATGATCCTCACCCTAAAACGGCTGACTCCAGAAGGGATCAGCCAAGGAGATAAACCTCCTCTCCCCCCGATGACCAATTAATTTAAGTTGTTGTTTTTAGTCTTTGTATATATTTGTGTGTCAATTGTCTTCCTCACACTTAGCTTGGTGTCTAGTCTAAGTGTCAGAAGTTTGTTTATGTGTTTTATGTGTTTGGTGTGCTGAATTCTCCCACTTAGCCCGATGCTCGGTCTAAGTGTGAGAAGTTTTTATCTGATATCAGGGTTTCTAGGTTTTTAGAATATTTGTTGTTGCAGCACTTACTACTCTTTTCCACTTTATCATGCTAGCTTGAGGGCAAGCTACGATAAAGTGAGAGGGGGGAGTAGTGTAGAGTATTTGAATATAAAGCATGACTTGACTTATCTATGCTTACCTTTTCTACCTGTTAAAATCATCTGAGTCAACTAAACGAAGCATGTCGAATCATAACTTGATCAGTTGATAGGTCAGTTGGTAGGATAGTGAGTCAGTAGAGCGAAGCATGTCGAATCAGTCCTTATGTGCTTGTCCAAGTTGTCCTAGGAAACCATGAATGAACTGGTAAAAACAGAAGGCATAAAACCCTTAGTGAGTGTGAATGAAGAAGAAAAATGTATGTTTAATTGTGAGACCCCTCTTTCTTAAAAATAAGTGGAAGTCAGTCTGGACGAAGTAAGAACGATGGAAGAGCCTAGATTCTTAGCCAACTGTGAAGCCTCTAAAAGTGAGTTATAAGCCATAGTAGAACACTTTCTACTGCAATAAAAAAAATAGAGTGGCTGCCACTTGATGCTGAGAGGGAAATGACACAGACTAGTGAGGAATAAAGGCAATAGGAAATAACCAGTTGGGCCTCTTTCTTTTCGAACAAGAAGAACCCGCCTCATTGTAAATGCACCCCTTAGTTACCCAATTTGAGCCTACATTATGAATTCACCCTCTGTTGAAACCATGAGCCTCCATGTTATGTGAGTAAGGGGATAAAATAGAGCAGCTAACCAATTTGGGGTAGAAGAGATAGGAAGAAAGAGTTACAACCAAGCTGGTTGAAAAAGAAAGAAAGAAATGAAAGGAAAAGGGCAGACACTTATAACCTGATCCAGAAAAAAAAGAGAATTAGTAGAATAAAGGGCAGGAGAAAATGTAACCTGACCCTGAAAAAAAATCCTATATTTAGTTTAGGTAGGGCAAGAAATGCTGTAACCTGACCCTGCAGCAGAAAGGATAGAGGAATCCAAAATGGCCAAAGGGTATTGTTAAATTTTAGAATGTCTAAAAGTATACTAGGGAGGCTGCTCCAATTTTGTTCATGAGTTCACATGTCATTCCTTGTTTATTCAAACCTTTATGAACTTAGGACCCATATGACCCTTACCTATCTACATCATAACCCCTGGCCCCATTACAACCTTAATAAAAGACCTTAAGGAACTAGTCTGTGCCTATGGAACTCAAGCATCAGTGGTATGACAAAATGAATGAGAGAAGGTCCTAACATCTCTGGTGAGAAATGAGTGACCGAGTGAATCCAGCAGTTGGCTAGAGTAGGGGCTATCTTTATGAACTGATAGACTGATCAGACTGAACCAAAGGGGATGGGGGAATTTGAGAATGCAAAATATTTGGAATGACCTTAAGCTTGTGGGGAATGTTGCCTGAAATTGAGCCAATTTCAAACATGGAGAAGTAATTGTTGTTTTAAGTGTTATTTTTGAGTTAGTTATGTGAATGTCTGTGAGTCTTTTCTTTAGGAGTCGGTCAGGGACCCATGCGTGTAACTTGCCATTTTCTTGTTGGTCTTTCATACTTGAGGACAAGCATGGTTTAAGAGTGAGCAGTTTGATAGGGCTCGTTACAAGCATGGTTTTGTAGGGTTTATTACACTAACATGGCTGATAATGTGTGAAAAGAATGGTGAATTTGAGTGTGCAGGGGCTATAAATCGTAGAAAACGGCAAGTGCAGAATCAACTTGATCAACTTGGGAAAGGAGTGAAAAATGGCCAGAAATGAAGCCAAGTTGATCAATTGCGTACAAACAGTGAAGCTTGGCCGGCCGACAAGTTGATCAAGTGGAGTTTACTACATGAAGTGATGAGTCAGAGGAGAGAGAAGAAAAGATGTCATCTCAAGGGCATAAATGTCAAGATAGGATGGGACTTTCCCTAAGGATTTGGGCCCAACATCGTCTTATAAATATGGAGAGAGTGCACACAAGAAGGGAGTTCGACAACATCATCATCACCTTCAGTTACCTCACTCTCACCTTAGTTTTAGAGCATGGACAAGGAAGTTAGCCGCAGAAGGAGTCACCATTCCACCTCTGTTTTCATATCTTCTTCCTCGTCAAGGAAGGAGGGACCTAGATCTAGGTAGAAGTCTTCGTAGTTGGAGTTTTTGTTGCACCCCGAGGGGTTAAAACAATTTCTATTCTATTTTTAGTTTATCATTTTTCATAGCTCAGTTGTTTTTCATGTTTTTCTTCTAGTTGCTACTCTTGTTTCCTTTTAGTTGTTATTCGATCTTTACATCTTGTTTTGGAATTCTGTTTTAGTTGCTTTTTTACCGAAGATCGTTTATGAAATGGAGTTTTTAGTTCAAGTTATTTTGGATCTGATGTTCTCTGTTTTGATTGCTTTCATTCGCTTTAGTTCCTCTTTGTTTATGCTTTCTCGTAGGTAGATCTACATTTCAGTTCGTCAACTTGCATGAGAATAGGTTGGAAACTTTAGATCTATTTTTTTTACGTCAATTTCATATGGATCTGTGTTTAATTAGTCTGATTTCTATTTTAGGCTTGTTGCTCTGTTTAGATCTGCTTTCGTTGTTTTCATTTAGCTGTTTGGCGAAGAAGAAAGTGGTAGTTTGTTAGGATCGCAGTCTCTGTCACCTTTTCGGTGTTTACAGCTTTTTTAGTAGTAACCCTTATTTTGTGTCAATGGTCCCAAGTTGCTCTTTACAATTTCCGTTCTTAGCGTAGTTAATCAAGTTACCTTTCTCTATTTATGATGTCTCTAGTCTAGCTTGATCAGTTTAGTTTAGTTAGTTGGTCAGTTCCCTTCCGTTAGTTTAAAAACATAACCCACTTAAAAGCGTGACCGCAGCCAAACCTCCCAAATGTCTCAATCCCAACTCCACTGGCATCTGTCCCTGAGGGATTCGAGCCTTACTTCCCTTTACTAGTTTAATAGTATTGTGGGTTAAGATCTTGAAAAGCCCTGAGTCTCTCCATTCACACATCCAGTGACCAGTAGTCATTTGCTAGCTTGAGCTGTCTATTATCTGACTTGATCATGTTGCACATGCTCTACATGTTTTAATTTACTTGTGAACTAGGAGTACTTCAGAGTTATCTTGCTTTTCACCTGTGCCGAGTCAAATGGTGACAAATTATGGGGAACGGAAGGAGTATTAGTTTTATAATAGAATGTGAGTGTAAAGAGTTAGTGGAAAGTGGGGACCATTTACCCAAAATAGAAAAAAAGCAAAGTGGACAACTTTTCACGGACAGACCAAAATGGTAAAACTGGACAACATTTCACGGACGGAGGGAGTATATTATAGTGGATGATAATAATATTCTATGTGGATTTTAATTAAACTAGGGCTCAATTTAATTAGTAAAAGTCCATCAGGTTTGGCCCAAGTCCAACCTCCATGCATCACTAATCTATCTCATTACAACTCTATATAAAGGAGACTAAATAGTGTTGGGGTTACCACAGCAGAAGACATGGAAAACAAACAGGTCCTTAAGGATCTATTTAGGTGACTATGTGATAAATCCAAATTTCATGCAATTAATCTAGATCTCAAAACATATAAACATGCTTATTTGATGTAGATTTGATTGTTACCTTTTTATCCATTGAAGGATTGACGTTGCTTGCTGAATCTCCCGGCAATCCATGATTTCTCGACCATGAATCTTCCATTCTATTCCCATGTCCTTATTTATTCATCCAGGTGGGCAGATCTTGAAGAATCAATAATAGTGAGATGAGATCTTGGGATACCAATACACAAAACAACTTATCTTGATTCAATTATGTGAATTAGAATGAACAAGACAAGACCATAACCAAAATCATAGATCTCCCTATGGTGAAGCTCGAAAATCAAGACAAAATGGAGAGAGAGAAGCCATGTGAATGGCGGCTAGGGTTTGGACAGGAGTGTAAGTTGTGTATTGTGTGCAAGGGTTTCCCATCTCACTTCACTATTTATAAGATGGACATATATTTCAGGTTGATCCTTTCAGTGCTTTACCACACCAGTGCTACTAATCTCTTCTTAGGTAAGAGAGAATTATAACAAACACTACAACCATACCAATAGGTAGCCAAGGCCTATTGGTGGGATACGGGAGGAATTTGAGATACGAGCGGATCAAGTAATATCAGATTATCACCGATCGGGTGGACCAGTTAACAAATGTCGTTGCCACTTGATCAAGGCGTTCTCGCTCTCGCTCGCCACAAATATAATTTATAACTCCCAAACTCACACTACTTTAACAGTAAAGCGGCAAGAACAGGGTCGATCCCATAGAGAAACCGGTGTATCGAGTGTGTGAGTAGTGAACAGGGTTCGGCTGCTGCCACGCTTTAAGTTGGGAGTTTTTACGCTACTAGATTTATGCTAGGCAGAATGTAAACTACCTACTTGATCAAGCTACTCATCATGCTGACACAATTAATGGATCAAGTAAGCGGCAGGCGTAAATAATAACTTAACTACCTAGGCATACTACGAAAAACACAAACACTTTGTCATTCATCATGATTAAACACTGAATCAAATTCTAGAAAGCGAAACTGAACTGGAACAGTAAACAAGATGACGAAAACAAAACAACTCCGATTTTTATATCCAAAGCTCAGAACAATGCGGTGAACATGTGGAATACAAAAAGATCAAAACTTGAACTACGGAACAACACGGAAATTTAAACTAAGCTAACAATTTCAGAAAGTAAGAAAGCGAGTAAGGCCGAGGAGCTCTCGGTTGGAACTTGAGACAACGCCGAATAGTTATTGAGTATTTTGTCGCGCTCCCTTCGGTCGCTCTCTCTCTGACTGAACCTTTCTCTAACTAAGCTATCTCGGAATTGGAAACTAAACTAAAAAAAGAAACTAAAAGGAAGATGCTAAAAAGAAGATACTTCATTATGGTAGCACATGTTCTATTTATAAGCTCGCCGCAACGACCTCCAACTGGATAACGATCTCGGTAGAGGATATTCGCTCACGCTGTGATCGAGCGTCTCATTGACTGATACATGCCTTCCTTCTAGAATGACGTCGCTCCTCAATAACAGAATGATGACTCAGCTCCGTCCTTGCGTTTTGCGTATCAGCACGTGTCCCCTTCTAGAACGTCGTCCTTGATAACAGTATGATGATCACCATCCAACTCATTAGCTTCACGTGTCCTTTTTCTAGAACGCAGCGGTCCCCACCTAACTGCTTGATCACTCCTTTGATCAACTCCCTCGTTTTTTGGTCTTTTTCACCTTTTGTACCACCTTGATCAGCTTGGCCTTGTTGCCTTAGTCAAGCGACATTCCTGCAGAATTAACACTCGCTTTGCGCGATAAACTGATCAAGTAACATACATTTTACCCCTATATCGATGCATGAAATAGGCCTTATCAAACTGCTCACACTTAAAACATACTTGTCCCCAAATATAAAGTAAAAGAAAAGAAAAAGAAAAGATAAGGAAAATTTCAGGCATGGTTTACTCATGCCAAGAAAGTAAAAGAAGAAGAAAAGAAAAACAAGACTCAAAACAAGACACATACTCACTTAGATGCATTAGACCGAATAAACTTCCAACAATCATACCCGAGGTCGATATCAATCCATTTGCCAGCAGCTTATGTTTCTTCCCTTTCGCATACACTTGATCAAGGTGTCCGTTTGTCAAGATTGCTCAATTAAAAACCATCTGTTGGATTCACTCAATCACTCATTTCTCACCAGAGATGTTAGGACTGTTCACTCAGTATTGCCACAATTTTAATACCTCGAATCGAACTGCACAAGATAGTTCCTTAAGGTCTTTGTTTTGGTTGTAATGGGGCTTAAGGGGAGTAATGTATTAGGGTAGGGTCCTAGGGGTTCTAAGTTAAATATATAAACTGTAAAAAAGAAAAACACATGATATATTACTAGGTCAAGTTGCGACCTTTAGCCTTTAATTTTTGGCTTATTCCCTAACTTTCGACTTACTGGGTCAGGTTACAACTTTTTCCTACCCTATTTTTCTCAAGCTTTCTTTTTCTGATATTTCCAACATATTTTTTTTAAACAACTTGATTCTTGACTTGATCAACCTGATTGACTAACTTGCTCAACCCGGCTACCCTTTTATTTCGATTTTCTATCGTTATCCCCCTTTCTTTTGAAATGATTCATCTCTCGACCCCTTTTCCTCATGTGTTTGTAAAAAAAGTTTAAAATGTGGGTTTCGGTCTCAAAAGAGCGGGTAAGAGTGTATATGGCTCAACGTGGTTAACTAGGGGGTGCCTTGTTTGATGAGACGGGTTCATGAAACGAAAGAAGAATCGGCTCAAATGGTTAAGTCCTAATGCCTTTAGTCGTTACTACTTGTGCAATTTTCATCTAAATATTAAAAAGCAGCCTCTCGTGATTTTTTCTTTGTAAAAATAGTAGAAAGTGTTCTACTTTGGCTTATAACTCACATATAGAGAGGATTCACAAATGATTTTAGAATTGAGCATTTCCATCATACTTGCGTCGTTCAAACTGATCAAGTTTAGCAATCAAGTTTCCATCATACTCTTCCCAAAGAAATAAAGTCTTTCATTTATCCAATTGCAGGCATACTGCCCTAATTAGTACTAACTGTTATTTTGCATTTTTATAAATTGACATGAATGATTGAATTAGGCGGCTAACCCTCCCCCCTCCCACTGCATATGAACTCGTCCTCGAGGGACTTGATGCAGTGGAAAAAGGGTTAGACAACGACACAGACAAACCAAGATAAACTTCTCACACTTAGACCAGACACTGGGCTAAGTGGGAGATGGTGCCAACAATCAAAGCATGCCAATAAAAACAGAAAAAACACAATAACCAAAAACACAAAGGCAATCAAAAATGGGAAAACATGCATAAACTTCTCACACTTAGACCCAACAAAGGTCTAAGTGTGAAAGTGGAACAAAATATCAGTTATTACAGACCAACATCAAATTAAAAAAAAAAATTGTTTGTTTGAAATAAGCTGAGTCAGGGGTTATACTAATGCTTCCGTGAGGGTTGACTGGGGGATGTAGAAGGATGCCTGGATGAGGTGCGCCGGACTGGAGGAGAGCTTGTAGAGGGAGGTGGTGGTTGCTGATTGCGGGCTGCCTCCAGCAACCTGGTCAGCAGGTGCTGACCAGTTGAGCTTGGGAATTCTCCACCAGCTGCGTTAACATTTGCTCCATGCGGAGCTTCCATCCATTGTCTCATTGTGCAGCCTCCTCTTGCTCCGTCCTCAGAGTGGGCACCAAAGCCAGCCTTGGCCTCTGTTGCCAATCAGGGCTCGCCGGGCAATCAGCTGTTCTCCTCCTCTCCTCCTGCCTGCCCTTCTGCTGTTCCTTCTGAGCCGTAGTGTAGAAGCGAAGTTTCCCACCGCGCGTCCGTTCAAGTACCTGTATTCTTACAAAGAAATCCAGGTTAAATAATTCTGGTTTAGGGCAGCGGCTGGGGTGCTCTACATTCTCCTGGAACACCAGGGTCCAATTTCGCCTTATGTAGGCTCCAGGAAGGTGGCAGACGTTCAGGTGGCGGGCAGGATGGGCGGCAATTTGATTGATCGAGTAAGCCAGCCAGAAGCTAAGGTGCACCTTCCTCTGCTCCCTCATGATCCACATAAAGTAGAGCTCGGCCAAGGTTATGATTGCCATTGTGTTGGCTTGACCAAGGAGGTTGCAGCCGAGGTAGACTTGGGCTAGGCAGAGGGTTGGATCAGCAATGTGATGTCCTCTGGATTCAGAGACTTTGAAAGTGGGGGCACGTCCATTGCATAAGGCCAGCCAGACGGCCTACTGATTGAAGTCCAACTTCTTTTGAGGAAGGCCGATGTCATGCCCGAACCACTCCCCGCTGGCGACCTGGGCGTCTGTGTAGAGTCCCATCCTCACAGAGAACTCGTTCAAGCTCATCTTCTGCCCGTGGCCAAACACCCTGAAGGAGACACTCCTAGCCTCCAAGTCTGTACTTCCGGTAAACTGGAATGTCGTGAAAAACTCCTTGGCCAGGGCCTCTGGCACGGAAGTCTCATCAATCTCCAACAACCAGTCAAAACCAATGCCGGTAATGTACTCGGCAAATTTCTCCTCAACCCGGATCGTCTCCAAGGCTGGTTTGTGGAGTTTCTTTCCGGCCTTCAGCCGTTTCTGGGCAGTCATCCTCTGGTGGACCTCCTCCTCCCACTTAGGGTTGTCGAATTCTAGCATCTGCTGGAGGAGGTCCATGGTCAATACCACAATCGGTCTGGAATAGTCGGCGGTAGGGGGTGTTGCAGGCCTTCCTTGTTTCCTGCGGGATGTTTGCGTCCATCGGAGCTCCCTACCCTCGGTATCACTGCCCTCATCTTCCTCTTGATGAGAGGCAGGCTGGTCGGCATCAGCGATCACAATCCCCACATTGGCAGGGCGGCTTCTCTTAGGAGGAAGAAGAACACTCTCCTTCTCTTTTCGCTTTCTCTCTGCTCTCAGGCGGCTGTCCTCAACAGCCTCACTATCGTCAACAGCCTCACCGACCTCTTGGTTCACTGGCTCTTCCTCATCCACCAGCCGCCGCACTACGTGGGACCTCTGCTCCAGCTCCTCCTCCATCCTCGGTTGATTGGCTCTCCTGGCCTCTAATTCCTCTAGCAACCGGTCCATATTCATTCGGCGCGTCTGGCGGCGCAGTGGCTGTTCCTCTCTCTCCGGCTCGTCCTCCACGTTCAGAATGAAATTCCACGCCGCCTCCCGTTGTTGTAGTAAAATTTTGCTGGGAAGCGGCTGGAAATCCTCCATATCATCATCGTCGATTTCGACGACTTCTATCGGTTGTAGCCCATGGGAAGAAGTAGAACTGCCACTACTTGCTGGTGATGGGATGTCGGGGGCATGTGTGCCCTCAAATGGTGGTGGCGGCGCAGACTCCGCTTCCTGGACCGGAGTGGCGACAGGCAGCGCTCCTCCCTCTTCTTTGTCGGAGTTGTCTCCGCTGTATTGTACCAGTGGGAAGACGAGTTATTTTGCATTTTTATAAATCGACATGAATGATTGAATTAGGCGGCTAACCCTCCCCCCTCCCACTGCATATGAACTCGTCCTCGAGGGACTTGATGCAGTGGAAAAAGGGTTAGGCAACGACACAGACAAACCAAGAAAAACTTCTCACACTAAGACCAGACACTGAGCTAAGTGGGAGATGGTTCCAACAATCAAAGCATACCAATAAAAACAGAAAAAACACAATAACCAAAAACACAAAGGCAATCAAAAATGGGAAAACATGCATAAACTTCTCACACTTAGACCCAACAAAGGTCTAAGTGTGAAAGTGGAACAAAATATCAGTTATTACAGACCAACATCAAATTAAAAAAAAATTGTTTGTTTAAAATAAGCTGAGTCAGGGGGGTATACTAATGCTTCCGTGAGGGTTGACTGGGGGATGTAGAAGGATGTCTGGATGAGGTGTGCCGGACTGGAGGAGAGCTTGTAGAGGGAGGTGGTGGTTGCTGATTGCGGGCTGCCTCCAGCAACCTGGTCAGCAGGTGCTGACCAGTTGAGCTTGGGAATTCTCCACCAGCTGCGTTAACATTTGCTCCATGCGGAGCTTCCATCCATTGTCTCATTGTGCAGCCTCCTCTTGCTCCGTCCTCAGAGTGGGCACCAAATCCAGCCTTGGCCTCTGTTGCCAATCAGGGCTCGCCGGGCAATCAGCTGTCCTCCTCCTCTCCTCCTGCCTGCCCTTCTGCTTCTCCTTCTGAGCCGTAGTGTAGAAGCGAAGTTTCCCACCGCGCGTCCGTTCAAGTACCTGTATTCTTACAAAGAAATCCAGGTTAAATAATTCTGGTTTAGGGCAGCGGCTGGGGCGCTCTACATTCTCCTGGAACACCAGGGTCCAATTTCGCCTTATGTAGGCTCTAGGAAGGTGGCAGACGTTCAGGTGGAGGGCAGGATGGGTGGCAATTTGATTGATCGAGTTATGCCACTAGATTCCCTAGCCTCAGATTCACTCATTTTAATCACATAAAAGTCAGCAGGGTAGGTAAAATCATGCACTCTAACCAACACATTCTCTAAAACACCCTCAGGACTTATGCATGACCTATCAGCCAGTTGGATCAACACCCTAGTACTCGACAATCTAACTCCCTTCAATCGGTTATAGATTGACAATGGCATAACATTTATAGATGCCCCCAGGTCACACATTGCATGCTCGACTTTTACATCTCCTAGAGTTATGGGTAGAGTGAACATACCTGGGTCGGCTCTCTTGGGTGGTAGTTTTTCCTGCACAATCGCCGACGCTATCCCTTCCACCATGATCTTCCCATCCTCCTGGGTTTTCCTGGCTATGAACTCCTTAATGAATTTCCCAAGAGGGGGTAGCTTAACAGCTTGGAGGAATGGTATGGTGACATCCAATTTCCCAAAAATCGACAAGTAATCCACCGAGTTCTCCTTCTTTCTTTTTGTAACAAAGTAGAAAGGGAATGGTTTCTCCCCCTTTCTCTCCTCTACCGGTCCTTCAGCAACCTCCTTGGAATCTTCCTTGGGAAAATTCTGGAACTGAGCCTCCGTTCTGGATTCTACCTCTTGATGGGGTTCCTTCCTGACCAGTACGTTCTCGGGTTCACCTCCTCCACATGGCGTCTCCCCCAAGAAAAATGGGTCCTGCATCCGAGGTATGGATCTATTAAGCTCTTCCACTAAGATGGTGTCGCCCCCTATCTTCGTTCCACTCGGCTCTCCACTTGGTTGTTTCGGTCGAGGTCCATCATAAGTAGTTCCTGACCTCAATGTAACCTTACTCACATTCGCCTTTTCGGGTATTTGGACTGTAGACGGGAGTTTCCCTGCATTTCCTTTCAAATCACCCACCGAACTGGCCAACTGAGCCAACTGCCTATTCATCATCTCCATGTTCGCTTTATGTTCCTTCTGGGCATTTTGCATCCCCTGCACTACTTCGTTGTGGGATTGCAACTCGCCCTTCATACCTTGCTGCGACGCGAGCAATTCTCCCATCATGTCCTCCATGGATCGTCTGGTCCTGATGGAATATTGTGACTGATTTGGGCCTTGGTGCTGGTTATACAGGGAACTTTGGTTGGGCTGGAAATTTTGGAAGTTTTGCTGGTTCTGGTTAGGTGGGTATTGGTTATACTAGCCAGGAGGGTTATACTGGTCTTGGTAATATTGGTTCTGGTTCTGGTTTTGGAAATGATTTTGGTTCTGATGGTGTTGGGGTGCTTGATTCGGCTGATTTTGGTAATTTTGGAAGTTTCTCTGGTGGGGTGGTATGTAGACAGGGTTTGGGTTTTGGTATTGTGGCTTTTGGTGTTGTGGGTTTTGGTTTTGGGATTGTTGGTTCCTTCCTAACCAGTTGAATTGGTGGTCCGGGTTTACTGGCCCACGGTTGGGGTTTTGGTTCGAGTGGGGGTTATATTGGTTCTGACCTTGACCTTGGTTTTGATTTTGGTTCTCATCTCCCCATCGAAAATTTGGGTGATCCCTCCATGGTGCGTCCCGTTGTCTCCCTTGGATCCAATTCCCATTTGAGTTAAAATACCCGGCAGCATTAGCCTGATCCATACTGACCGAGTCGTTTGGCTGATCATAGCTAGGTTCTTGGTTTCCCTGTTCTGCACCTTTGTAGTTCCCAACTGGGGAAGTCGGCGGTGTATTCTTCTCGATTGCGCTCAGGAGTGACTTCTTCAGCTCATCCATCTTCAAATCAATCTTCTGTTCAAACTTCTGCTCCTGGTTAGTAGACGAGGCACTTGCAACCCTTTCTCGGTTGTATCCATCCCTTGAATGGTCATACTCCTTCTTCGCACTCAGTAGTTTCCTTAGGACCCTCTTCGCTTCGCTGACCCGTAGCTGCGTGAAGCTTCCTCCGGACGACGAATTAGCCAGGTCCTTGGTTGTTATGTTCATCCCCTCATAGAAGATATGATGTATCTCAATGTCCGCCATGCGATGATTGGGGCATGCATCTAAAAGGCCCATATACCTCGCCCAATAATCGCTCAAAGGTTTATCGTACCCATGCTTCACACTAGTTATTTCCCTTTTCAGCGCGCTTGTCTTGGATGACAGGAAAAACTTACCTAGGAATACTGACTTGAAATCAGCCCAACTCTCAATGGAGTCAGGGGGCAGGCGCATGAACCAGGTGTTAGCCTCCCCTTTCAGTACGAACGGCAAGGCCTTCAGTCTATAATCATCCTCAGTCGCTCCTGCTGGCCTTCTCTGTGCCCTACAAATTTTACAAAACTCATGAAGGAACTCATACGGCCCTTCATAACTTTTCCCGCAGTATGTAGGCAGAATTGCGATCACATGAGGCTTCACATCACAGGCAGTTTGCCCTGGGGTCACAACTATGGCTTGAGGTGGTTCTCCCTCGGTATGTGCGTTCAGCGTCCCGATCTCAGGATCTTCTTCTCCTTGAGCGGCCATCTTTCTCGGGTTTCCCTCTATCCTTGGTATCTCTTCCGGTATTGGTCCTTCTATGGTGTATTTCTCCTCGTCACTACTCGAACCTAAGTCAGACAAAGTTGTTGACAGGCTAGAACGAGTGGTCACGAGTATAGTCCCTCGCTGGAGTATCTTCGGTTCCCGATGGTCAGGAACCGAGTTGCTGCTCATAAACTGAAACGAAAGGAAAAGAGAAAAATTATGCACAGTATATACGCCAAAGTATCACTCACAATAACAGTTAATAACGCCATTCATCCCCGGCAACGGCGCCATTTGAAAGAGCAGGTTTGCGTCAGGTGTCGTTCAAGCCCAGGTGTATCCTACTGATCAGGATAAAACAAGCCACAGCTAATCCTGAACCTGGTATTAATAATTCCTCAACCCTCTTCTACTGGGTAGTATAGCGAAGGTAGGGGTCGAATCCCATAGAGATGGTTACGATTTGGAGTGATTGTGGTGATATTCTGGAAGGTTTGGTTAGCTACCACCCTTTGGGTTGAGACTTATCTAGGCTAGAATTTAAGGTGGTACTCTACTGACTAGAAGGTGTGAGAGAAGTTTGATAAGCAGCTGTGTACGTGAGAGTAAGGGATATTATGTCTCTGAAAAAAAGGTGTAAGGTACGGGATTACTATAAAAGGCTAAATGGAATATCAGAGGAAAAGAGGTGGTTAGGTGACTAGACTGACAGATCTGTAGGGTACCGCCTGAAAAGGTAGAAAAAGTAAAGGACAAAAGCAAAAAGTAACTAAAAAGTAAAAGTGGTCCCAAACTTGGATGGGGAAGTTGTCTTCTTCAACATAAATCAAATCAGATCAGCAAAACCAGATTCATCACCATAAAAACACAGATTAACAACTTCAAGAACACAGATCTACAATTAAAACTTCAAATCAAAAGATCGAACACTGAAACTGCAATTATGCTTACTGGCCAACATACAGGGTGGCAGAAATCACGTAAACTGGGTTTTCACACTTAACTAATTCAGATCTAAAATCTAACAACTATCTAGACTTGCAAACTCAGAGAGATTAACTATAGAAGTTAAAACATGCGATTCCACACTGGAAATTACCGTAACAGCTAGATCTAAGCTATCTAGGCAGAAAAAAGCGAAAACAAACATGAACCGATGCTGGAAAACAACTTCATATTCAATAAAACATTTGGATCGCAACTAAGACTTCAAAGTAGCAAAATACTGGAAATGCGAAAGATCCAACGTAGAGAAAACAAACAAGATTAACTAGAAAGCAAATAAAGATTGTTTTTGCCACTCCGGGCGAAAGAACTGCTAACTATGATCGTGCTGACTGGAACGAGAGAATGGAACTCCGGCGAACTGATGATCTTCAAGTGACCATGGCTGTGGCGAGGAACGAGAATTACGAAGGATAATGTTGAAGGAGTGATCTACCGAAGAGAGATTGCTAACTAAGCGTAGGAGTTAACTAACTAATTGATGATGATTCTCTCTCCAAGTGGCTTCCTTTTATAGAGAGGACTCCCTTGATTTTTAGGGTAGACTTTAAACATGAAATGACTCTTTTGCCCCCTTGCTTGCGGCTGATCTTCCCAGCTATCCTTCTTCTCCATCTCGAGCCTTTTTGGCATTCATACTGGTCAGGATAGCAACATCCTGACGTCCTTTTCATCTGAAGTATCCGAAGCTTTGCCTACTGGCTAGAACACTCAACCTACACACTTAAGCAACTGTTTTGCAGATATAATTCAATTATGCACATCATACTGACCAGTAACCAAGGCCTAGAATACGACTTATCACTCGGCATCAATGAATGATGGTTCAAACATGTCATGACATGAGATGGTCAATCGTGGGAGGATTTAGAAGCATAGACAAATGTCATAAAGTAGCACTAATCATGGTTCAACGACATCAGGTTATTGAATAATGAAATCACGTCAATGGATTCACAGGTTTGCAACCAACATGAAGTGAACTTTTTGGGAAAATTAGCTAGATCAAACACGTTAAAGAAAAAGAGAACACGATAGCTTTAACTTGGTGTTGCTGAAAGAAAAATCATTGAGCATGAAACAATATATGAAGTGAAACTGAACAAGAAAAAAAAAAGAATTTCACTTCTGCAAGGAAGAACTTGCCACATGTATAGTTACGGAATAAAAAGGTGTACAAAAGTTCCAAGAAGAATATTCCATCCTTTGAAGAAACATGTATGAGAGATGTGATCATTTTGAAGGTCATAACAACAAACAACTTTAGAAATGAAGTTCAATGACAGAAGCTCATAAGGTCAAAATATTTTCCTTACGGAAGATGAATCAAAGAAGACCACTAATCAAGATGTCCAAAGTTACCAATGCAAGCACCAATTTTCAAGAACTGAAATTGAGTCATGACTCGATATAGGAAAAAAAATAATAATGGGCATAACTTGCAAAACATGAGTCAACCAATGTGATTAAATAGGCAAGGGCTCACGGTTATTCAATACGTATCGAAAAGAACTTAGAATCCAAGTAAGTACTGTTGATTTAAAATCGTTCATTCTAGCTACGAAGGTCGCGCTCCCTAGTCCATTCTTCGTGAGCCTGAACATGATAACATCGTTCTAAGAAATCTTGGACTCCAAGTTGAGATTCATCGTGTCATTACGACTAATGACAGTAGTCGAAAGCCATATCTTCATAATATTCTTTGCACGTGATAACAGTCATTCTCTTAAACCGTTGTAGTTATTCTCACGCTCTCAACATGCTATAGCGGTCGTTTTCGTCGCATCGCCACTTTTGACTTAAGATTGGATTTATCTTATTAGATCGCAGGTATGATCTCTACCTCCATTGTAGGATTACATCATTTCGTATCTCGTCTTGCCTCGAACATTTTCTCGTTTGGAACATCTCTTCAATTTGCACTTCTTCTTTTCTTAATCTCTTTATCATATACTACGTCTTTTTGCATTCTCCTTGTTCTTGTCATTGAGGGAATAACAATACTGAATTTGTAATCATTCAATAAAGTTAGAGTTCACACCACATATTTCTATTTGTCCTATCACTCGGAAAAGTGATATTGCAGTTGTCAACAACTAAATTCGATATCATTCAATCTAACATACTTCTTAGGCACTCTATGTTCGCATACAAAGTTCATAGCGTCATATTTCACTCCTACCAACAATTTCATAATATACCTCATACTTCAACGTCACTAGACCATTAATTAATACGTGTTTCCAAGAAACTGAAAAAAGTTTCATGGTCCACCGGTCTCCATCCTCTATCTCGATCCTCTCGTCTCATATCTCGATAATTTAGAAATTTCGCCCCACTTTCCATTCTCGTTCGTTTGCATCGCTCGAGAAAGCAATAGGTGAGTTTTCAAATTAGAACTACGGTCCGCGTGGTCAACTAGGCCTACATCTTCGGCACTCTAAGTTCACGACACATTTCATCATCTCGTAGATAACAAACTATCACAACAAGTACTATAATACACAACACTTTCACACTTCACATAATCATTCCAAACTTTTGAAATAAAGTTTTCTTCAGAATTTCACACATTTCTCAAAATTTTCACATCTCACTTTCAACTTTAGAGTAAAAGTTTTGACTCAAAACTCAAAACATACTTGAACATCCACTTTCATCTTTCATGTAAAACAAACAATCCATCGCCCCTCATCAAAACTCGTTCTTTTCTCAAACATTAGCAAATACTCTTCTCAACTCGAAATCAATCCCTCACGGAAAGATTTTACTTCGTTATTCGTATAAACATTTTTCTCCTCTTTAATTCTCAAAAATTTTCTCATCTTCCTTTCTCCAAAACTTTGGCATAAAAATTTCTCATAAAAATAAATTACCTCTTTCACGGTTGAGCGTGGCGAAGCGGGATGTTGAGCCTTCAATATACATTTTTTTGTAGAGAATCGAAAATAGATTAAGATTGAAAAAGACTCTTGGGTCCAGAGCGGAAAGAACGGTGGGTCGCGACTAATGGCGGAATTAAGAAGCGGGGAAGAAAGGGGAATCAATCAAGGGGTACGACATATAGATCAAAAGATGAAACTTTATTACCAAATCATAGTCTGAAAAGTACGAAGCAACAAAGTTTATATGAAAATAGTCCAACAGACTAAAGAAACATAAGAGTTTTAAAACTTGGCGTAGCGGAAGCATTTGAGAGTTACCTACTACTATGTATGAAGACACAATAGCAACCGGAACATTTATTGAATGCGGTCTTTGTCCAAATGCTCAACATCCTCCGTCCTCGTCAACGCTCAACCTGCACAGAGGGAAAACACATGCAGGGGTTGAATACTTGATGCACTCAGTGAACTCATGCCCAAAATACATTTCATCAATAAAGTTATGTCAAGCCATCGTTGAGTGAAACTGCCGAGAAACACTAAAATCATTTCCATAAAAAGGTGCCTGCGCAGGCAAATATCATCGTCATCCCCCATCATGTACCATATCTGAACCATCATGTGAAACGAGAATGTGGCCACAAACTCGATCACTGGACCGGCCGACCGAAAGGACGGCTCACGATCCCCATCAGTGCACTAGCCTAAGTAGGGCTTAGACCCTAGTTAGACCTGAATTCGTTAACCATCAAAGTCTAGTAGAATATTATTCTAGTAGACATTTAAACCACTCTTATCTCACCATATACATATCATTGCAAATAAATGAGTTTACGTAATTGAGCCCACCTCGTTCGTTTAAAGCTTTAACTTGTGTTTCATTCCGCCTCGAAAAGCATGCAAAAAATGATCCCCTTTTGAAAGAACATAGTATGCTACAAATTAGACTCTATGAGAAATAAACTGAATTCAAACAAAGCATGCATCATACGTGATGCTAAATCTTACCCTTCGATCTTTCTTGAGAAATTCAGAAATTCTCGCGTGTTACTCATAAATTTAGCCATCATCACATATCTAGCTTGCCCAGTTAAATTAATTCACGTGCAGATTTGAAATAATTGATTTAAAATCCTCCAGCCCAATCAAATAAAGAAAGAGGCCCAAGCATGACAATAAGAACTCCTAACCTTATTTCCCATCAACTCTTTCTATCTGTTATCTCTCGTCTCTCTCTCATTTCCATCTCTTGCTCTCTCTATTTATTTCTCAAAAAATCCCAATCAACACATTCTTCACTCTCTTCTCCTTCGCTGATTGTCGCATGCAAAACACAGCACCACCGCCGCCGATGTCGCGACGCAGCAAGAGCTGCTGCTGCTGCTCGCTGATTCACCCTTCCTCCGTCGCAGCTCCACATCGGTTCCGCCCGGAGTGATCCCGTTCTGTCGCTGCCTCACATCCTCTCTTTTTTTCTCTGAATTCATAATCAAATCAACACTGCATCTTTCTCTCCAGCTGTTGTTGTTCGTACTCCAAATTGAGGGCTCGTCGTTGTTGCTCTGTTCCCATCTCTCACTCGGGCTTCTCAACGTTGCAAAGGTCGCAGGGCTCCTCCTTTTTCTCGGTTCGGCAGCCCCGAAAAACAGCACTGCTGCCCAACTTCTCCATCTCGCTTCCTTCGTCAAAATGCAGTGCCGCTGCTACTAACTTTCCTTTTGCTCGGGGTACGCCGCCGCCATGGACTCGTCGTCTCTGTCCACCGTTCGTCGTCAAGCAGCGCTTAACGCCGCTGCTGTTCGCGGTCGCTACTTCCCCAATCTTGTTCGTTTAATTTCTGAATTTGAATTCTCATTTTCGCCGCCTCGCATCCTCTCTCTTTTCCCTTTCTCTCATCCGTCGCCTACTACCATCAGCCAAAGTCAAAGCATCACCGAAGTCATCTCACTCTGCTCTCCGTTTCGCCATCGTGATACAACCACTACTGCTATTGGTTGTTGTCACCGTACACCGACAGCTCGTGATCCACCGACAGCCCCCATCTTTCTCCTCTCTCTGTCACAGCACCGCTGCGCTCTCGACTCCTCCATCGCCGATTTCACGCAGTTGTTGTCCGCTTCTGTCATCTCTCTCTCTGAAATTTAGTTCCGGATTTCTCTTGGAATTGGTTGAATATGATGAATCGTGGAGTTTGAATAATTCTTTATGGAAAAGGTCGAATGAGGAATGGAGACCGAGTGTTCCCGACTGTAAATAGCTATAAATGTGAGAAATGGAGATGAAGAGTTTTCTTGGGCTTTTTCTCTCCTTAAAGGAATGAAATCGTCAATGGGCCACACCTAGTGGACTGATGCCAATAAGAATTGGGCCAACACAACTGATAATAACATTACAATTAATTATAGATTTTATCTTAGTTATAATACAAGTATTATATTAAATTCAACAACTACACGACACACTGTAAAACTGGTTTTGGCAGGAAAATTACTTGAATATTTATGTATAGATCTTTCAATCAACGTCTAAAAGAATTGAAGGAAATTTTTCGGCTACACAAGCGATGCCCTTCAAGAACAACTAAAAAGATAGAAAAAAATCGGGGTATTACATTTTTCGACCCATTCCGGTTGAGTGATCTCTTCTGACTCAGCTGGTTATGGTTGTTTACAGAAATCCATAATTGCCCTTTCGATGGCTTGATCATCCATTTCCCCAGTTATCGTCGAATCAAACCATTCAGCTGTTTCCCTCTTAAGCTGTTCATTTTTAGTGAAATCAGAGGGCGGTTTTTCGAAGAGTTCCTTTTCTATACACTTTTGCTCCGAAGGTCTGATAGTATCCACCGATTGCATGCTCTCACTGTCCTGTGGCTTTCTCACAGCCTTATCAATTTCGAATGTAAGCTGTTCTCCATTAAAACCCAACTTCATCGTCCCATGGCGGACGCCAATGACTATGCTGGCTGTGGATAGGAATGGCCTTCCCAAAAGGACGCCAACAGACTCTTCCGCTCATGGTTTTGTCATCTTTATGACGAAGAAGTCGGCGGGGTACATGAATTTGTTCACCTTGATGATTTCATCTTCCAGAACTCCCTCGGGGTAAATGCAAGACCCGTCTGCTAGCTGTATCACCATATCGGTTTTGACAAGCTTAGCATCTTCCAGCTTCTCGTATATAGAATACGGCATAATATTGATGGAAGCCCCTAGATCGCACATTGCGTGCTCTATTTGGACGTCTCTGATGGAAATTTGGAGTGTGAATAACCCTGGGTCAGTCATCTTGGGTGGAAGATCACTAGGTTGGATTACCACGGCTATATTTTCTTCTTCGACCATCCTTCCTTTTTCAGTGACTTGTTCAAGGGTACTGGACTCAAGACCTTCTTCATGATTGGGTTCGTCTGTGGGTACTGGAGAACTCGCAGATGGGCTTTGATAAACTCCTTCCGATTTTAGAGATACTGCATTGACATTCTCTCGCTCAGGTGGTGGCTGCACTGTAGCCGGAATCCTTCCTTCATTTCCTCTCAGCTTAACCAGTGACATGGCGACCTGAGATAGCTGTTTTGTAAGCATATCTAGTGCAGCCCTCTGTTCCCTCTGGGCCTCTTGTATTTCTCGCATTGCATCATGGGGCTGATGTGGGACCATCATATCTCCTGGACCTTTATTTTGCTAGTTGCTATATCTCTGATTAAAACGACCTCCCCCATGGCCTTGTTGATAGTAGCTGGAAGGTCCATACTGCTCTGGCTGGTTCTGATGGAACTGATTCTGTTGGTTCCTTGGAAGTACTGGTTTCCTCTTTGGTACTGCGGGACATGATTCACTAGTTGATTATTTGGCTGCCTTCCCTGGCTGCTTGGCTGAGGGCCTTGGTGTTGGTACCCCCAATTTCCATCCTGTTGTTGGCTTGACCAGTTGGGCTGTCCTCCGCTGGACCAGTTCCCTTGAGGTCCTCTTGACCACCCTGCCTGACTTCCCTGAATTCTGTTCCCTCCAGTGTTTGGTCTATCCTGGATCCGAGTGGGCCAGTTGGGCTGCCCTTCGGTGAGTTGTAAGTACTGTTGCGGTGAGGCCTATGGTGGGTGGCTCTGATTCTGGTCAGTCCATCGAAAGTTTGGGTGGTCTCTCCATGGAGCGTCTCTTTGTTTTCCCTGGATCCAGTTGCCATTCGCATTCCAGTGGCCGACGGCATTCCCTTGGGCTTGCGGTTCCGCCTCAGGGGGAAACTCGCAATAGTAATAGTTATGCTCTTCTGGCGGAGGGGGCGGCGCATACTGCTGTTCTTTAGGTGCAGGCGGTGGAGGTGGTCTGGCTTTCTCCACTGCCTCAAGCAGCTTCTTCTCCATTTGCTCAAATCGAGCCTCCAATTTTTCATCGTTGCGCGCCTCTGCTGCGTGCACAGCTCCTCTCCTATACTGTCCTCGAGATGTCTCGTACGACCGCTGGGCCTCGATCAGACTCTCATGTATATTCTTGGCTTGGCTAAATGCGGTTTTCAAGAAATCCCCTTGAGCTGCGAGGTTGAGGTCGTTCTTGCTGTCTACTGTGAGTCCGCCATAAAAGATCGAGTAGATCTCTCGCTCCCCCAGCTTGTGGTTAGTGCATGCTTGAAGCAGCCCTTGGAATCTGTCCCAGTACTGGCCGAGGGGCTCATCGTACTCCTGTCTGGCTTCCGTGATCTCCTGCTTGAGGGCACTCGTTTTTTACGTGGGGAAGAAATGATCTAGGAAGATCATTCGAAACTCGGCCCATGTTTTGATGGACCCTTCTGGCAGTCTCGACAGCCTTACTCCAGCTTCGCCCTTCAAAACAAAAGGGATGGCCTTCAGCCTATAATCCTCAGATGTAGATCCAGCCGGTACAGGCTGGATATCACAGTATCGGCAAAATTCCTCTAGAAAGGCGTACGGACATTCCTTTAAAAGGCCGTAAAAGTGGGATAAAACGGCCAGCACTCCTAACTTGATCGCAATGATCCGCATCCCAGGAGTAGCAGCAATGGCATGTGTGGGCTCCTTCTCATCATGAGCGTGCAGAGAACCGATTCCAGAATCATTGTCGACGAAGTCCATCTCTGCTTCTGTTCGTTCTGGTGTTGGTGGTTGTGTGTTCTGTTCAGCGGCTGCTGCTTCTAATGTTTCTCTGTAATGAGTGGTGACAACGCCGGCTTCCTGGATTCTCCAATGAGGGTGAGTCCAATGGCCGCCGCGGTGGTACCTTCTCATCAACAGCAGGAAAAACAAATGAGAAAAGAAAGAAATAAAATTATATACACCTTCGCACTACGCACAAACATAAAATAATACCATGCTTCCCCAGCAACGGCGCCATTTTGGAAGGCCTCGAACGGGAGGTTGCGTGAATGGATCAAGTTATATGGAAGATAACCGAACCGGTTGGATCAGTTAGCAAATGTAGTTGCCACTTGATCAATGCAATCTCGCTCTCACTCGATTCCTACCAAAGTAATTTATAACTCCCAATTTTGCACTACTTTAACAGTAAAGCGGCAAGTTCGGGGTCGATCCCACAGAGAAGCTATTGTATCGAGTGTGTGAGTAGTGAACAGAGGGTTGGCTGCTGCCACGCTTTAACTTGGGAGTTTGTAACTACTGATTTTACTCTAGGCAGAATTAAACTGGCTAACTTGAACAATGTAAATTTAACTACTGGTCAAGTGCATCGTAACGAAACTGAAACTATAGCAGTAAATGCAAGGATGAAAATGAAAACAACTTCGATTAAACTAGAACAGTACAGCGTGAAATTTAAACTAAGCTAACACTCTGGAAACTACGAAAGCAAGTAAAACCGAGGAGATCCTCGGCTGGAAACTTAAGAAAACACCGATAGATATCAAGTATTCTGCAGTGCTCCTTCGATCGCCCGTTCTAACTAAGCATTACTTTATCTAAGCTAAGCTAAGCTATTCTGGAGAACTGAACTAAGCTAAACTAAGCTAAACTAAAACGGAAAGTAAAGGATCGGATCCTTTTCATGTGGTGGCACATCCTCTATTTATAGGCCCGGCACGACCTCCAACTGGATAACGATCTTGGCAGGGAATATTCGCTCATGCTGAGAGTGAGTGACTCATTGATTGCTACGTGATCTTCTTCTAGGATGACGACGCTTTTCAGCAACAGAATCGTGACTCAGCTCCGTCCTTGCGTCTCATATTTCAGCACGTGTCCCTTTCTAGAACGCTGTCCTTAATAACAGAATGTTGCGCACCATCCAGCTCATAGCCTCGCGTGTCCTTCTTCTGACATCCAGTGGTCCCCTCCTTAACTGCTTGATTATTCCCTTGATCAACTTCCGCCGAAATCTGGCCTTTTTCTCCTATTGTACTCGCTTGATCAGTTTGGCCTTGTTGCCTTGGTCAAGCGGCATTCCTGCACATTTAACACTTGCTTTGCGCGATAAACCGATCAAGTAGAGTACATTTTACCCTTAAACTGATGCATGAAATGAGCCTTATCAGTTGGTTTGCTACCAAGCTTTATAGGGTTGAGTTTTACATAGGCAGTAAACGTAAAAGACATATACTCTACTGACCAATGAATGAGTTGATCTCGACATGTGGCTGCGTACGTGAATATGTAAGGCAAATTGGTTCTGGTGCATGTGAAAAGTGAGGGGTTACTATAAATGGCTAAACAAAATAACATGAGATATTTGATGGGTTTAAGACTGCCACTGTCAGGTCTGCAGGCTCTATGGAAAAATCAAAAAACAAAGAGTAAAAAGGTGGCTAAATGTAAAAGTGGTCAACAAAATCAGTAAAGGACATTGTCTTCACCACCAAGTTACTCAGAAATCCAGCAATATCACGAACTCCATTAACAACTTCACAGAAATTATGCAACTGATTTAAAACTGAAATTAAATCCTAAATTAAAAGATTGAAACAACTAATCCTAATTTACGCTAACTACGAAGCATGCATGGTGACAGAACCTACTCAACTACAACGTCATGCATTTTCTCCAGATTTAATCGCTCAACACTTAGGAAATTACTTAAATAAACCAGATCTAACTTAATCATAAGAATTCATGCTCAACGTACGAAATCTACTCTAAACTACCAGATCTAACTAATTCAAGCAAGAACGAAAACAATGCAACCAAAAGAAAGACGGAAACCAAAATCATACTTCATAAAGATCAGATCTAAAACGGAATACTTCAGAATCCAAAAGACAACTAAAAACAACAAAGGTTCCAAACGAAACAACAACTGAAATTAAACTAAGAAAGCGATTAAAGATTGTTTAGCCCCTCGGGAGATAGAATAGTATTTTCACTACAACGACCGCGAACTGGAACGGTGGTGAACTCTCTCTGGCGGGTCGCCGGAGTTTTCAAGTGATCATGAATGGAGGCGAGGAACAAGAAGTGTAGGAGCTAGTCTCCACTTCTCCTGGAACTAAGAATATCTGAGAGAGTTAGTTTTCGAACAAGAGCTATTTCTCTTTCCAAGTGACCTTCTATTTATAGGGTGGCTTACCCTAATTTTTAAGGTTGCTTCTCCACGTGAAATGTCGCTATTGCCATCCCATTTGTAGTTGGTTGTTCCTAGAAATCCTTCCTTCTCCATCTCGAGCCTTTTGGCATGCATCCTGACCAATATTGCACCCTTCTGGCGTCCTTTTCACTTGAATCTCCCGGTCCTTCCCCTACTGGCTTGTACCCTTTTTCTGCACACTTAAGCAACTTTCTTGCAGATAATGCACTTTAAGCTCATCATACTAACCAGTAATCAAGGCCTAAAATGCGACTTATCAATAGTTCATGCTGAGAAAGATGATACGAACACTGGATGTGATGAAGAAGGAAAAAGGAAAGTTGCGATGAAAATTGATGCGTCAAAAGTTTGTGGTGATTGCCCAATCACTAATAATGAGGAAGCAATCAAGTCTACAGAAGTCATTTTTGATATGGTTAAGGAACAGGTACATATTACAATTACTAACTTAAATTTTGAAACATATAATGTACTTGAGATGTGATGCACTTTTTATTAGCACTAAATAAACTGCAAGTATACAGAGTATATATAGTATAGCTAAAGATCAGTATTGGGATATCGAACACAGAGAATATAATTGCAACTGGCTATCATCTACTAAGCATGAAATACTATCTAGAGAAACAAGAGTTTTGGAGTGAATTAGTTAACTAGACAAAAATAAGTAAAGCAACTAAAATAAAACATTCAAATATCCAACGTAAATCAGGAAATAAAGTGGAATTCCAAGGATAGAGCTTTCACAATTATGGTTTACTCAAAACACAGTTATGATACCCTAGCACAATTCATATTTCAGTAGGACGAGTCACCTAAGTTTTGCCCAAACGGCACAAGCGTAGATTGTTAGAATTGGTATACTGAAAAGCATATTTCGAGCATGTTTCACGGATAGAATTGCTTGTATACAATAAACTCTACAATCCACTTTTATCCCAAGGCGAGAAGAAGTAATTTTGTCGCATTGATGTTTGCTTGTGCATTTATAAGATGTATATCAAATATTTAAATGTATAAGAAGCAAATAAGTCTAATTCCTCTGCATAGTAGACTGGTCGCGAACGACGTTCACAGAAGGTGACGCAGTCGGTCCTCTGTAGAAGAGAAATAGAATTTCACAACCTAGATAGGCTTTGGCTACCTATCGTGAAAGGTTGCAGTGTCAGTCCGCATGTTTCCTTACCTTAGGAAATAAACGACACTGGTGTGGTATAGCACTGAAGGATCTAACAGTTGAGATAAGTCTTTCTTGCTATTTACTGAAAGACAAGGTCTCGGTGATTGTTATTTCTTAATCATTGTTGATATAACATTGAGCATACGATATTAATTATGCACTACTTTGATATATCAAATGGTGCAGATTTTTCGCAATCCAAGAATCCTGATATCTTGGGTAGTGATGATTAATGTCTAGAGGTGCTAGTATTGTTAATGCAATGAATCGTGTGCTGAGTGAGTCCAGTTTGATAATATCCTCAAGAGGTGTTCGAAAAAGGTTTTATTATTCAGAAACCCGGCCGGTTGGAATTTATTCCAGAATAATAAATAAAGATTTTGAACTAGTCAACTCTTGGAAAAAGATATTAATTAATTAAAGTCAAATAGCAGACTTAAATTAATTAATGGATATTTATATCTTAAACACGGGAAATAATAAATTAAAGAGGTAAAGCCCGGATTACTCGTAATTTGGGATTGGACGGGCAGTCAATATTATTATACTATAGTGGATGATAAAAATATTCTATTGGACTTGTATTAAATTGAGGCTCAATTTAATTAGTAAAAGTCCAACAGGTTTGGCCCAAGTCCAACCTCCATGGATCCCTAATCTGGCCCATCATAACTCTATATAAAGGAGACTAGATAGAAGACTAAATTAATTGATTTTAATGATAATTTTCGTGCTCCCCTCTGGGAGTGGACGAAAAATCAGTTTTTGAGAAAATTGATATTCTGTCTTCTTTCTAATCAAGCCCTTTTCGATTCTGATAAGCTTTGCCCACCCAAAGGTCAGATTCTGAGTTCGGGATACAGATTAGAAGATTCGTGGTTGAGTACGAAGATCTTCATGTGGAGAAGGCGCAAGCAATCGTCGATTCTTTGGAGAATCAGATCGGTAATTCTAAACCGTAGGAAATTCATGAACTAGGTTTTAATTCCCTTTACATGAATTGTGTGCGTTCTTGTATGCAATTGATTGTTTAACATGTAGTTAATTGATCCCATAATCGGTCAAATAGATCCGTAATTATGATTTATTTGTGAATGCATAACTTCCGCTGTGCAAGGGGCTACAAACCCCATCATAGATTATATACACTAGGGGCATCAATCCTAGATTTGTAACTCCCTAAAGCTCCTAAGACCCTTGAAAAGTCCTCACTCTCAATTAACAGTGCCGTTTTAAGGGAACCTAACAATAGTGTCAACTAAGCCATTCTAACTCACTAACTTACTCTCACGATTATGTAGCAAGTCAATAGATCATCACAGAATATATCACTCAAACGTGAAGCAATTATCCATAACTGAGAATAGAAACGAAATAATGAACAAAACGGATACAAAAAACTAGAATTATATAAACAAATAAAAGTTACTAACACATCCAAAGAATTCTTATAGTTTAGCTACTCATAGACAAATAGCAAAAGCTACAAATTAAAGTACAAAACATAAAGAAAAAGCAAACAAAACTGAAATTGCTATGCATGATTCCTGTTTTGTCTCTCCTCCATCGTTATGGACTGCTCAAGTTAGATTGTCAAACTGATCTAGCTGGCCAATGTATGCCTTTTACTTGCGAATGCCGGTGAGTGGATCCAGTGGAAATTCAAATTGATCAACTTGACTTAATCCAACACCTTTCATTCAGAAATTCTAAGCAATCAGACAGAAAAGTGTAAATGGCTACTTAGATTCAAAACAAGCGAGATCATGCATAAGGAGACTAAACACACTGATGTAAAAACGAAATTCATAACTACAAAAGATTCCAAAAACTACCAAGTCAATAAGCAACAACAAACGAAAGTAAATTGTAGAAACAAAAAACGAAAGTAAAGATTGTATCTTCGCCCCTTCTCGGGACGGCGTTACACAGCTTCAGATTTTTGAATAAACTATCACCCAAACTAAACTAGACTAGAACTCCAAGTGTGTGTGTGAAAGGAATCAGGAACCTGAAGTAAAATGAGCTACCATTTCAGCCCTAGAAGAGAGCTAAATTCATAAAATGTATCTCTATGCGTGTGTGTAACCCCCCTCCCCTACTCGCGCTTGGCTTCCTATTTATAGAGAGGCGTAGGGTTCTGATCCCTAGGGTACCGTCCTCTCAAAATGTCATTTCCTTCCTTGGCTTTTGGGGCGGGGTCTTTAGTTCCATCTTGTACATGAGAAACTCTTGCTGACTCCGTTTGATTCTGACTTGATCAACTCAGCACTGCAGTTTTTTACTTCATTTCTTGATCCGTTCGTCCGCCCAACTGATCCGTTCATTTTCTGATTATGGTGGAAATCACACACACTTGGATCACATTTGCACGTTAGATTCACATAAAATGGGTGTAGTTTTATCATAGAACACATGCATGAAACGAGCCTTATCAAAAACCCAAGGATGAATTGTTGTGCAATCTTTAGTCTTCTCTTGCCTTGCTCCAATCTCCAAAATTGGTGGATGGAATGATGGATGGAGGAATTAGGGTTGAAGAGTGGAGGAGGAGCCTTGGGGGCTCCCCAATTTTGGTGGCTATGAATGGTGAATATTATGAATTAGGTTATGGGGTATTCATAGGCTTGAAAATGATTTAAAGATGGTAAAAAGTTTCCACCAAGTAATAGTAAATATGGATTTTTTATGCCCCATAGGTTAAGGAAAAGATTTGGCTTCACAAGGTAATGTCTTCTTTCCTTCTTTGAATTTCCGCCTAAACTCTGCACTTGATTGCTTTGTGCAACTTTTGTAGAATGGTCATAACGTTGTCCACAAGACTCTGATTGGGATGATCAAGGTTCCAACACGAAGCTCTTTCAAAGAGGAAGAGAATGGTATCTAGTACACCCTGATCGGACTTCAGAATTGCCAGGAACATGGGTTTGAACTGAGACTGCCGTAAGCGAACAAGCCCAGCGGGCGTTAGAGAGAGTCGGAACGCTCTGGACTGGTTCGCTGGCGTGCGGCAGCGGCCCGCTGGGTTGCCTTCTGCTCCAGCTTCGGGATCGGGACGTTTTTATGCCCTTTTTAGCTCTGGTTCGCACATTTCTCACAAAATACGTCAAAATACCAAAATGGATAAAATATGCAAATAATGGACATGTAATGCAACTTTGACACTCAAAATGGACCAAATAATGACCTTAAAATAATGCAAAATCCGAGAGTATCAACTCTCTCAAATTTAAATATTTGTTTGTCCCCAAACAAAACAAGAAAGAAACATAAAATAGATGCACGGATTGCATAAGGACTAGACTACATAATTGCCTCAAAGTATGAAAAAGATAGATTAAGCATGAATTAACGCAATCAAATCAAGCAAGGCTTATTAGTGCACTTTCATTACTAAGTTGTGGAACACCTTGAATTCATGCACTCACATGTAACAAACTTCCAAAGATGGGAAGCATATTTATCTCTTACTCTCAAAGTGTAATACGACAAAGTGTATAGAACTCAAATCATGCATCATGCAAAGTTACCATAGGCTTGCTCAAAGTCTAATCCCTCCTCTACTCGATGTGATTAAGCATCAAATATTCGAAAGGTCTTTATTTTTTGTTGTAATGTAGGCTCTTTGGTAGGTAGGGAATATTTGGCTAAAAAGTGATTCAAAATAAAAATGTCAAGTAAAGTAAAGTAGACACCACTTTTCTATCAAACCCAATACACTTTTATCATATATTTATTCTAACTTCAACTCACATTCCCAAACATTTGATTTTTCTTTCTTTTCTACACAACCGTTCTTTCTTTTTTTTTTCTTTTCTCTTTTTTTTATAAGATCCTTTCTAGATCAAGCACACTTTTGAATCTTTTCTATTTCACAACTTGCACTTTTTCTACATATAAGCACACAACGTTTCTTCATAACTTTCCTCCTTATCTCTCCAATTCCTTTACAAAAGATAATAAAAACTATACTTACCCAAGGAATTGTCCCCATTTATTTGGCTTCCAAAAAATAGGCTTAAAGGCTCAAAATTGGCTCCAAAGGGATTTGAAAAGGGTCGAAAATTTGGATATAAAAGTAACTATGAAAAGATGGCCTAACATCCTCCCTTATCAACTTAAACACCATGTAAATTTAGGCAGACGAGGAGCAAGTTCTAGAAACATATACATGCATGTAGATAAATCACACAAGAAAGAATTAAGACTCAAATCTCACAAGGTATAAGCATGATTCAAGGCGAGCAAGCAATTCACTAATTATGCACCTTTTCACCAAACCATCAAACCAAAACGTCAAGCCATACTTAATCAAAGATGAAAAGAACTTAATATCATAGGCAACTCTATCTAATATGTCCATATACATGCGTGTGTCTAAAATTCTCCATGTTATGCTCATGACACAATTCACCTCGGGTTTTTTTAAAAATAAAAGAAAAGAAAAACATAACAAAGATATAAAAAAACATAATCTCATGGTCCATGACGTCATCCCTCCAAACTTATTCAAAACTAAGTTGAAAAGCTTTTTGCTCCTGAGATTTCTCTCTTGTCGTTATGGACTGCTCAAGTTAGATTGTCTAACTGATCCAGTTGGCCAATGTATGCCTTTTACCTGCAAATGCCGGTGAGTTGATCCAGTGGAAATTCAAACTTATCAATTCAAATTAACCCAACTTGAGTGCGCGAATGGAGGAACTCCGAGCATTTCAAAACCTTAACCCACAAAGACGATGTGTTCTACATTTGTTGAGGACAAAATGGGAATGGCTGCGGCCACACTTTACAGGGTGGGTTAAGTTAAACTACTCGATTAAACGAACTAGAAGACTAAAGTAACTAACTGATCCATTTGTTAAAACAAAGCTAAATTCTAATTGATCAACTCATAATGAAATTTCCTGAAATGGCCAAACAAGGTAAAAGTAAATGAGTGTTAGTCTCCTGCAAGACATACGGTAAAGCAAACTTTCTCTAACAACTTCATCTCCTTCATGGAATCAACATGAAAAACAAAGCATAATGAGATTTGAGCATTCCCAAACAACTTGTGACCCAATAAACTTAACAACTTGTAAAAGTAAATCTACCCTAAACATTAAACATGCATCTTCGTAAACCAGTAACTAAGCCATAAGCATGCAGAAATCACGAATCAGCTATCGGATCTACCACCTTAGAAGCTAAATCAGACATTATCGTACCTTAAATCAAGATAAACCAACCTAGATCTATTCCACGATGCTACGAACAACCAGATCTGAACATCCCAACACCTTTCATTCAGAAATTTTAAGCAATCAGACAGAAAAATGTAAACGGCTACTCAGATTCACAATAAGCGAGATCATGCATAAATGAACTAAACATGCCGATGGAAAACGGAATTCATAACTTCAAAAGCGTCCAAAATATTACCAAGTCAATGAGCAAGAAACAACCAAAAATAAATTGTAGCAACAAAAAACGAAATTAAAGATTGTATCTTCGCCCCTTCTCAGGATGGTGTTACACAACTCCAAACTTGATTTAAAATTACCACCCCACTAAATTAGACTAGAACCTAAGTGCGTGCGTGACAGAAGTCAGGACTGTGAGTAAAATGAGCTACCATTTCAGCCCTAGAAGAGAGTTAAATTTTAAGATGTATCTTGTGTATCTCTAAGTCCATCCTCCTCCTACTCGCACTGGGCTTTCTATATATAGAGAGGCGTAGGGCTCTAATCCCTAGGGTACCGTCCTCTCGAAAAGTCACTTCTGCCCTTGGCTTTTGGAGTCTTCGGATTATGCTCAATCTTCCATATGGGAAACTCTTGCTGGCACCGTTTGATTCTGACTTGATCAACTTAGCACAACAGTTTTTTTTACTTCATTCCTTGATCCGTTCGTCCGCCCAACTGATCCGTTCATTTTCTGAATATGGTGGAATTCGTACACACTTGGTTCATATTTGCACGTTAGATTTATAGAATTAGGTGTATTTTTATCATAGAACACATGCATGAAACGAGCCTTATCATAAGTGTAGAATAAGTTTGTAGAGTCAGTTGGGATGTAAGAAATCTAATAAAGTAGTAAAGATACCTTGAAAAATCGGGCTAAGGCTGGACGGAGAAAAATTCCAGCAAAAGTTGAAAATGTCGGACTGGATTGCGGTGAAATTACAGCGGACCGCTGGACATCTCCAGTGAGGTACCATCGGGCTGCTAGGTTGAGTCCAGTAGCTCCCAACAAGTGCTTGTTTTTCATCTTTAGCTTGACGTCCTTTGAAGCTCATGAGTTATCCCCCCTTTAGGGAATTCCTTTGGGATTTCTTTATTCCTACAATTTCGCAATGTAAGCATAGAATAAAGAAAATTATAGTATGATATAACACATAATATTTGGCAATCCCCCAAACTTGAATCAAGTCAAGGTGTAAGAATAATTACATGAAAAACCAATTAATCCACCTTGATTCAAAAATCATCCCCCATCATTATCTCTATCCCCCAATAATTTGCAATATCATGCAAAACAATATAAGCTCAAAAATATAAACAAGTCATACAAGATAAAATAGCCTCACAATGTTATGAACATGAACTATGCGTATCAGCATTCAAGGCAACGGGGTATTCAAGCACACCCAACAATAATTAAATCCAATAAATCCGACTCACAAATTCACCAACAATTTATCACAAGTATATCATCCCCCATCAAAGTCCAATCTAAACTACCAAAATATATACCAACAACAAAGTATATTATCCCCCATGAAAGAATTCAAGATCAAAGCTTAGAAATTACATGAAGAACGTACCTTGCATTGGTCGATAGTTGAGCACAAGAACAATTTGGTAGAATCTAAAGAATTTAATTAAGTGATGTGAATTTGAAGTGTAGGTGTGTAAATAATGTGGAGAAAATAGAATTTAAAGAGAGAGTGGAAGTGGATGCTAGGGTTAGAAAGTAAGATGAATGAAAGAAGGAAGGAAGAAACATAGCTTATGTGAAAATCTCACGTCTGACACGCTTCAGCGGTCTGCTGAGCAGTCGCTGACTGCAGTTTAGCGGACCACTGAGGATGGTCTGTCCTTACTGTTCTTCTTTCGGCGGACAGCTGACCCTGCTCCGGAAAGTGTGCTTTTTTTTTAAAAAATGAAAATAAAATAACTGTTTGATTTTTTTAAAATGAAATTTTAAAATAAAAGAAATATTAAAACAAAAATTAAAACAAAACACACAAAAAATAAAAGCTACTACGGAGGAAAAACAAACTAAACTAGAAAATTAGCAAAAATAAGAAAACAATCAACATGGAACTTTATATCTCACCCACGCTCTACGGAGCTTATCAAGTGTTGCAGTAGTAGAAGATTTTGCAAACACAAAATTTGACAACATACATATAAGATTGATCAGACGATTTCTCAATTTGGATTTTTGTACTTTGCTTCTACTTTCCCCCATGCATGACTTAATTTTAGATATTCGTCAAAATTAGTTTCGTCAGCAATACAAGGAATTATAGAGAGAGAAGGTTTGAAAGAATTCACCAATTTGTCGAGTATATGAGAACTTAGTATGAGTATCCTATCCCACTTCTTCTCCAATTGTTCCATTGATGTTGTCAAAGCTTCCATAGCAGTGTCCAATTTATGTTTGCTTTTAGACACCTCCTCTGCACGTCTCTTGCTTCTTTCCAAGAGCCCACTCATCAAGCCTTCAAGGCTCTCGTATTCCCATGTCCTTGTCCATATCAGAAGTCTACTAAAACGGGAAAAATTCATTGTTGTGCTCCTTCATTTCCTCAAGTACCTTGAAAAATAAAAATAAAAATAAATAATATTACACTCTAAATTAGTATTATCAACCTTTTACAATATCAGCTTAAAGCAATAATAATCCTCGGCAAAGGCGCCAAAAACTTGATGAACTTTTTAATAGCACTAAATAAACCTGCAAGTATACAAAGTATATATATTATAGCTAAAGATTAGTACCGGGATATCGAACACAAGGATTATAATTGTAACTGGCTGTCATGTACTAAGCGTCAAATACTATCTAGAGAAACAAGAGTTTTGGAGTGAATTAGTTAACTAGGAAAAAAATAAATAAAGCAACTAAAATAAAACATTCAAATAACCAACGTAAATCAGGAAAAGAGTGGAATTCCAAGGATAGAGCTTTCACAATTATGGTTTACACAAAATACGGTTATGATACCCTAGCAAAGTTCATACTTTTGTAGGATGAGTCACCTAAGTTTTACCCATGCGGTATACGCGTAGATTACATACACTAGGGGCGTCAATCCTAGATTTGTAACTCCCTAAAGCTCCTAAGACCCTTGAAAAGTCCTCACTCTCAATTAACAGTGTCGTTTTAAAGAAAACTAATAGTGGTGTCAACTAAGCCGTTCTAACTCGCCAACCTCCTCTCACGAATATGTAGCAAGTCAATAGATCATCACAGAATGTGTCACTCAAACGTGAAGCAATTATCCAGAACTTAAAATAGAAACGAAGTGATGAACAAAACGGAGACAAAAAACTAGAATTATATAAACCAATAAAAGTGACTAACACATTCAAAGAATTCTTATAGTTTAACTACTCATAGACAAATAGCAAAAACTACAAATTAAAGTACAAAACATAAAGAAAAAGGAAACAAAACCGAAGGATGAATTATTGTGCAATCTTTAGTGTTCTCTTACCTTGCTCCAATCTCCAAAATTGGTGGATAGAATGATGGATGGAGGAATTAGGGTTGAAGAGTGGAGGAGGAGCCTTGGGGGCTCCCCAATTTTTGTGGCTATGAATGGTGAATACTATGAGTTAGGTTATGAGTATTTATAGGCTTGAAAAGGATTTAAACTTGGTAAAATGTTTCCTCCAAGTAATAGTAAATATGGAATTTTCGTGCTCTATAGGTTAAGGAAAAGATTTGGCTTCACAAAGTAATGTCTTCTTTCCTTCTTTGAATTTCCGCCTAAATTCTGCACTTGACTGCTTTGCGCGACTTTAGTAGAATGGTCATAACTTTCTGCACAAAAATCTGATTGGAATGATCAAGGTACAAACGTGAAGCTCTTTCAAAGATGAAGAGAATGGTATGTAGCACGCGCGCGAACAGGCCCAGCGGCCGCTGGCATGGGCCCAGCGGGAGCTGGAGAGAGTCAGAACGTTCAGGACTGGTTTTCAATGACCGCTGTCGTGCGCCAGCAGCCCTCTGGGTTGCCTTCTGCTCCAGCTTCCGGATCGGGACATTTTTATGCCCTTTTTCAACCATATTTTCCACATTTCTCATAACACACGTCAAAATACCAAAATGAATAAAATATGCATTTAATGGACATGTAATGTAACTTTGACACTCAAAATAGACCAAATAATGGCCTTAAAATAATGCAAAATCTGAGATTATCAAGGTGCCTTGTATATTTATTTAGCACTATTTACATGAGTAGTTGACATGGCATGTAAGTACTTGGCATGGCATGTATGCGTAGTTGACATTGAAATGTCAATATAAACTCACCACGATGACATTGAAATGTGAACGTAAACTTAGTTGATATTTTAATATATTGTGTTGATATTTAAATATGAATGTCAACACAATGTATTAAAATATCAACTAAGTTTATGTTGACATTTCAATGTTATCATGGTGAGTTTATATTGACATTTCAATATTTAAATATCAAAACAATATATTAAAATGTCCATAAAAATTTGTGTTTGACATTTTAATGTGATCAGGTTGACATTTTTAATGCACTGCGTTGATAAGTTAGCAAGTTAGCAATTCAAAAAAAGTTAGCATTATAACGCACCTCTGTCAACATATATGTACTACCTGTTGGTCGAATGTGTTGTATCTACAATGTCTCAAAACATGTGGTACTGTCTCTGGGACTTAGCATCAGACCAAAATAAACTAATTAACTTACCATCGTCCAGAGCCTTTGTCCTAGCGGCAAGGAGCTAGACATTAATGTATGAGGGCCGAGTTCGAGCCTTCTTGGCATCAGTTGTAATTTCCTCCTTTCTATAGTATATGCGTTTATTTGTTATTTCCTCCTTCATATAAGAGTTAATTTTAAAAAAAACTAATTAACTTACCATCATATGCGAACTGATATTTATAATAAAAACCTCCACAAACTTGTGATGCACTACATTCAACTTGTGATTCCCTTTCATTAATCGCTGAAGCTCTTTCTCAACCATTGGATGGTTGTGTCCCTCGACGAATTGATGTGCAACATAATGTATTATACTCCCTCCATCCAAAAAATATAGTTCAATTTGTGTAAGAGGCGGTTTTTAATGAGAACTTTGGTAAGTAGGAGAGAATGAGAAAGAGTAGAGGTAAAGTAAGAGAGATTGGAGAAAAAATAGTGAAAGTAAGATAGATATGGAGAAAAAGTAGAGAAAGTATGGGAAAGAGGAGAAAAAGTAGGTAAAGTATGAAAGAGAAAGTTTTTATTTATAGAAATGAGACTATTTTTTGTGGACATCCAAATATGGCAAAATGAGACTGTTTTTCGTGGACGACTGGAGTACCAAAATTAGAACAAAACTTGAAGGCGACCACTGCTTTGAAGCCACATACTTTAGAACCACGCTTCCGTTTGTTTGAATAACCTTCCTAATTATTCATTTCAGCATCTTCTTCTGGCACGTGTACACCTTGTCTATTGCAAGCCATATACTACCAAGTGATTTCACTATTATGTGATTTGTTTCCAAGTCGTCGAGTGTCAAAGCAAACTGTAACGCCCCGTCTTTCTAAACCTAATTTTTGAACCCTAAATTACTTGCAATTAATGAAATATTTATTGCGAAGTCCGTGAAATTATTTGTCGAGTGGAATTGATGTTGGATACATTTCATGACCTAATTTTGAGTTGGAATTTTGACTGGGTCAACTTTGTTGTTAAATGTTTTTGTTGCTTTGAATAGTTAATGCGGGGTGAAATTAAATGTTTTTGAATAATTGATCATTTGTTATGAGAGCTAGAAATTTGCGAAGTAAATCACAATGCGAATTTAAATAATTCATTTCCATGAGGAATACTTATTGGACTCAATTCCGTGTTGGATCCGATGAATTAAATAAATAATACAAAAATCCAGTCCGGTGATAAATAAATTGTGGGCTGCACAATTTAAATAAAAT